>NC_134715.1:91290000-91593030 GCF_049634645.1 Pelodiscus sinensis | reverse complement strand
CTCATGTTCAGTACCCTACAGTAATCTGGTCCTCAGTAACACACATCCTGCCACCCTTCCTCATGGGAGCAGTCTCAGCAGTTTCAGTAAGAATGCTCATGAGCAGCCCTTACTAGTGACAAAAGGTGTGGCAGGCAGAGATCTTGTGACGGAATAAACAAGGAAACTATATGATGTTTGGATCTAGTTCTACACTGTATGCTGAGCTGAGATGCTGTTGATACCAGTGGGAATCTTGGCTGAGCACAGCATGGAAGAACCATTTAGCGGATTTGACAGTGGTTTCCCCACTCAACCCTTCTCTTTACAATGGTCTGGATGCATAGCCCTTTATCATAGGTAATTATTTCTATAGCAAGCTTAGTCATTTTTGTCTTGACATTTGGTTTGTTACTCTTATTCTTACTTACAACTTACTGGCATTAATGGATTTCTGCAGACTGAGCTCTGTGCAGGAGTCTCCACCACAGTTTGTGTGCCATTTATCAAGTCCATTAAACCAATAACTCTCAACAGTACTTAAAGTACATTAGTTCACTCCATATCTCAATATCTGGAACCTTGGCATAATCATTAAGTTTACAAGTCCTGGAGGTCCCTATTCCCCCCTTTTTTACTTTTATCATATTCCTTAGTCAATATTTTGAATGCCAATTTTGATGAAAAACAATTACTTGCTTTTGGCACATTCTGGACATTACCAGCTCCTTGTATTAGGTTTAGGTCATATACCATAAATCACTGAAGCTTATTTGCAACTCTCACTGCTGAGCTAATGGACAAGTAATAGTTGCACCTGGAAGACTTGTATTGAACAGATTTTTGACTAATATACATTTATCCCATTTCTGATTTTAAAAATGAGAATCAGTTGTGCTCTGAATGGTGGTTTGTTCTGTCTGGAGAAGATTTGTTTCCTTATGTGTGTTTGTCACTGATAAGGAGCTAAAAAAGGAAGAACACTCAACATCTATTTCTTGGTAGATTTAGACTGCTTGTCTGGTGCAGCATGCCCTAACAATCCCTGCCAGTTCAGTTTCTGCTGGCATATATCTGACTTCTCTTTACAGTCTCAGGTACTTCTTCAGTCCTAGAAGCACTTTTCACACAGATTACACCTATAACTTACTACTAAAAGCTAGAATGAGTTGTGACTTTCTTTAATTTTTAGTGTACCGGTAAGTGATCCTTTTCATGATATGTCAGTTTGTTCCAGGTATCTGCTAACCTGAATGCACTGTATTAATCTGATAGGCTTCTGTTGAGTGACTTCAATGGAATGATTGTGGGTGTGGAAGGGGGAAAACAAAGGTCGTTTTCATTATTAAAAGAATAAACAATGCTTAGACGGGCTGAAGAACTGAAGTTCTTTCCAGCAAGCTATCCATTTTCAGTAGTCAGCTGACATATGCTGTGTGTGTTCATTTGTACCCATCTCAGGTCAAAAGTTAGACTGCCTGTATTAACACTTTTATGGTTTTGCCTTCAGTTTCAGTCTTGGATGAATTTTTTTAAAACTTGCAAATGCCTTTAAAACACAAGAATTGGTGTCTATCTTTAATTAATGTGTTTAAACTAATCTCAGTAAAACATCTTTGGGCCCAAACTGTATCTTTCCATAAAAATGGGTTTGTATAAAACCCCATACAACAGAAAGATGTCTGCCAAAGAAAATGCAGTGTAAATAAATCTTATTGTTTTATTTTTTTATAGTAAATATTCCCTATGGCCTTTGCAATTAAAGCATTTGAGCAAGAAGAACTTGAAAATGAAACTGACTTCACTGATTTTTTTTTTTTTTTTTTGGGTCTGGCTAAGAGAAATACCAAATACGTAACAGGTCAACTCCCTACTAAGTCATCTCCCATGGGACTTACATGGGAGCTGGCAGTGTATCCTCTCACCTCCTTGGTTTTTTTCTTTGTTACTAGATCGGGAAATTGTATATTTTCAGTGTTCAGAGGGATTTGTTCCATTTGCTCCTGGCTGGCAAGAGAACAATGAAAAAGGCAGTGAGAGGACAAGTGTGGTGTGATGCATGAATTGGCAATCCTCGCACTTCAGTATTTCTGTGCTGTGTTGCTGGCATTTTAACTCTGTAGTCTGTATGGGTATGTCTACACTACCCCGCTAGTTCGAACTAGCGGGGTAATGTAGGCATACTGCACTTGCAAATGAAGCCCGGGATTTGAATTTCCCGGGCTTCATTTGCATAAACGGGGAGCCGCCATTTTTAAAACCCCACTGGTTCGAACCCCGTGCAGCGCGGCTACACGGGGCTCGAACTAGGTAGTTCGGACTAGGCTTCCTATTCCGAACTACCGGTACACCTCGTTCCACGAGGAAGCCTAGTCCGAACTACCTACTTCGAGCCCCGTGTAGCCGCGCTGCACGGGGTTCGAACCAGCGGGGTTTTAAAAATGGCGGCTCCCCGTTTATGCAAATGAAGCGGCTCCCCACTTATGCAAATGAAGCCCGGGAAATTCAAATCCCGGGCTTCATTTGCAAGTGCGGTCTGCCTACATTACCTCCTAGTTCGAACTAGGAGGGTAGTGTAGACATACCCTATTAGAGGATGTCTGTTTTTCTATGTCAGGGGAGGGGAGGATGTTCTTTGTAAGAATCTGGTCCTGATAAGAATGCTAATGATTCATATCTGTAGAGAATGGAGTCATCATATAGGAATGGCCTACTGGGTCAGATCAGTGGTCCATCTAACTCAGTATCATGTCTTCTGACAGTGGCCAGTGTCAGATTCTTCAGAGGGAATGAACAGAATACTGCAGTTGTCCAGTGATTCCTCCCCTGTCATCCAGTTCCAACTTCTGGAAATCAGAAGTTTAGGGACACCCCAGGCATGGCATTGCATCTTTGTCCATCTTGGCTTGCAGCCACTGATGGATCCATCTGTGAACTTATTGAACTCTTTTTTTTTTTGAGAACAGAATTCCAAAACAGGCCAGAACCACTGCAGGCTCTCGGTCATGGGGCTGACTCACCACGAGGGCGCCTCCAGCTGGTAGCCCTGGGAATTAGCTCATTGACTCACTGGATGCCTCCCTCGAGCTGGTGTCTCCCTGTGTTCTAGCTTCCCTCTCTAGTCCAGAGCCTTGTCATTCTTGGACCATGGCATCCTCTTCAGGACACTGCCCTCCGACAGTGCCTACTCCGGGAGTAGGTGTTTCTCCAACTTCGCACTTGAGGGTCCTCCCCTTCCAAGGGGCACCCAGTTCTTCTCCCAGGGGAACCCAGTTCCCCTGTACCCACCTTGCTTCAGTGACCCACTTCCAGTCTTCATCTAACCCTTGCCTCAGGACAAACTGCAGTCCGTAATGGCCACTCATCATTGGTAAAGGGGTGTGGACCGGCTGCCTTTGCCTATCGTGGCTGCCTCTCTGCAGCCCTAGTGGCTTCAGGCCCTACAGCCTGGGAACTAACTTGGCCAGATCTTCCCCAGCCCTGCCTTCCTTGCTCTGCTCCGCTTCCCTGGCAGCCAATCTCTCCTGCTCTCTATTCAGAGCAGCAGTCAGTTCTCCTTTCCCTTCAAGAGCCCTTCTTTATATAGCCCACAGCTGGGCCCTCATTAGCAACAACTGCCTCAGTTGAAGCTTCACTCTCAGCCCTCACTCAGGGCTTGGTTTTTGCCCTTAAAGGGCCAGTGCAGGGCAAGCACTCTGTCACGCTTTCCCATGCTCCCTGCCCAAAAAGCATCAATTCCTGGCCTGGCGAGACTATCTCTTAAGGCTACAGAATATTTAACTTTGTATGTATCTACTCAGTTTTTAATTTTTTTGCTGAAACTGACCTAGGTTGCTATTTTGGTACTCCTTATAATGGTAGGGGAATGGCTGGAATCCATTTGGTCATATGGATTTTTGCATTGAAAACTGGGCTGAGACAACATCAGTTCACATAGGACTCTAAATGGCTACCAGTATGGAAGACACCTAAGATTATGGCTGACCTAGACAGGATTCAGTGTGTGAAGATCTGTATCTAATTACAAATCAGAACTCTCTAGGTCCTTATTGGGGAGAATTCTTTGAAACTTTTGTTTTCAGTCTCAAACGAGAAGGGTAAAATATTATGCCTCTGAGCTGTAGTATCTTTACTTTCATGTGAGTGGGAAATCTCCTTTGGCACCTCCTTCTTCTGTCAGGAGCAGCTGTGCCTCAGTTTCCCTGCAGCATGCTGATTTGAATAAATGCTCTATAACAAAATATCAAGCTCCAAAGTAATTCTCTCTCTTCCTGTGTTCTGAAACACACTGTTCTCTAGCACTTGTACAGAAGACCTTCCCGCCTGGAGCCTTGGGAGATGCAAAGCGTTATAGAAGTACTGAATATTTAGAGTAACTTGTCCAGTAACATGCTCCTTCTTCTTTCCTCCTGTAGTTTTAAGTTTAGGCATAATTAGTAAACAGGAAGAGAGGAACTAATTGAAGAGTAAGATGCAATCCTTTGCTAAGAAAGAAACACTTCTCAGTTGTACGTGAATCAAATTCTCTTTTCACCTTTGTTAGTCTATTGTTGAGCTTTCTGATGACATTTATAGACTATGGATGACTTGGTACTATATAGGTAAGCTCCCATTGGCTTGGCCAAGCTTGTGTCTTCAGCCTAACCTGATAGAGCTGTCATGTGTATAATACCAGTGGGTTCGGTTCTATGCTTTCATGAACTGTAGAACTTGTATAAGGAGACACATCTGTGAGTTGGGAGAAAATCAAACTACTCTTGGGCTTGGTCTACATTACAAGATTTGCTGCAAGAACCTATGCAAATGAAGCGCGGATTAGCATTTTCCCATGCTTAATTTGCATACTCTCTTTCGTTCCTTTTTTGCACTAGGGGAAAGCGGAACGAAAGCAAGTATGCAAATGAAGTGTGGGGAAAATGCTAATCCGAGGTTCATTTGCATAGGCTCTTGCGGCAAAACTCATAGTGTAGCCGTAGTCCCATTGAGACTAGTTCCATTTACCTACGTGATGGATTTTCTCTCTCTGTTGAATTTAGGGTATACAACCAGGTCTCTCCATCACTGACTGAGTATCATCCTCCCACTGGAGAGCCAGCCAGCCAATTTGTTCTGCCTCCTAGCAGAACAGGAAGGTTCTGGACTTCATCTTCACTGTCCAGATCCCCTTCCTTTATATGATATATAATACACACACCATTTCTCAGTTGAGTGGCTGACTGACTTCAGCTATGTGTTTCAAAGGTTCTACCAGTGTGATCCTCCTCGTTTAGTGCTCACTGATACATTAAACTCTGTCAAAGGAAAAGGAAAGGACCAAAAGTACATTGTCTCTGCCCCAGAGAGCAAATTAGCTTTCTATTTGATTATAGCAGCTAGCGTACTGGAGACATGGCTCAGATGGGTGCCTTTAGGCATCAGTAGAATGTATTGATGTAATTACCAATGGGTTTCACTGGTATTTGCTGACAACAGAGCTGTCAAATAGTTAAAAAAATTGTGAGATTAAAAAGTAGCCACAATTAATTGCAGTTTTAGTTATTCAATAATAGAATGTCATTTATTTAAATGTGTAATGTTGAGGGTGGGAAGGAGTAGGTGGGAGGAGTCTAGAGAGTGCTGTCATTTTAAGGAGAGCACCAATAGCCTGAACATTTTTTTTCCAGCCAGCAGCTACTGCTGCTATTCGCAGTAGAGATGTTAAATATTGGTTAATTGAATAGTTGAGTAACCTCATGAATTCTTATCAGTTAGTCGACTATTCTGTAGAACCCGGGAGTGGGGCCAGCAGTATCAGAGGCAGCAGTGTGGGGTGCCAGGCGGGAGCTGGTCTGGCATGGTAGCCAGTTTAAAAACCAGCTCCTCTCACAGACTGGCTGCCTGTCACCCCATGCTGCTGCTTCAGATACAGAGGCAGTAGCGTGGGGTGGCAGCAGCCCCTGTCCGGGGCTGGTGGAGAGAGGGTGGGGTGTCTGTGCTCCAGGACCTGGTATGAGCCAGAACTGAGCTAGGCTGCCTGCCAGCCAGCCTAGCTTCTAATACACTTTAAATTCAGAGCCTCAGCAGAAGTAGGTCCTGGATCCATCGCAAGCTAGGACTTAGCCAGGTTGCTGGCCAGCCTACTTAAAAATTTACTTGGGGGGCGGGAGGAGAGAAATGCGTGTAGTCTATAGCATTAACCACTAAGCTATTACATCCCTAGTTCGCACCATTTATTCCTGAGCCACCGGCAGCAAACAGGTTCCTCTGACCCCCGGCTCAACAGTAACCCAGGTACATGGGTGGAGGGAAACACCCTGAGGTCAGCCACCATCTCTCCACCATTGTGCAGGCTACCAGTGATGGACCAGTCTCATTTCACAGTCAAAGGTCTACAGAGACTAAAGGCCCATCTTGAATCCGTGAACTGAAGAAAACAAACTGTTCAGTGAAGGAAGCAACTTGACCATTGGAAAGCTTTTTCTCAAGTGTTTGGCCATGAGCTAATAGTCACAGTAGTAATATGGAGAGAAGTTGGCATCTTCTCCACCCTCAAGAGTAACTACATAGTGTTGCAGTACCTGAACCATCTATTTTCTTTGTCACTGAATTCCAACTATTTTTTCCCTTAGCCCTAGGCTGTGCAAACTAATAGATCAGAAAGCTGCTGTTAGAGTGGTGCACTCTCTGATCAGTCAATGCCAACACCCTGTCCTGTATTTATTTATTTATGTAAAAGAAAATCACATAGCATTAGAAACACAACACAAAATGTTCCCTAGCATCAGTAACATGGTGCACTTTTCAACTAAAAAAGTAATAAAATAATTAAAAATGTTTCTAATCTTATAAAACATACATCTTGAAGAAATAGCAAGATGTCATATGCTGATTGAATTAACAGTTTTGAAATGACTTTTTTTGGGGTGGAGGGTAGGAAGGAGAAGAATTGTAGTAACCTTTATCCTTTGGAATGTGATTATTTTTTGGTATCTAAGTTGTTTGAATTTTTGAATTTTTTGGCTGAAATTCAGAATGTGAAAGTTAATAGTAATTGGTCTGCTATAAATTTGGACTCGAGACTGTGTAAGAGACTGACTGTTCCTTATCTTGGTAGCAGATTCAGATCTGCTTGCTATCACTATGCCACACTGAATCTGTTTTCTGTCAGTAGCTATGGTTGGAGACGGTGGACTTTTATAAACTCAGGCTTAACATTTCATTCTAATGATACATTTTAAAATCTCCACTATTTGTATGTATACCACAAAATAGCATTAATTTGGAACTGGTTAAAATCTAAAATGTCATGTAGCAGACTTGGAATAAAGGCCTGTTTTGAGGTTTGAAGATCAGGTTTAAACATAGTTTTTCTCATTTGTTGCTCTTCCACATACTGCAAAAGTTTCATAAGACACTTGTGCTTCTGTTGTATGCACCCATCAGATTTAATAATTATGGAAATAGAGAGAAAATATTGTGAAATTACATCTGTGTTGATCAGTGAAGATAGGAATTGCAATAACCTGGATCAGTTCAAGGCTACTAATGCATCAGTGCATTATTATGTAAACATGCAGATTTATCAAGGGTAAAATGCTGTAGCACGCATGCAAGTCAGTATAGTTTTTAGTTCTAGGGTATTTTTAAGAGTGAGGGGGCATTTTAAGAGGTTGCAATCTTGAAAAGGATACTGATAGGTGGTTATAAAGGGTCCATGTCAGTGGGAGACAGAGCTGACTCTTGCTGTTGCCCATTGAAGGGCAACTGCAATGTCACACTCTATAAACAAGCAGTTTATATGGCCTAGCCCTGGGTCAGGGCAGGGTGGAAAGACAAAAGTTTACCAGGAGTGGTTCAATAGCTGGCAGAGAGCTGACAAGCGCAGGGGTTTTGCCCCCACAGGAGGAAGCCTGCCACCCGAAGGGAGGGATGCAGGGCGTGACACAGGCCCACCCGCTTCACTGCGTCCCATTTCAGGGCCCTCACAGTGGCAGCCACTGGGTTGGTAGGGATTCTGACTGCAACATACCGGCCAGGTCTGTGGGTCAGCAGGGATCCAAGCCGCAATGCTCTGCCCACCCGACCTCCATCTCCTCAGCTACCTCGGGGTTGGCTGTCCCTGGGCTGCTTCCCAGTTCCCACTGGGGGCCTACCTGCCATGGGCCGTGCTCCTTGGGGTCAGCTGCGGTCGGAGGTACTGGCAATATGTGCATTGGTTCCTGCTCCGGAAAGGGCCCGGGTGGTCCGGTCCAGTCATCGGGCCCAGCAGGTGTCCTGGAGTCCTCGGCAGGTCTTTGGGCTGAGTCAGCGGTCACTGTGGTCTGGGCCAGGCCTCAGGCTGTCAGGGGTACTGGGTGCCCAACCCAATTCTTCCGTTGGGTGCAGCATGGCTGGGCCCTTCATTGCTGGAGCTGAGACCAAGTGTCTGGCCTGTTCAGCCGCTGGGTTCCAACTGAGCGCTGAGCTCTTATACCTTGGGTCCCGCCTCCCTGCTTCCTGTGGGTAGGGCTGGATGAGGCTGGGACTACCCACCAAGGGTTCTTAGAGGGCCCTTCCGCTTCAGGGTCAGAGTGAGGCCATGTTGCTGGCCTAGACGCCTTATAGAGATTAGAAGAAAAAAGGTCTAAAATATATTTATTACATACACATGGAGTAGGATTTTCAAATAACATTTGGTGTTGGCCTAACTGTTCCCACTGACTGCAGGAGATCAGCAGTAGGCGAATATTGAGTGCTTTTTAAACTGCCATCTGAGGAATAGGAGGAATCTTTAAAATTAAAAAACAAAAAGAAAAGGAAAAAAAACCCCAAGTTGCTATTTAAGAAAATATCTTCAAATCCTAGAATAATTCCTGTGGAGAGGGGGGAAGGGGAGCGAGACGGGAAGCTGATTTAATATCATAGTAATTAAAATTATGACATTCATTTTCTCTGGCCACACATTTGTTTTCTGTAGAGAGTTTCGTTAGGGTTGCCAGGTATCCAGTTTTGAATCGGACAGTCTAGTATTGGAGCTTTCTCTTCGGGAAACAAATTGAGAAAATATAAATGAGAAAATATAAATGTCCTGTATTTTCTAAATAGGTAAGTTTTACATTTTATAGCTTGAATACCAATGGGTTAAAAAATGTTTCAGTCCTTGGGCGATATTGGAAAGTCCATTAGAGTAACAGTATAATTGCAAGGGAATCTTCAGGGAGATTGTGAGACTCAAGTAGTTGAGGCATAAAAACTGTATGTGCGTATGTAGTACCCTCCAGTTCTCTTGCATCTAATTCTCAGATGACTGTGGGGACAATGCAGCTATATTATCCAACAGCTGGAGAGTGAAATTCTGGCTCACTGTGGGTAATCCTAATCTGAAGACCCCTTTGAAGCTTAAGTTTAAATCTGAGTTTTTTGTGTGGAAGTACTCTGTCACCCTTTAAATGTATTATCATGACCCTTTAAATGTATTGCCATGCTAGAATTTGGCGGTTTGTACTTTACTTTGTGCTCTAACTGTAATTTCAGCTGGTTTATCTCTAACAAGACTACAACATCTTCAGGGAGTCCGAAAACTGTATAAATTGTTAGATCAAAAATTGTTGATACTCTAATATAAACACTTTCATTTAGTAAGATAATATTGATCTGAGAAGCTAATTTATCAACCTGGCTCCTGCGGTCATATGTAAATCATACCACTCTTTTTTTCTTTTGGAAGCTTGTCATAAAATCATCTCTGGAAACAATAGTTGAACTATGGTTGAGGCAGATCATAGACTTCCAAACAGGGAAACAAACAGGCAAAAGGCACATTTGGCTGAAACCCTGGGAAAGTGCTAGCAGTTAATGTCTCCCATGGAACTAAACGGAAATTTGAGAAGCTTAAGGACCATTTGCACAAGGTAGCTTTGTGTAGATTGAGGAAATAATAGGGATTGTTGCATGACATGTACTTGATATTCACCAAAAATGTACCTTTTGATTTATAATATTGTACAGCAGGGGGTGGAGAACCTGTACAGGGGCCACTGACCCACAGAAAAATCTATCGGGCAGGAGGCAGCAGGGGCTGGAGTGCTAGTGTGGACGCCCTAATGCTGGGATGGAGAGCAGGGGCGGCAGATTTGTATAATTTTTGGTGGTGCCCAGAATGGGTCTAGTCCCCCCCGCCCACTCACCCTGTAAGCCGATATATATATTTTATTAAATAATGTAAAAATAGACTGGAAACTGTAAGCATTTAACAGTTTCCCTTTATTGCACAATATCACTGTTGTAAGAAAAAATTATTTAACTAAGAATATCAACGTTATTAATAGTCTTTTGAATATGGAAAAAACCAAGCACTCTTTGATCAATAACCCTCAAAAGCAAATACTTTCTAAAATTAAAACAAATATAGCCCCTTCTTTTGCAATGTTCTTCAGGACAGCAAACACTTTTCGTCGTTGTTTGGTTCTTGAAATGAAGTCATCCAGGAGACTTGCAATGTCCAATTCAGAGGTAGAGTTCTTATGAACGTGCAGAAATGCCAAGTGATTTAAACGTTCTTGGCCCATTGTCGTTTGCAAATAATTTATCAGTCGGCGCAAGCAACTGAATGATCGTTCAGCGGTGCAGGTTGTAGTTGGAATTGTGTAGAATAATTTCAAGAGAATTGTAACTTCTGACAATATGTCACTCAAGCCTTTATTTTGTTTTAGAAATTGCTTCACTTCGCTAACTGAATTAAGCTGGCAATTTCTCGATCTGCAAATATCACTCAACATTTCTAAATGAAGAAATAGCTTTTCTGTGTTCATGTCACCATGGAAAGCTTCACTTATTGGGACAATGTCCTGTTTCAAGCCATTTGCTGCCTCAGTTATAAACTTTTCCAATTTTATTGTGAATGTAAAGCTTTCTGTTGAAAACCTCTGTTCAATGGCAACTTTGCAAGCATCAATGATCCCAACATATATTTGATGAAAATACTCTTTGGGGTCACTGAAGGTGTGAGGAAAGTTTCCATGGTCGAGCCATCTCGGTGGCTTGCATTTTCTTGGGAGTGTAGTATCATCTAAATAAAGATTTCTTGTCTTCTCTACTGTTGTTTCCCAGAAGTGATTGTATGAGGAGTCGGTGCGCATCCCATTCAACACCTTTTGCAACAGGCCAACTTTCTTCATAATGCTTGCCAATGACATGTTTGGGCTTTAGATTCTTCTACAGGATTTTTGCATTAGCTTCTTCTACAGGACCCATGGCTTTCACAAGAACTGTTAGTGTAAAGTACGTTGAAAAAGATTGAAGTTGCTTCGAGAATCCACTACATTTTAAGCCAAATTCATCGGCAGAGTAACTAAGTTCATCTAGGCTGTTCATCATGGCCTTGTAGTTGTGGAGCAGTGATTTAATGCTACTGATCCTTAGTGTCCATCTTGTTGGGCACAAGGGTCGTAAAGAAGGTTCCCCTTCACTCTGAAACTCTCTGAATACTGTCATACATTTTGGTGACTCCCTGAAGACATTGGTGAGATCTTTCACCATCAAAAACATATGACATTCTTGAATATTATGCAGGGCATCCAGCGTGACAAGGTTAAGGGAACGTGCAGCACAGTGCACAAATTTTGCTCTCGGCTGTCGATCCTTCACTTTGGCTTGGACCCCAGTAAATTTGCCGGACACATTGCTGGCTCCATCGTAACACTGCCCCCGGCAATCAGAAAAGAGCAAATCACACCTGAGAAGTGTATCTTCTACAATTTCAAAAAGAGAAGCAGCATCCATTGTGTCAGTTTGGGAAAACCCAATAAACTCCTCATAAATCTCCCAGTCTTCACTAGAAAAGAACCTTAAAGAAAAACGTACTTGTTCTTTTCTTGACAAATTGGTAGTCTCATCCCTTACAATGGCATAAAACTTAGAAGACTTTATCTTTTGCACAATTTTGTATAACTTCAGTTTGAAAGCTGAGTGTCGAACTCAGGCCGTCAGTTGATGAATTACCCTTTTATTTTTTTTCTCTGGGTAATTTTATTAAGAATTTATCCATTGTTGATTGCTAGTGGTCCTACAAATCAAGAATTTGTTGCTGGGATAAAATGAAGCTACAGCGTGCCGGTGCCACAAGATTACAATTAAAAGTGAAAAATCAGAAGCAGCAGTTGCCCGCTTCAATATATTGACTATATTGAATATTCAATATATATTGAAATATATATATTTCACTTTTTTAAATATATTTGCACCCCCTTTTCCTGGGTTATCCACACAAACACCATAGTAACATAAGCATGGAAGAAACCCATTGTGGATTTCATTGTGCATCAAATATATTATATTTTGTTGTACCTGTTGTGACGAAGTGGGAATGTTCTTAATGTTTTCTCTGATGGACACATGACCAGAAGTAAAGTCCTTTCTCTAAGGACTTTTCCCACCATCCTCCTACCAACAAGGATTAGTTTGGCTCCCACCAAACCCCCCTCGTGCAACTATCCTGCAATTGCATTAACCCAATGTGTATGACATTAACTCGGGGCTGGAGAGGCTGGGGGAAGTGCTCCCTCTAAGAGTTTCCTCCTATGAGCAGAATGAATTTTGTGTTGTGCATCAGTACTGAGTTCATGTGGCTTGTTTGGATGTGTCATTATGGCATCCAAGTTATTAATAAACCTCTACCCTTTCCCTCTGCTGCCATGTCTCCTCTCTTTGCTCCATCAGCTCCCCTGGTGCCTGCTGCCCCCCAACTCCTCACCCTCCTCTGCTGTCCTGACTCGGACTCCTGCCCTTCTCACTGCCCTCAGCCCTCCTGAGACCTGCCCTCCTCCATCAGCCCTTCTCTCCCCCCGTGCCCACTCTTGCGGTAGCCCCACTCTGATTGTGTGAGCTACCCCTCCTTATCCCCTCTCCTGAAACCTTCCTCTGCATATCTGCCCTGCCTCTCTCTTCTGGTGCTGTCCCTCCTCTGTAGGTATCTGCCCTTCTGCTTCACCCCCCAGAATCCCCTGGCACCTGCACCTTCCCTTACCCCTGCACCCTCCTGGTGCCCCGCTTCCCTCACTGCCTCTGCCCCCTTTGCCCTCTTTTTTTCCCTGATGCCCACCCCCTCACCACCCTCTGCCTCCTGTTCCTCTCCTGCCCGTGTGCCCTCACACATGATTTGCTCCATCCCCACCTTCTTCATGCCCACCCCTTCTTTCAAGCCTTATCCCAGCACCTCCTCCTCTAGCCCCCAATGCTCTTACCCTCTCCTCTCCCAGCATCACCCTGTCCCGCCTCCCACTGACACCTCCCCTCCTGCCCTTTTCCTCAGTCTCCACTTGGCTCCCTGGCATTTGTCTTTCTCCTCCACCCTGTCCCTTGGTACCTTCCCCTTTCTTCCCCTGACCTCTCCCCCTCCCCTCAGCACAAGCTCCTTCCTCTCCCACCCCTTCCCCCTGTTTTTCCCCTGCCCACCCCTTCCTCCCCTCTCCACCCCACCTTCTTCCTTCCAGTTTGCAGCGCTGGAGTCTGTGATCGGGCCCCAGCTGCTTCCGGGGCTCCAGACCACTTGCTGGGCCTGGAGCTGAGTCACACAGTGCAACTCTAGGCCAAGTGGTTTTAAAGTCTAGGGCTGTGACGTCACGCTATGCCCGGGCGTTTCCCCTCTTAGCTGATGTGAGGTGTTTCAGCACGCCACACATGTGTTCCCTTCGCCCCACAGTGCCCCCTGCCGGGGAATTTAAAGTGCGGAGCTGTGGCCTGGGGGCTGGGTTGGCAGGTGAGGGCTGGGGCCTGCTCCAGGCAGGGCCAGGGGAGAGACCCAGCTCCAAATATTGGTGGAGCAGGACCTCCGGCTCTGAATATTCCTGGAGCATGGGCACCATGAGCCCATATAACTCACCGCCTATGGTTGAGAGGATCTAGGCAAGCCAGCAACCACATCTAGCCCCTGGGCCTTAGGTTCCCCACCTCCATTGTACAGGAAAAGGTAGTAGTTGGAGGGCTGAGAATAGGCCCTGTTTCCCAGTATATTGAGCAGTAAGTTTAAACTGGCAACAAGAAGCTTATCCAAAAATAGCCTGAACAAGAGCTGTTGGCTTTTCTTGAAGCCAGAAAACTTCTGTTGTCTTGCTGACTCGGTCCAGGAGTTCTCCTGTAATAGTGCCAAAAAACACTCTGAACTGCGTGAAGAGGATGTCCTGTTATGTTCTTCTGGGGATAGTCCAGACACCACAACTGGGGCCTTATCCTGACTTCTCCAGAAGTACTCATTACTTGCAGATACCATCAAATTCAGGGGTGCTCAGCATCTTTGAAAATCAGGTCTCTATTTTAGAAGGATGTTGGAACTGAGGAACTGGCTATTCCCTCTCTTCCCTCCTTAGGTATTGTCTGTATCTTAGCTACTTTTAGGGAGTCATACAGTTGGTTCTTTTCATTGAAGACCTGTTTCTGCAGTGTCAAACTTTAGGCTATGTCTATACTGCATCCTTCTTGCGCAAAAGCCTGTGCAAATGAAGCATGGATTAACATACTGTT
The DNA here is from genome assembly GCF_049634645.1 of Pelodiscus sinensis. Lineage (NCBI taxonomy): Eukaryota > Metazoa > Chordata > Testudines > Trionychidae > Pelodiscus > Pelodiscus sinensis. The sequence goes on along the minus strand of NC_134715.1, from coordinate 91,578,576 downwards.
GTGGTTCATTTGCATAATTAATTAGGGGCTGTTTTTGCACAAGAGGCTTTTGCGCAAAAAGGAGCCGTCTACACAGCTCCTTTTTGTGCAAAAACACCCTCTTGAGCAAGAGCTGTTCTTCCCTATTTTATCTAATGTGGAAGAAAAAATCTAAACAAGTAAACACATTTAAAACAAACAAGCTGTTGAGACTTACTTTATTTCTCTTAAAACACCATAATATATTTTCTGCAGAGGTTGAGTTTTAAAGATCTTGGTTATTTTTCAGGGATTCAGTAAATGTAGTGCTTAAAACTGTCACCATTTATTTTCTTAACATATCTGAAGATGACAGGATTTAAGATTAAAATTTGTCTTTAAAGAAAATTAAGAAAATTCCTCCTTTCCCTCAATGCAGTATGTTGTTTTTAATGGTCAAATAACAAATGACGAGCAATAAAACTTCGCTAAATGTGTGTCTTCCTTTTTGTACTTATTTCATCTAAAAGATTGGCTTTTTGCTGCTTTCTTGTCTTCTTTAGCTTCAGCCAAATGCGGTTATTGTGGTTACAAATAGTATGTGGTGGTTTTCCTGTGAGCTGATTGTAATTCATCAAAAGTTGATGTATCTGTCTTTTGCCATATAGTGGTCTATTACTTTAACAAGCTGCACTGATGCTACAGGCCTGATTACAGTACACATTTGTTTTATTTTTCCTTTTAATCAATACTTTTGTCATTTCCTAAAGGTCTTTAAGTATTGGCACCATTTGTTTCCTGTGTGTGATCTATGCATTACATTTTTTAAGCTCTTACTGAGCTTTTGGTTGATAGTCTTAATAGGAATTGATATGATTTTTGCAGTAGGAAAGTAGCCATTGGGTTTTGCTTATTCTCTTAGCAAGGGGACGACGCCTGAAATCAAAGAGAGAACAGAGAATGCATTGCTATTTCTTGTGGAAATGTGCCTCCTCTGATTGATTATCTAAACTGGTTTCAGGAGAGTGATTTTGTTTGAATTGGCATAGATAAAATAAAAGTTCTTCAGATTCCTTCTAAATGACCTTTTTTGAAATAACAGAACTTTAATCCATATCATTTGACTTTCTTCTAAGCTATCCTGGTATTCTTCAGAAGGAGTTGTAGCTGTGTCGATCCCAGGATACTAGAGAGACAAGGTGGATTTGGACCAATTTGGATTTGGACCAATTTCTGTTGGTAAGAGAGACAAGCTTTTGAACCTCACAGAGCTTCTTTCCAAATGTGAAGAGCTCTGTGTAGTTCAAAAGCTTGTGTGTCTCCAACAGAAATTGGTCCAGTAAAAGACACTACCTTAGCCACTTCGTGTTTCAAACATATTTCAGGAGGGCAGTTGAGTGAGCTCCCTCAAGTGCCAAATCGGATGCTACAGCTTTGTATTGACTTCACTTACATTTGGGAGACTGAACTTTCTCTAATCTACCCTGAAAAGTTAGTCTGGCCATGCAGACCATTGTTTCTATTTTGTGGGAAAAACATTTCTGTATTGTAGTTTAAATGAATTATTACTCAGAATTTTGTATTAATTTGCCAAATAAGAAATCAGTCAAATATTTTCTGAATTTTATTTTGTTGTCTATATTGTATTGCAGACAGTAGTGTTGAAATAAATTACCAAAATAGTTGAAACTGGTGTGATTATATTATGGTATCTTGACAAAATATGCAGAATTTTAAAATATTGCGCACAGAATTTTTAACTTTTTTTTGTGTGCAGAATTCTTCCAGCAGTATCCAGACATACACATTTATGACGTGTTATGTAATTTCATATACAGAATTCCACCCTTTAAATCAGATTTTTCCAGAACCCATTATTTTTGGTTGATCAGATAATAGAAAACCCTAATATTAAAGAGCTTTCCATGGTCATGAAGTGCAAATATGGTAGGGCTGTTGCTACACTTCAAAGGTGAAAGTGCTGAAGCCCCGGGGTCAGCTGGGGACTTCCCTGCTGACCCTGGGCTCTGCGTGGTGCTGCCGCTTTGAAATGCTGGGCTCCTTGCAGCATTTCAAAGTAGTAGCACTGTTTGGAACCTGGGATCAGCTGGGGACTCCTCAGCTGACCCTGGGCTCCACCTGGCATTTCAAAGTGGCAGCACCACAGGGACCCTGGGATCAGCTGGGGAATCCCTAGCTGATCCCAGGCTCCACGTGGCACTGATGCTTCGACACTGACACTGGGCTTCCCACGGCATTCAAAGCAGAAGCGCCACAAGGAGCAGCTGACCCCAGGCTCCGTGTGACGCTCCTGCTTTGAAGTACCCCCTCCCACCCACACCCTTGTTGCCTGTATCTGATAGCGGCAGGGAGGGAGGGAGTGACTAGTTGACTAACCTGTCAATTATCAGATAAGCATGTTTATCAGAAAGTCAGCTAGTTGACTAGTCCTTCACATCCCTAGCTGGGGCAACTCTGATATAAGAAGCTGCGCCTGGGACCCCAATCACATAAGCATCTAGAAAAGAAGCTACTGCCAGCTTGGTGAGGACATTTGGAGCACAACTACCCATCTGTCATGCAAGAATTCTTGCTTGTATGTCCTAGAAAGTCCACTGGCTATTGCTGGGATAGGATTTTATCACTCCACTTAGATGCTGTCTCTTACATAAAATAGTGTGATTGAGCAAGTTGTGGCATAGAGCATCCATTGTAACTTGGGTAAATGTGTCTTTGTGTTCTTTGTGAAGGCATGGGGAACTCAGGAACAGCACTGTGGCATGTTTGCTTCTAGTCACCTTCAGTTTGGGAAGATGCAGAAATGTTTTGCAATGGCACTTCAGGTTGGCTTTTGGTATCAGCTGCAGTGCAAAACAGTGATGTAGCATTGGGAAAAACTTTGTGATCCTGCTGACAGATCTTAATCACAAGTTGTTGCTGCTGTTAGCCTGATGTTTTTCTCTATATTGATTATGGAAACAATACACGAAACTGTGGAACAGAGTTAGTGATCAAGCAGTATAGGTGATGTTATCTGAAACAAATCCTTCCTGGAGAGACTGGCAAAGACTGAAGCCATTTCTTCTTTCCTGGAAAGAAGACCTACAAAATGTAACAGTAAACAACCATCCTATGAAATTAAGTAGAGAATCTCCATCTGTGCTTAATGAATACTAAAATGGAGAATATAATTTGATGAATGTTTATAGTTGTAATTGTGAACCTTTTTTAATTCCATAGGATTTTTATTTAATGGGTAGTTTTGTCTGAGCATTTCAAGTCTATCCTAACATAGATCAGTCTTTTGTATAGCCACACTGAGACTAGACAAATTCAGAACAGAAATCAGTTCCATACATTTAACAGGGTGACTAATTAATCATTGGAACAGTTTACCAAGAATTATGATATATTTTTTATTACTGAAAATTAAATCAAGATTGGATGTTTTTCAATAAAAGAGCAGTGCTCTAGTTCCAATAGAAATTAATTCAGGGAAGCTCATTGGCTAGTCCCTTTTGGCCTTTGTGTAGAAAAATTGCAAACCCTTTTACACACACTTGCACATGCATTTATACATCTCATGACTAGGGATGTTAAAATGTGTTTATTTTAATAAATGTGTAACCTCTGATACAGAGGCAGCAGTGCGGGGGAAAAGGGTGCTGTGTGTAACTATGAAAGTTAACCGATGAGCCAGGCAAAACCAGTGAAGATACCTAATATCAAATTACAAGTTTAAAGGAGCTGCAGAAAGGCAACCAAACTATAAAGAATGGAATTTTAGTTTGTGTCTTTCTGTAGATTGCCTTCAGGTTGGAGTAGACCTGGAATTTTGCTTTATTGAAGTCCTATCTCCTCTGTTTGCTAACAGAGCCAACTAAATGGTTTAGCTCACCTAGAACATACCTTGGAGCCCTATGTGACTAGGCATTTCATTTATGGGTGGTTGTGTTATGAAATGGTTGTGTCTGATTTTATTTCTTTTGTTTAGCTCTGTGGGTTAAAATTAGAAATGTTAACTATCAATTAATTGAATAGTCGAGAACCCTCATGAATTCTGATCAGTTACTCAATTATTCTATAGTCCCCGGGGGCAGAGCCGGCTGCCAGAGTTAAAAAACAGCCCCTTTTGCAGACCAGCTGCCTGTCGCCCCACGCAGCTGCCTCTCATACAGAAGCAGCAGCCGCTGTCCAGGGGAATGAGCTTCTGGGGTGAACTGGAACTGAGTCAGGCTGCCTGCCTACCTGCTTCCTATTACACTTAAAGGCAGTGCTGCAGCAGAGGTAGGTTCTGGACCTGTTGCAAACTAGGACTGAGCTGGGCTGCTGGCCAGCCTGCTAAAAAAAATTATGGGCGGGGGGGAGAACGGGGTTTGGAAATGCGTGTAATCTGTAGTATTAACTGATAAGCTTTTGTTTATTGGTTTATCGACTACACTATTACATCCCTAGTCAAAATATATGTTGTCAGGAAAGTCCCCCAGTTTCACTGACAGAAAATAATGTTGAGCAGAAAAAGTACCATTGATTCTGGTTTGGTTTAGATTAGTTATTACTGGTCTGTCTTGATTATCAGGCATCAAATCGGTGAAGAAGGGACTTCTGATTTGATCAAATAGACTTGAGAATAAAAGTGTTGCAGGAGTCCCTTGTCTGTGGCCTCCACACAGATAATTTTGCCAGGCTTTGACTGTAATGTAACTTAACCCAAGATGTCAAAGTTGTAGAGAATTTCTAATTGATGAGCTAGTATTGCTTATTAGTTAGTTTTTTATTATGCAAAATCAGCTTTATCTACAAGTTTGTAAAACACTTAATCTTATTAAAATAAATCTGAAGATGCTTTGTCTTTCCCCTGGTTTTTAACTTTGTACTTCCTGTTGTAGTAAAAGGGTGAGAGGTATTTTCCATGTTGTTCTGAAGAATATGATTTTACATAAACCAAATGTCAAATTCTGAAATCTCCCTCCCATCCCAACACCAGTCCACCGGGGAAAAATATGCAGAGTAGGAGTCTATAATGGAAACTCCTAACATGCCTTCCCTTTTCAAAAATGGCAGGGTCTGGGTAGTTAAATGGAAATACTTAAAACAGAATTGACTAAATCTGACTCTGGTCATCATCTGGCAGATGTTTATATAAGTATTTTAATGTTAACCATGTAAGTCCACTTAACTTTAATGGAGCTCTATGAAAGCGAAAAGGATAGACAGAGGTGTGTGTGTGTGTGTGTGTGTGTGTTTGCAGGGATGGGCCTTTACTTTATTTGGGAACTGCTGCCAATTAACATTGTTTTCTGTTGCATGACATTTTGCCGTTTTTGTGGTTAATGTTATGAATTATTATTCCAGTCTGCAGCTTCAATATTTTGTCCTTTCTTTAACACTTCACACATGCTATGTTAAATTATATTGATTGGGCAATGCAAAGTTCTTGGAAGAAACTCCATAAAAATACATTAAGCCTAGGCAAAAAGAAACTCTCTGATAATTAGTTTGAATCTGTCAGTTTCAAGTTATTGGAATGTATCACTTAACACATTTAATCTGCTTTTTTGTTTGAGCTGTTTTTTTTATTCAAGACAGGAAAAGAAATAGGGGAAAAGTGCTGTCCTGCCAGGAAGATAAAATATTCAAACTATTCATTACATAAGAGAAAAATACTTACACTGCAAAAAATATAAACAAAAATTTACTTTATTTTTTAAAGAGATCCTAAAATATAATGGAACAAATCCTCACCTGACTTAAATGACTGTAGTTATACAGACTGTATTTGGAAGTCTACTGATTTACTGTGGCTGAAGAAATGGCCTTAATTTGGCCTCTTTGTGTCATTTTGAAATGATTTTTTAAGCTCTTTTAGGCTGCTAGTCTAAATAGACTTCAGACAGTTTTTGAAGTATTCCACTAAGTTACAGTAGAAATATATTCATGGTATAGACACATGACTAATGGTGTCCACTGGCCACATGCTTGCTCCAGAATTCATCTGTGTAGAGTCAAAGAATAAGCAGGCTCCATAACTCTCTCTGTGAAAGAGAAACACCAACCTGGCTACAGGTTGTATACAGTTTGCATGAAATCTAGCTCATGTAAAGTGTAGGTAAGGAAATACTCTTCCCCCTGCCACTGTCACTTACGAGAATCTTAATGAGTTGGTGATTATAGGACCTACCTTAAATACCCAGTTAGATGGAGAGTTTGTTTTTTAACTTTAACAGAACAGTTACCTTTTAAAACATTTCACTAAAGGGACTTAATTTTTACAACAATCTGGATATTTTGTTTAGTTGGTTTATTGTACATGTGTAACGGGGTGCGGTCACAGACAATCCCTTGGGACTGCTTCCTGGTGTGCTGATAAAGCCAGTGACACTTGCGTCCTTGTTCTACTGGGCCAGATCTCCTGGTTTCCCCCAGCACAGAGCTGAGATCATTGTACACACGCACCCTGAAGAGCAATGCAGATGCTGCATCTCTCCAGCTCTCGGGGAATGCAGACACAGCATCCAGGAAACTAACTCCCAAAATGGAATTAGAACCCCATATAAATCTGTGTTTTTCACCAAGTGAGAGTTTTACACATTGAAAGGTGAAGCCCCCTTTAACAATGAAAGGAGGATGTACACACTGATTATCCCCCAGGAAACAATTTTTTACACTGGGCTTGATAGTAAATAAAAGTAATTTTATTAAGTACAAACAATAAGATTTAAGTGGTTGCAAATGAAAATGGATAAAGCAAAGTAAATTACAAACTTAAAAGAAAAGAAAACACATAGCTGGTTCTAACATATTAAAACTTACAGGAGGCCCCCGACTTATGACGTGATTGGTTCTGGGGCAAGTGTTGCAAGTCGGAGGTGTTGTAACTCGAACCTGCGTTTACGATAGGCACCATGCGCCATCGTAAACGTGGGTGAAGACATAAGTTGGGGGTTTTCGGCTCCTTCCACACTTAGAAAAATGGTTGTAAGTGCGGGGGATTGGAACTCGGACGGTCGCAAGTTAGGGGTCTCCTGTATTTTAAACTTACCCTAAAACTGTTGTTATTTCAGGCAAACCTCCAAGACAGGGAAGATCTTTTACTCTTTCTGGGATCTCCAGCTATCCTTTTGGGTGTGTCATGCTAGCCAAAGACAAAGAGATTGTAAAAATCTGCATCTTAAATAGATTTCCTTTTGGCAGGAATTCTTTGTTCTTCATCATCCCCTCCCACCCCGGAAAATGACTTGGTTAAACTAGTATGACAGTATAGGTTGGTTTGGTCACATGTCTTTCCAGGACCAATCACTGCTTAAGCTTAAGCTTAAGAGGCAAAACCAGACTGTTATCAGCTCGTTAAGTGGATACCCAGATATTGAGGTGTCTGAACATTGGAAACACTCTTGATGGCTTTCATTTTCACATTTAAAACCATTCCATATCCCATATCAATAACTTTACATACACCAAAGTAAGACATACAGATCCAGCAGATTATGACATTAAAATAGATAGGTTACATGAGGTATTTTGTCTAAACATCTTCGAGTTATGCATATTAGTATGCATAAGACATTTTCATACAGCCTGGGTCTGTCACAACATAAATCTGGTTTAAACCACTGATCCTTCTATTAGTGTGCAAGGAGACTCACTGATTTCAGTGAGGCTCAATGTGGAGGACAAGGTTTTACCAGGTGGATTGGATTTTAAGATTAGAAAATAAAGTTGCCACTAGGTCCATTTTGAATGTGGGTTGGAATATAATATGTTCCAAAATACAGTGAATGGAATATATAGGTAGCATTTTGGTTTACAATTTCAAGGAATATAGTTTTGAGGTTTTGTGCAGCTAGAGAAATAAAGTCCATGTTTGCTAATGAAGAGCCATCCTCTAAAGTCTACATCTGAAATGCTCTGAGGCCTTACTATCCCGTTAGTTGGTATTTAGCACTTAAAGATATCAAACAACTGATAGGTATTTTCTGAAATTTGAATTAACTCTCTCTCTTTGCATAATATTGGTTTTCATGTTTATAAAATGTATCATATACAAATGTTTTCTTGAACTGAGGTGAAAAGTAGTCAGTATTTATTGTGGTGACTTGCTTCTTCAGATAGTTTTGATCTCATAAGTTACTTTATAGGGAAAAAATGTCATCTTATTCAGAAACACCTCCCCAGATTATTTTTTTACAATCCTTTTACATTTCTGCTTCACCTCAGGTTGTAGCTAAATACATTTAATAAATCTCCTATGTAGGATTTCATCAATGTGATGATTGAAAGCAGATGTTCTCACACACAAGGTTAAGGAGTTTGGCTGGGCCACAGCTGAGACAATAAATCCATATGATGGACTTGGGAGTGTTACCATTTGTAGTTACAGGCATATATTATAACCACTTCTCTCTTTCCCCCTCCCTGCTAAGTATCGTATTTACTCATTCATAAGCTGAATTTGTTTGGCTAAAAAAAGAGACACGTCAAAGAGTGGGATCGATTTATCAATGGGTCTAAACTGTCATCATAGATTAGGATTGGCAAAGTTCAGTTCCCAGCCCATCAGAGGAAGCCACTGGTGCACCGGAATGTTTTGTGTACCTGGAGTGTCCATACGTACATATGTACAGAACTCCTTCGCTCCCGGTGGCTGTGATTTGCTGTTCGTGGCCAACAGGAGTGGCAGGAATTGGCGACCAGCATCTCCCTTAGCCCATGCTGCTTCCCTATTAGGAACAGCAACGAAGTTTGCCAACCTCTGGAATATTGGGTTGACATATGAAAGAGTCATAGTGTTTTGCCATTTATCTTAGAAGGTCAGCTTATAAACAAATGGGCTAATGAACAAGTATACATACAGTACTTCTTATTTTCTCAGAACTTCCTGTATCTAAACAAAAAGAGAACTGTCACAACTGGCCTCTAGGAAGGTTAGCATGCACATATTTTTCTAATTTTGCCATGCTTTTAAAAAAAAGCATTTTGTGCAAGTCTGGTTCCTCTTTGAGGGAATCAGGAAGGAAACTGTTTAATTTTCTGCCCATTAACACTACCATTCTATACATCATTATGGCAGGGTATTCATTTCTGAGAACTTTAGATAGCATTGTTTTAGTGGCAAAACCAGAGTGTTTTGAGTTGAGGAATGGAGCTAGGCTGAAAACAACTTTATTAACCAGCCAAACACTCTGAACAATTCTATTTTGACGTTTGTTCATTAACGATTTTTTAAAAGTCTAAATAACTTAAAACTTCAAGATGAAAAGTTTTGTAGCCTGAACACCAGAATTTTCTGTGTTGACCATTTTGAAAGTCCTTTTGTCACTGTTTTTGAGTCTGAAACTATTCAAACTAGATCCTGTTTTGATCAAGCTGGTGTTTTTTAATGGAATAGTTATTTGTCAAAATTCCTGACCAACTCCAGGGAGGAAAATAAATGCAATAGAAATTTGGAGCTGAAGTGTTGAAAAGAGGTGTCCTTTTCTGGTTCAATTCTCTCCTCTCTAACTACAATGCTTGAAAACTACATACTCTGTTTTGGCTATCTTTCTGAGGAGCATATTCTGTATATTTGTTTGCAGAGAAAAAACATTAGCAGTTATGTTGATTAATTAGTTGAAATTCAGCACTCAGAGTAACTAAATTTTACCTTCATTTTGAATCTTGTTTTCCCTTTTTGACTAGGTCTACCTTGCTTCCTGAATCTTTGTTTGGGAGTTTCCCATAATTCAGCCATGATGTTACGTTTATTGTAGAATTGGTCTCCCTTCTGTTGTTTTGAAGCACAGAAAATCCCTGAGTTTTACTGGGTTTGGCTAGAATGTGGCATCAATTGTTACTACTCATATTGTTCATATCATATACTGCCTCTTGACCATTAGTGCTGCATGGGTGAATCAGAAAAAAAAGATCACTAGACAACAAAATACTGACAACCTCTCTCCATCCCGCCTCCCCCAACTTTGATTTGTAGTCTGATTATTGGAAAACTCTGCAAATTACCTAGCTAACTATACTCCCCTGCCAACCTCAGACAAGCTGTCAGGGAAAATTCATTTGTGCATGACAGGTCTGGTGATACTTATCGCAAAGTTGTTATCAATTGCCAGGAGAAACTGATGGAGGTGGTTGTGATGATGCTTGATATTTTTTAACTCTTTTAGATTAGATTCAGACTAGACTGTTCTGCTGTTTCTTACCTACATTTTATCTTCACTTCTAGTAGACGTGGGTGTATAGTTTATTTTACATTATACTCATGAGAGATCCTCTGCTCCCTCTTCTCCCACCCCCTCAGAACAGGCCCAGTACAGTCAAGTGCAGAGAGCTTTTATAGCCATTGAAGGAGTTTATGCTGATGCTCTGTCATGTTCCTTGGTTCTTTTTTTAAAAGCTTACTGAAATCTCATGACTAGTGAAATGGAGATGCAGAATTTAAAATGGCTCTGATACCTATAAAAGCCACTTTAAATTCTTCATCTGCGTGGCTGTGAGATTTCAGGAATCATTGTTGGAACAGAAATGCATTTTTTACTACTATGGTCCTGATGTACTGTAGTATTTTGGTGCCACCTGAAGACAAAAGTATAGCTTTTTCCACTATAATTTGAAAAAAATTCTATAGCTTCCATGAAAAAAAAATGGATATATTTTCATATCTACTTGTGGTGGATAGTTCTTTCATCAGAAAATCTAGATAAAGACTAGATGTTTGTTTTGTAAACATTTTCTGGACTGTAAAAACCATTTTAATTGATTTTGCATAAGACGAAGTGTTGCAAACCAAAACCTTGTATAAACTTTCTAATTAGAATCTTGTAAGTATCATGAAGTATCACTCATAATTTTCTGGTTTTAGGTCTTAGATAAATCTAACTGGTAACCATTGAAATGAGAGACTAAATGTCCTTTTCCAGTGTTTTCAGCCATATAATTTTAAAGCTTGTACTGAGGGACTTTCTGAAATTGAACTTTAAGACCAAGTCAAGTTTCCAAAGACTGCATTAGCTATAAAGTGATTCATTTGATAACTTCATAGACTAAAATGAATGTTTCTTCCAGAATACAATATGGTACTTATAATATTTTCCCATGTTCACTTGTCAGATCATAACTCATGTTCTATACTGCGATTATTTTCCTTTGGGGTGTTTTTGTATCACAAGAATCTAGGGCTGTTTCCTAAGTCTCATTATTTATGGGCAAGTAGGTATTCTGGGGTTTCTGGATGTCATGAGTTAAACAAAATCTTCCAGGAGTCCAGGGGCTAGTTAGATCCCTGGAAAATCTTGTATTTTCGGATTTTACTTGCGTATGCACAGCAAACCATGTGGAAAGGAGAGAGCGAGCGAGCAAATATGAGTGAGGAGAGGTCAAGGTCCTTTAGGGAAAAAGCAAGCAACATGAAGTCAGGGGCAGGGAAGGGGCAGCAAGACCTACAGGTAAGGGGCATCAGGGACCTAGCGCTAGGGCTCTGCAGGTCAGTGCTCCCAGGTGGGGTGGAGGGGAACAGAGAAGAGTCTTCACTCTGTCTCTCCTGTACGGAGATTTAGGATGGAGCTTGTTGTGTCCTTTCCCTGCAGGCAGTGCAGGAGCCTGCCCTGGTGTGCTCCTCCCTGCTTCTTCCTGGCAGGCAGGTGGGGAGGGGGTGAGGTGGAGAGGGCCCTGCATGGGTATCCACTCCACTGTCCTCTCCACTATCCGCAGCTGCAAATATCCGTGTATATCCAGGGATGTGCAGGGTTCTATACATGAAGTCCAGTGGTTACAAATGAGTTAATTTTTAAGAATCCTGGACTTGATTGCTAAAACTGAAAAGGTTGAGTGAATGCTACCCAAACCTGGAGCAACAAACTAGAAATGACAGCATTTGTACCAATTCAAATTCTAGCTGGTGACTGATATAAGACTTCAATGTGAATTAATTGTCAGGAAGTTGCAGTAAATATCTTTGCTCATTAAAAGTTTTATAATATTGTAGTAATTCATATAAATATTATTTAAATATCTCCTCAGTGCATATGGCCTGCTACCTCTTTGCTGGTCAGGGGGACACTGATTCTCATTCCTGCATCTGAGCGTGCACCTCTAGTTTTGGATCTAAACCCAGAAGGAGCCTCTTTGGAAGCTTAGATGTGACCAACATTTCTCAAGAACTGTGCTGACTGGAGCTGCCAAGGTCCCTTTTCAACAGGGCATTGTGGTTAGAAGCTGGGTGCCTGGCAACCCTGGTGGGGGTGGAGGTATGGAAAAGGAGGTTTAGGAGCTGGAATAGGAATAATGTGAATCTACTTCTGGATAATAAAAATAAAGTGCTTGGGATGTGCGCCAAAATTCTGCCAAATGCTTCCTGTTAATGGATGTGAGTCCCATGGAAATGTTTGGTACACGTTCAGCAATGATTTAAATAGTGGCAAAAGTTTCTAACTGCTGTAGTGTTCTCTGGGAGCCTCATTCCGCTGTAGCATAAGCAGGACAGCTGTGATTGCATGCGTGTTGTGTGCGTAAGTTACACTGGCCATTATTGAGCAAAAGAAGTGAGCTGCTTCCCCTTTACATTTGCACCCCATTTTGTCTTTTCTCCAACACCTCAGTTCCACTCATCAACACTGGAGTTCCCTATTCTTGCACCCATCCAAGTGACAGGTCTGTACAAGAGAGACTCTTCTACCATCTCCCATTTATGGGCAATTTGCTATCACTCTGCATGCTCATGGAATATTAAGTGTTTTTCAACTGCCTCTGCTTTGCCACATAGCACCTTCTAACCAGTTAATATTTGGACCACCATTCACATTACTGCTCAGTTTGGGACTTGCTGTTTCTTCTTTGTGCTATTGTCCCTATGAGTGATCCACCACAGGAAGTGCATGCACCCATGTCCTCTCGATTGGAGACTTTAATTAGCCGTGTCTGGAGGTCTGTACTGTTGCACTATACAACCTTATGCTCCTGTGTGAGGGCATATAGGGAGGGCTGGACCTGCAGCTGCTCCCATTTCCTGCTCAATACAGTGTTGCAGTTTCCACTGTTTCTCTAAAAGCATCTGTTCTTGTTTGGGTGTTTATTTTGATGTAAACTTTGTGTTTTAATTTTTATGCACAGCATTGATCAATCTTGTCTGCAGATCCCTATTCAGGATAAGCTAAAGACCTTGGGTTTCGTGCATGTCAGATCTTCCACAGGTCTTTCCTCTTCAGTAGTGGACATTCCAGCTGTCTTGTGTGCCTCAGGGTCATGTACATCTTTGTATCCATGGGGTTCAAAAGCTGGTCTTGAAAGCTGAGAGAGGATAGATTGGAGCTCCTCCTAATGGAGTGTTTCTTGAGGTCTGAATCCTGTCCTTTCTTACGAATACTGCAACCTCGGCCTCTCTGGCTATCCCTATTACTTCCATAACTCCTGTGGCAGACTGGGAAATAAAGCATTTGAAGAACAGAGCACCTCATTCCCTGACTCTAGAAGAAAGGATCTGAGCTGTACTCCAGCAGACCTCAGATCCTATTAAAGGTACTGCTGAGTAGGGGTGTTAAGAAAAGTGTAATTAATTAATTGTGTAATTAATCAACAAAAATTCTGTCAACCACACGATTAGTTGATAAGGGTGAGCACTGCAAGCACTCACTCCTAGGGTACCTTATTTAAACTTTCAAAAAAGAGGACACCCTGAGAGGGAGTATATCTGTATCAGTATCTACAACTCACGTTGTATTCATGTGTTATACCTCTCGGGGTGTCCACTTTTTTGAAAGTTCAAATATGGTAACCCTACTCACTCCCAGGTCACACTGGGTCCCCGGAGCTACTCCCATTGTGGATCTGCAGGAAAAGTCATTTCAGAGCCAGCGGGCAGGCGGAGCTTTCCTTGCAGAGCCACAGTGGTGGGTAGCTCCCAGGACCCGGCATGATCTGGAACTGACCCAGGTTGCTAGCCAGAATTCTAAAAAATGTACTGGAAGAGCCACAGGATGGGAGGGTCGGGGATGGATGCATGTAGTTGGTAGCGCTAGCCAACAAGGTTTTGCTTATTGGTTAATTGCTTAACTGACTAACACTAGTACATCCCTGCTGCTGATGCTCCCAGTGGACCTTGATACTGCCTGACAAGTCTACCCATTCCAAGAGGCCTTCCACTAGAAAGCACCAAAAAGAACCATCCTTGGTATTTGTCCAGTGATTAATCTAAGGCTAAGGACATTAGAAAAGCTGTTTTGAAGACTTTGATACCACCACTTTCCATAGCCTTACAGAGTGCTCACACTACTTTCCTCTCCTTTCCCTCTCTGCTACCATTCTCCTCAAGATGCATCTCCTTAGAGTGCATGGATAAGGTCATAGTGCCCTCACTGGCACCATCTGTGGTACATCTACAGCCCTGGCTCCAGTAAATACATTGGCTTCTTCTGTTCAATCTCGTAGTCCTCTAGTATCCTCTAGTTTCCTCTCCCATGAGGCTTCTAAATCAAAAGAACCAAAATCTTTCCTCTTAAGAGCCTGAAGAGAGGTTGTTCACTGGTACCGCCACAGTCAGTCAGTAGCCAGCCCTGTTTACTCCAGAACAGGATCCAGATTTCTGGTATGGTCCACTCTCCAGCATCTCCTTGACCTTCATTAGTGTCATTTCCCAGAGACCTTGCTTTAGATACAGGAGAAGATATTTCCTGTGACTCAGATTTCTGTGGAAGACCCTACCTCCCTCCCATATCAACCCACACTTATAGAAGTGTTCCCTGAGGAAGACATAACAAAGCAAACACATGCTCTGGATGCTCCGTGGAGGAGCATCCCTGAGAACCCTTTTTTTACCCAGCACCATAGTAGACCTGTTGGAACCCTTGGTTCCCTAATAGGACCAGTTTATAGGATGCCTTGTCTAGAACATCTGCTGGTACAACGGCAGCCACCAAAATCCCTTGTTTCTCCTGAGTCTTCTCCTGGATAGGGTGAACAAGAGCCAGCCACTGAATACCAGACATCGTACATATCCTCATGCTCTCTCAACAAGGCAATGACACCATCACCCTCCTTCTGTACTGATTATTTCAGAGCCTTACTGGACCTTAAGAAATGACTAGCTCAGTCTCTTCTCAGGAAGTGCAAGAGACTCAACATTCTCAGGTGGATGTTCTGCATGCTAGCCTCCCACCAAGAAAAGGTCCCTATGTCTTTACTGAGGCATTGTCACCAGCCTGTTCTGCATGACAGACACTTTATCTGCAGATGGGCAGATAAAATACAGTATTTCAGCTAGAGATCTGGAATGTGTCTTTCCTCGACTCCCCTCCCCCCCCCCCCAGCTTCTTGGTGGTGGACGCGGTTGACAAGAGAAACTGTGTAACTTGCCCCAGATCCCTAGACAAGGAGTGAAAGCGTTTAGACCTTTTGGGTCAGAAGAGCTATTTATCCATTGTTCTTCAATTTCAGATGATGAACTAGCAGGTCTTGATGGCAAAATATGATTCCAGCTATTGTAAGTTTACTTCATTTTACTGAACACCTGCCATAAGTGCTAAGGGAGCAATTATGACTTGCCAGAATGAGGGCTTGATTGATTACTAAAGGTTTCCTCCAGGGCTCTCTTGATGCTGCTGACATGGCCTCCTGGTCAGTGACAACTGCAATAGTTATGCAATGAAGCTCTTGGCTCCAATCCCTAGCAGCCCTGGGGGAGCTGAAAATACTTTTGAAGACCTCCCTTTTGAAGGGCTGAAGCTCATCCGTGACAACACTGAATCACTTCATTCCCTCAAAGACTCCAATGCAGTGCTCTGGTTGCTGGGGATTTATACACCTGGAACAAAGAAACACTTTAGCAAATTGCAGACAGGTCAATGCTTTTGACCCTTTCAGTGCCAAATGTATCATACTTTTTCAATACTTTTGGAGCCTTTTAGGACAGTGTTTCTTAAACTTAAACACCAAAAATAATAAAAAAAAATTATGAGGAACACCAAGGATTTTTTGTTGAGGAGGGAAAAAGGGTCGGGGTGAAAATTATTGGGGAGGGGGGGGAGAAGGGTCCGGGGGAGGAAGTTATTGAAGGGAGGAAAAAAGGTTGCCTGCCCCTTTAAGGGCAGTCATTTTGAATTCTGTTCTCCACGGCACATCTCCGACTGCCTTGTGGCACACTGGTGTGCTGTGGAACACAGTTTAAGAAACACTGCTTTAGGAATAGATCCAGACTTGAGTGGAACCATGCATCTTCTCTAGTATCCTCCCAGCCTGCACCTTCCACTACACAGTTTCGACAGCTTGAGTCACAAATCACCCCCTTCTTTAGATCGTATGCTGCATGAAACCACTCTCAGCCCCCCTTTAAGGATATTGTCTCTTTAACTTTCTATCTGCTTGCAACCCCTTCACACAGATAGATATGGGAAATACAGGTTGTACCTACTTGGTCTGGCACTGTTGGGACTGGACTAGTCCCGAATGAGAGAATTTGCTGGACCAGGGGAAGTCTCTTGCCACTGGCTTCCAAGCCCGTCACCTGCTGCTGGCAGGCTGCTGCAGCAGGCATCCTGCCTTGCCTTCCCCTACTCCCAACCTGGCTGGGCTACTTGCCCAGCTGCTGCCAGCTTCCTGAGCAGCAGAGGCTCTGAGCCTCATGCATCTGGGGGCAGCCATGGGGCTCTGGCTCTGGCCTCAGAGGGCTGCTATGGAACTCCAGCCTTGGGATTGCTACAGGGCTCTGGCCCTGACCCCACATTCCAGCAGGCTGCTGTGGGGCTCCAGCTCTGGTCTTGAGCTGTCCCCAACTGGGCGCTCACTCTATTGTCCCAGCCCCGACTGGCCATCCTGCCCTTAGTCTCCTGGCTCTCTGGTCTAGGAGCATCTGTGGTCCTGCCAGACGATGGATGTTGCTGGACTAAAGAATGCTGGTTTTTGGAGGTATAACCTGTAGTATCCATGAGATATTCTGTCCCACTTTTGTTTCTGTTCTTCTTATTAATCTCTTTCAGGAGAGTTTGCTAAAACAGGAGTTTTGATCTTTCCTGTATCTGGGTATAGCTGAGCCAGTTCCCCCAGTATTTGTTGGAAGAGGGTTCTATTCCAAATATTTCCTGGTTCCTTGACTTAAAGAATGTGAATACCTATCTCCTACCACAGCATTTCTGGACAGTGACTGTCAACCATAATCATATCCTTGAATACAGGTGACTGGCTTGTGTCTCTGTACCTCCAAGACTCATAATTTTCACATTGTAACACACTCCTACAGATGTTTTCTTTGCTTCAGTGTTGGCACAGAACACTATTAATATTCTGTCCTCTGCTTTGGTTTCTCTGCTGCTTTAAGAAAATCCTTTTCATGCCTGCAGGCAGACTATAGTTCACCAATGTAGTGATGACAGGTTGAGGGAGTTGGCAAATGTCATTGAGGAGCCTTTGGCTATTATCTTTGAAAAGTCGTGGAGATCGGGAGAAATCCCAGATGATTGGAAATGTGTAGTGCCCATTTTCAAAAAAGGGAAGAAGGGTGATCCAGGGAACTATAGGCTGGTCAGTCTTACCTCGGTTCCTGGAAAAATCATGGAACGGATCCTTAAGGAATCCATTTTGAGGCACTTGGATGAGAGGAAAGTGATTAGGAATAGTCAGCATGGATTCACAAAGGGCAAGTCATGCCTGACCAATCTGATTAGCTTCTATGATGAGGTAACTGGCTCGGTGGACATGGGGAAGTCAGTGGATGTGATATACCTTGACTTTAGCAAGGCTTTTGATACGGTCTCCCACAATATTCTTGCCAGCAAGTTAAGGGAATGTGGATTGGATAAATGGACGGTAAGATGGCTAGAAGGCCGGGCCCAGCGGGTAGTGATCAATGGCTCGATGTCAGGATCGTGGTCGGTTTCTAGCGGAGTGCCCCAAGGTTTGGTTCTAGGACCGGTTTTGTTCAATATCTTTATTAATGACCTGGATGAGGGGATGGATTGCACCCTCAGCAAGTTTGCGGATGATACTAAAGTGGGGGGAGAGGTAGATACGCTTAAGGGCAGAGATAGGGTCCAGAGTGACTTAGACAAATTGGAGGATTGGGCCACAAGAAATCTGATGAGGTTCAACAAGGACACGTGTAGAGTCCTGCACTTGGGACGGAAGAATCCCAAGCATAGTTACAAGCTGGGGACCAACCAGTTAAATAGTAGTTCTGCAGAAAGGGACCTGGGGGTTACAGTGGATGAGAAGCTGGCTATGAGTCAACAGTGTGCCCTTGTAGCCAAGAAGGCTAATGGCATATTAGGTTGCATTAAGAGGAGCACTGCCAGCAGATCCCGAGATGTCATTATTCCCCTTTATTCGACTTTGGTGAGGCCGCATCTGGAGTATTGTGTCCAGTTCTGGGCCCCCCACTACAAAAAGGATGTGGACGCATTGGAGAGGGTCCAGCGAAGGGCAACCAAAATGATTAGGGGGCTGGAGCATATGACTTATGAGGAGAGGCTGAGCGACTTGGGTCTGTTTAGTCTGCAGAAGCGAAGAGTGAGGGGGGGATTTGATAGCAGCCTTCAACTTCCTGAAGGGAGGTTCCAAAGAAGATGGAGAGAGGCTGTTCTCAGTAGTGACAGATGGTAGAACAAGGAGCAATGGTCTCAAGTTGTGGTGGGAGAGGTCCAGGTTGGATATTAGGAAAAACTAGTTCACTAGGAGGGTGGTGAAGCACTGGAATGGGTTACCTAGGGAAGTAGTGGAGTCTCCATCCCTAGAGGTGTTTAAGTCTCGGCTTGACAAAGCCCTGGCTGAGTTGATTTAGTTGGAATTGGTCCTGCCTAGAGCAGGGGGCTGGACTTGATGACCTTCTGAGGTCTCTTCCAGTTCTATGATCCTATGAACATCAATGGGGCAGAAGTCTTCCCTATTTTGGATGATGTACTCCTCTGGAAGGTCACTTCATCCTATGGGTCCATCAACAATTAGCTGATCTGGGGCCTGATTTAAATCCCTGGGTCTTCATCTAAACCTGGAAAAGTTCACCCTAATACTAGTGCAGCATGCTGGTTTAATTGGAGCTGTTAAATTTGTGCACAAGAACTAGGGGGGAATCATTTTATATTTGTATTGTCTTTATTCTGCACATATGGTTCATTGAGTCCTTGCAAGTGTCTTTCCTGGACAAATCTTGCTGGTTTGGGTTTTAAGTGTTTTTAAAACATCTGGTATCAACTGCATTTAAAAAAAAAGAAAAAACAAATTAAAAAAAGTCCTTAGCTACATATTGCCTCTAGCAGTAAATGATTACCAACTGTGTAAACACTGGAAAGGTTTATGAAATGTCTGAGTTTAACATATGTCCCAATGTGCAGCATATCTTCAAGTCTCTGGACTCTGAAGCCTCTGTATTGAAATTGTTGAGTTGCTTGCATGAGGTGTTTAATATCTGCTTTTAACAGAAACATTCACACTCATTGCATTGTTTCAATTAAAAAATTATCTTTGATTAATAACCTAAAAATCCATGTTATCTTAAGTGCTGAAGCACCAGATACTAATGTAGTGATGACAGGTCTTTGGCCAAATGAGAAATCTACCTTCTAATACTTGCCATGATTTTAAATATAAAATGCTGGTTTATCTAAATGGGGAAAAAAAATTGTGTTTTTAAATATTGGATTGATTAAGTCAATTTACTAAAACATCACATTTCCCAGTCTAGATGTCCTCTAACCCAATATTTGGAAGAACTTTTTCCTGCTTTTAAATAACAGTACAAAAATGAAGCTGAAAGATGCTTTAAAGGATAGTTATGTAGCTTCATCCTCTAGTAACAGGGCATTTGCAGCACTTGCAAATCACTTTGTATCTGCAGAACAGACTTGCTGGCTTTCATGTAATTTTTACCTGCAGAGAAGTGGAAGAAAATCTAGTGGCTGGCCAATGTGCATAGCTGGAGTGAGGCTTAAGTTGCCTGTTGAGTAGGCCTAGATGCAGGGTCAGTTCATGCTGGAATAGGGCATAACTGTCCATATTTAAAATACTTTGCTGGTTCAGTTCTTCAAAGAATCCTGGGCTGTAGGAACTGTTGGACCTTATGCATGTCCTTGGGAAGGATAGGTGCCTCTCCCCAACATGGAAGAGAGAGAAGTTGAGTCCCAGTGGCACATGTCTCCTGAGCATTCTGCCTCCTCCTCTCCAGTAAAACAACTAAGAACCCTTGCTGATTCAAGAGTTGCCAGCTGACTTCATGGAGAGGAGATATTAGTTTTCCTTCTACTTTCCTGGAGAGGAGCTATAAGTAGACTTGCCAGACGGTTTCAACAAAAATACTGGACACACTTGACATTACATACCAATCTACATTACATCTTATTTAGAAAATACCGGACATTTGTATTTTTCTCATTTATATTTTCTCAATTTGTTTCCCAAACAGAAAGCTCAAATACTGGACTGTCCGGTTCAAAACTGGACACCTGGCAACCCGACCTGTAAGCCTCGGGCACGAGAGGCTGTCTCTGGAAGATGAAGCTTCTTGTATGAAGATCACAGGACTAGCCTGACCTCCCAGCCCAGAAAGTTCTTCTGTTTCTTTTCAGCTTGTCAGTTTAGTTTCTTATTGTAAACACCATCCCTTAGCGTTAAGACCTTGGTGATTCTAACTTGTATTTTTAGTCACATGGCATGTCTAAACTACATCCCTCTTTCAAAGGAGGGATGCAAATTAGATTGAAATTGCAAATAAAGCAAGGATTTGAATATCCTGAGCTTCTTTTGCATAATGGTGGCCACGCATTCTTTCGAAAATGGGTATTTCTAAAGTGAACTGCCTTCTAGACGTGGTTCTTTCGAATAAACCCCCCTTTTTCGAAAGATCTTGTACTCCTCAAAAAATGAAAAAGGTGGGTTTTTTTTTGAAAGAACCGCATCTAGATGGCGGTTTCACTTTTGAAATACCCATTTTTGAAAGAACACGTGGCCACCATTATGCAAATGAAGCGCGGGAAATTCAAATCCCAGCTTCATTTGCAATTTCGATCTGTCTAATTTACATCTCTCTTTCAAAAGAGGGATGTAGTCTAGACATAGCCTCAGAAGGGTAGCCATATTAGTCTGTGTCTGCAAAAACAAGGAGGTCTGTGGCACCTTAAAGACTAACCTATTTATTCTAGCATAAGCTGGCAAAGTGTGTCTTAACCACAAAAGCTTATGCCCAAATAAATCTGTTAGTCTTTAAGCATGTGCAACTTCTCTTGTTCCACGTGATCTTAGCACTTCTCTATTTACTAAAATGGCTGCCTACTTACATATGCGAAGATTTAGTCTATGCAACGATTTAGTGCATTTGACCTCTGGTGTTTCATTTTTATCTCTTGAATGGATGGCTTAGCTGTTAAGAGATTTTATCCTTGTTTTGGTGAATGATTTAGTTTTCTCTCTCCAGCTCTAGTCTTGATATGTGACTCATGTCAGAATCATGTAAGCCATACCTGTTACTGCATGTTTATGGGGTTTAAATCAATCTCTTGCAATATATATATATATAATGTGTACATTTTGGTCGTGTAGCAAACTGGAGATTTGATTGTTTTGAGGCATGAATAAGCAGCTGGCTATACAGTGACATCAGAGAAGCACACGAGCCAGGAAAATGTTACACCAATGACTGAATTAAAGACGTTCCTACGATTTACTATTCTGATGGGAGAAACAGTTCCTCCATCTAGGAAATAAAACTGTAGTATTGCTGTTTCTTTTTTTTTATCTGAAGTCCTAATAGGCTTAAGTAATAGTAGAAAGGGATTTAGTTTCTGTACAGTCTCAGTAAAACTATTTTTCTGGCTATTGGTGGTGTATACTACATAACAGCATCCACAGGCAAACATCCTTCCAAAGGGAAATTGAATAAACTTGAGTTTATAACCTCGCTTTTCCCTTATTTAAATATTGAATCTTTATTTTGAGATTGACTTAAATACTTTGTTTTTCTTCTGAGAGGTAAACTTCCTGTAAAAACAGCACTACCTGCATCAAAGGGTTGGCTCCCTCGCTGTATTTGAAGACCTGACTGGTTGCTTCATTGGCCACAAGGAGTGGCTTATTTATTATTATTAGCACTGCAGAGTCAGGACAGCCGAGATTTGATTGAGCTGGATTCTATTTCAGTTTTTAATTATTTAATAAAAATAACAACGTTTCCTTTGCAAGGTTTACCCGTCTTGCCTACTGGTCGTAGCTGGGGTCAGGCATGATGTTTGAAGCAAAGCATCAGAGCCCAAGGTCAGAAACAGATTCATTGATGGCAGGAGCGAAGCTGGTTGTAGCACAGAGTCAAGCCTGGGCACTGTGCAGGTGCAAAGGGTCCACAGAGTGGTGGATAATTAAAGGGCCTGTGCACTGAGTGGCAGATGGGTTTAAAGGCAAGCTAGCTAGCAGACTTAGGCAATCAGGTGGTTCTGATGTAGCCCCGCTGTGTCACTGACTACCTGACAGCATAGCAGGTGTAGCTTCAGGCCCATTTTCCTTGTACAACTATGCTTTCAAGGGGACTTGGAAATGTTTTTCCAGCTGCTGTCTGGAAGCCTAACTCTGCCAGTCAGAGATGGTTACAAAAAATACCTAAGTGGAATGAAGGCCCACCAACTGGGTCCATGAGCAGTGCCCTATCAAGAGCCAGTTGTAAGGAGAAGACTGGAGATCATCACAAGCTGGAAGAGAAAATATTTCTGTTTTTCAAAACATAGATGGGGCATCTATGGAAAATGGATAGAGTTCAGTATTTTCTTTGTATGTTCCTCGTAACTAAACAAGATCACATTGAAGTCCTGTCTCTTCAAACACTAAAGGAACCAAGAACAAAATTAGCACCTTCTTACAGCCCCCAGACCTGTTTAGTGAACACCAGCACCCAAACCTCTCTTTCCCTCCCTCCACCCAGGGTCACACTGTGCTTAAGCTACTGCTTGGCTTTCTTAGCCCTCCCCTCCCCCCGTACCCCGTACTCCTTGTCTGTCCTCAGCTTCTCTGTGTACTTTCTTCCGTACTCTCTCTCCCTACCCAAAACACCTGCTATTAAAATCTGTAAAGGTTTCATCAATTGTATTTTTCTTTCCAAACTTGAGTCAGGACAGGGCCAAATTAACTTGGATCTAAAAGAAAGTTGTTGCTGCTGTAAAGGTTTCTTCTTCAAAGCTATCAGTGAAAACTTTCACTAGCACTCTTCCAGAGTGAATACAGTTCACAAACTTACTTGTGGTTTTATTCTAATACTAACATTTCTCAGAAAATACCCAGTAGGAAAAGGTGGTGGTGCTCAGTTACCCTAACTAAACGTCTTGTGTAGTCTGGCTGAGAGCAGAGTTTCTGGAACTGGTTCTATGACCATCAGTTTCTTTATAGCATATGCGCAACATGCCTCACATAGCATGAGACCAGATTTAGTAAGAACATCAGAATGGCCATACTGAGTCAGACCAAAGGTCCATCTAGCCCAGTGTCCTGTCTGCCAACAGTGGCCAATGCCAGGTGCCTCAGAGGGACTTAACGGAACAGGGAATCATGGAGTGATCACCCATTCACTGTTTCTGACGAACAGAGGCTAGGGTCACCATTCATACCCATCCTGACTGATAGTCCACTGGTTAAATCTAGGGCCAGATTATCCATTAGGTGCATTAGGCACAGTGCCTAGACCCTACAAACAAGATTAGGGCCTAAAAAAATTCATAATGGACTTGAAAATAAGAAAAGAAAACTGCTAAATCAAATTATACAGTTATAGCAACAACATCCCCCTTCTTCCCCTTATCAGCTGATTAACTATCAGGTACATGCTAAGTGTAATTGTAGTATACAAAAAAATGTTATTTTAGAATGAAGTACCATGAATTGCTCTGAGTGCACCACTTTCAAGAGCAAAAATTAAAGCGGGTGATATTAGACTAATTGGCAATAGGGTATTTCTCCCTTAGATATTTATGTATAATCTAATTTAAAGTTCTATAAATAGGAGAGTGCCTGGGGTCTGCAAAGACCTTAATCTGGCCCATGTTAAATCATTATCTAGTTTCGTTATCTGCAAAATGGAGAGAATAGTAAAAAAGCAGAGCTGCTTTAAAAAATAAATATCCTGGGTATCATTTTAATTAATTGAGATCAGTCCATTTTAATCACACTGTTAAACCAATAAAATACCAATTGAAGTGTATTAAATATTTGGATGCTTTTTCTATATTTTCAAATATATTTATTTGGATTACAACACGGAATATAAAGTGTACAATGCTTACCCTATATTATTTTACTAGCACATTTATCTGGAATTGCTCTATCCCTAAGAAGGGGCTCAGGGCTGGGTGTGTGGTAGGTGCAGGAGACAGGGTAGGGGCTTGAGGATGTGGGGAACTCAGGGCAGACTGGGAGCGTGTGGGGGTGCAGGATTCAGGGTTGGGACGAGGAGGGGCTCAGGGCAGGGGGCTGGGAGATGCATGGTGTCTCAGAGCCGGCAGTGGGAGATGCAAGAGACTGACGGATCTGGGGCTAGCTGGGTCAGCGGCAGCCTTGCTGCCCAAACAGCGGCTCCCCAGGGCTGGCCAAGGTAAGGAGGGGGAGTGCGCTGCCCAGGCGGCGACTCACCAGCATGGGAAATTTACCTATTTATGTCAACATCCAGAGCCTCGCTCCCAGCTGGTCACACTCTTACTCTTGTGCCTTCCCCTGTGGTCATTCTGCAGCCTAACTGTGCTTGCTAGCAGACCTCTCCCTTTGCGTCTTCTGAGATAGTCATATTCCACACCTATTCCATCATCCTGGCACAACCAAACCCTGACCTTGCTTGAAGTTATGCTAAGAGGAACCTGCATAACCAATTTGGTGGCCCTAGCATTTAGGAGGCATTTTTGAACAAATGGATTCATAGATGGATGAACAGACACACAAACTTTCTCAACTATATAGTAGATTACCAATATTTTCATTGTAAAAATAATAGAAAATGGTATTTTTATTCACTTAATGCAAGTATTGTTTTGCAATCCCTTTATTGTGAAAGTTTAACACATAATTATAGATTTTTGTTGTTCCATAACTGCTCTCAGAAATAAAATAAGGTAAAACTTCAAGTCCAGCAAGTCTATTCAGTCCTACTTCTTCTGTAGCCAGTCACTAAGACGAACAAGTTTTACTGCTTCCCCCGTCTTATTTACAGTGTCCTCTAAAACAAGAATTGGCATGGCACTGTTTAACCTGCATTGCAAGGTGTTTATATGCCAGCTGTATCAAATGTTTGCATGTCCCTTCATGCTTCAGCCAGTGTTCCAGTGGACATGCTGATGATGCTCATTTAAAAAAAAATGTATTAACATTTCTGACTGAACTCCTTGCTAGAGAATTGTACATTTCCTGTGCTATTTTTTACTTAATTTCTGTTATATACAGTATTTTGTGCTCAGGCAGTCCTGGATGATCTCTCAGGGAGGAGGGTGATGCATCCCGACTCTTTTGGCAAAACTGTGTATTTGTCCCACTTGTTCTTGTAAGCTGATCATCAGTTGGCAAGAGCAAACTGGATGAATACACAATTTTGGCCAAAAAGTGGGGAGTGACCCCTAGCAGGACATGGAGGAACATGCTTGGAGGAGGGGAGAACAAGTGGTAGCCCTGTGCAAAAGGAGAGTGACTGTAACTGGGCCAGTTCCACACAGGTGGGCAGTACGAGCTGTTGGGCTGTCCTGCATGCAGGGAGTAGAGGGGGGCCCTGGGCTATCCCCATGTGGATGACCAACAGGTTGGGCTCAGGCCAGTCCCACACATGGGGAGGAGAAAGGGGCTTTGGGCCAGCCGATGTAGTGTCCTATTTATCTTTGGGAAAATATAAACACAGCACACATTCAATTTAAGAATACTTTCACTGCATTAATTTGACAAAGCACAAAGTAGGCAGCAAGGTAACATTTCTAAGTATAGGTACAGCACTCGATTGCAAGGTTTAAGAATATGAAGTGCCTTCCAAAATCTGAGAGGGACGAGGTGTGGAGCATGCTTTCTGAATCCTTAAAAGAACAACACTCCAAAGCAGAAAATATAGACTTCAAACCAACAAAAAAGAAAATCAGCCTTCTATTGGTGGTTTGTGACTCAGATAATGAAAATGAACGTGCATCAGTCTGCACTGCTTTGGATTGTTATTGAGCAGAGCATCAATTTTGTTATTTATAGTGCAAATATTTGTTATAAAATGTGTATGGTTCTCACTTTATTTTTATTTTGTATAGTAATAGAAATAAGTATTTTTGAAAATGTAGAAAACATCCAAAATTTTTAAATAAATGGTATTCTGTTATATAATTGCATGACAGCCCTAGAAAATACCTATTTTGCCAAAAATTGAAAAAAGAGAGATTTTTGCTTTTTCTGCACAAACTGTTTCAAAGATTGCAAATAAAAAAACACAATTAGTTGCAAGTGAAAAACAAGTATTAAATAAACTTTTTTTTCTTCTTGAAGTGGGTGTTAAAGAATGTGTTTATGTATAAAAGTTTTGTTTGATTTATAACTCTTTTCTCTCTTTTGAAGAATCTTTCCCTCTGTATGAAAGAGAATCCTTCTTTTTGGTTTTTCTAGTGGGTAAATGTATAAGCCTACTTTTCATACTTTTCATTTTCCAACTTGCAAAAATTATAAAGACAAATTCAAAATTTTGGGGAAAAAACCTGTGGGAAGGAGGGAGGGAAAATCCAACTGGAGAATTTTTGAATGAGTATTTTCCCTGTGATTTTTGCATCTAGCTATCCAAATCTTATTAAATCAAAGATTCTTGAATGATTGTCCCACTGAAATGCAAGCAATATGTACATTCAGCACTGTCCCTGGACTCTCCCCATATCAGATAATCATGCCAAAATTGCAGGTTACTCTTTATATAGTTTGAGGGTGCGTGCAAGCATAGGATATGAAGAGTTAGAGGGAAAATTGAGACACTTGTGCTTCAGCTGTGTGTTTCAATTGTGTGTGTCAGCTGTTGAAGAAGGATGGGGAAACCCCAAAGTCTTCATTGAGAAGAATGTTACTTTTAGGGTACGCTACATAACTTTGAAAATATTTGCAGATAGAAAAGTATCTAAACAAACTCAAGCTAGGACCAGGCTGTGTACCTGTTCATTCTAATTCAGTGACTTTCAATCTTTCCAGACTCCAGTATGTTTTCCGGAGTTGGATTTGTCTTGTGTACCCCAAAGTTTCACCTCACTTAAAAATCAGACATAAAGATACTAACATGTCACAGCACCCTATTAGTTAAAAATTGCTTGCTTTTTTCATTTTTACTTTAGAATTAAAAAATAAATCAGTTGAAATATAAATATTATACTTGTATTGCAGTGGATAGTATATAGAACAGTATAAACAAATCATTGTATGAAATTTTAGTTTGTACTGACTCTGCTAGTGTTTTTTTTTTATGGAGCCTGTTGTAACACCAGGCAGTTATCTAGATGGATTGATGTACTTCCTGGAAGACCTGTGCATGTCCCCAGAGGTATATGTACCCCTGGTTGAGAACCATTAGTTTAATTCATGGTTCTTACCTTGTAAATAATGTAGGTAGTTTTGTTACTTATTGAATCAATGTATTTATGGGGCACACTCTCACAATGGGCAAAAAGGTCCACTCATCTACTTGGATGGAAAGGTTAGCTCAACAAGGCAAGGGAACTGCTGTGCTGCTTTACAGGATATGAGGGAGCAGAGAAGCTCAATCAAGAGCTCTTCCTACAGGAGACATGAAATAGCAAGAAGTAGATAACTACTTCTTAGGAGCAATTGGGGAGAGGAGTGACTGCCTGTACAGCTGGAGGGCAATAGCTTTTTGTAGGGAGCAGGCTGAGAAGAGGTTCCCTGCAAAGAGGTAAAGGGGAGATAAAATGTTCATCTTGCCACATATATGTAACAAGGTAAATACCATTTTGGGGGTGAGGGCGTGGGGATGGGAGGGGAGGGAACACATCATAAAAGGATTTTTCTTTCTCCTACCAGACAGAATAAAAAGCATTTTGGTATCCTTCACCCCCTCCAAAGCCCTTCTCTGATCGCTCTTAAAAGCAAATCTCTGAAAGGAAATAGCCTCTTAGTCCTTTGTACTCTCTTCCACACGGCCTATTATCACCTTTCCCTTGAGGTATCTGCATAAAATCAGTAGAGGCCAAGATGCCAATGGTTGGCTCTCCTTAAAAGAGATTTATAGCCCCAAATAGTGAGATTAAAGGCCAAAGAAATGAGACTTTCCAGGTGGTGTGTTAGGTCATTGCTTATAACAGAGACTTTCATCTTTGGCCATCTGATACTCCAGGATTTTAATCTAACCAGGGCTTAATAGTTTATTTTAAAATGTACACTGCTTTATACTGCAAGTGAAACACATCCATGTCCTTATTACATGCCATAGACTTTATATTAATAACTCTATAGGCAGTGCAAAGTAGTGGATTGTAATATAAACTGTTATTTGCTGGTTGGGGACAAAAACCTGAATAGATGGAGATCCCCGAAGATATGGATTTACCCAGAGTGGCTTAAATTTTGAATGGTATTTTGCAGAACCTGCAAACTTTTGATAAAATTCTACTCATTTTTGGGTGAACTCATGGTTTTTTGTCAGATGTTCACACTCCCCTCTCCTATAATTACCATGTATGCATGGTATACATGTGGGCCTGTAATTACCATGGTATGCAAATTGGAAAGTGGCTTTCCAGTCTGTAAGACCCATTGTGCCAGAGGCTCCAGTTGTATTTGTTGTCTCTTCTAGTGCCTGAGTAATATTTTAAATCTCAAAATGAGTGAAAAGCTTAGGAATGTGTATGGGAATGAGAAAGCATGCTGATGAGTGAGTCTCACACCTAGTAAGACTTGACATGCCTGTAACTGTATAACTCCCTATTTGTCAGTGTCCACGGCTTGCAACCTGGTTCATTGGCACCACCCCAAAGCCAGTCTTGATGGTATCAAGAAGTCTGCTGTGTTTCATGCCTATTCTGCATCAGTGTTAATGTTCTTCTTTTACATGGTTATTGGCCTAGTGGATGGGTGGAAGTGGTAGATGTGATGTAGCTTGATATGTAGTAAGGCTTTTGTCACATGGGACTGTGTCGTTCTCCTAAGCAAACGAGGGAACGTGGTTTAGATTAAATTACTATAGAGTGAATGCACAATTGTTGGAATGACCATACTTGAATAATAATTAATGGATTCCTGTCATGTCCTCTGAATTAGTCTAGTGGTGTCCCACAGGAAAAGTTCTGACTCTGAAACTAATAAATATTATCAATGACTTCAATAACAAAGTGGAGATTAGGCCTGTAAAATTTGCAGATCATATCAAACTTGTAGGGTTGGCAAGAATTTTGGAGGTTAGCACTGGAGTTCAAAGCAACCTTGATACATTTGGGAATTGCACTTGTCACTCCTAAATTCCATCTTGTTTAATTCAGACCAAATTGCTACACTTAAGAAGGGAAAGTCAAATGCAGAACTACAAAGTGGATAATAAGTGGCTAAGTGATAGTATTTCTAGAAAGGATCTGGGAGTTATATGGTGAACCACAGCTGAATGAGGAATTGTGATGCAGTTGTGTGAAAGGCTAAAATCATTCTGAGGTGTATTAAGACAAGTGTTATATGTAAGTCATGGGAGGTAATTGTCCTTTTATCCTCAGCATTGGGGAGGCCTTAGCTGGAGTTCTATGTCCAGTTCTCAGAAAGATGTAGCCAAACTGCAGAGTCCCGATGACAGCAATAAAAATAAGATTTACAGGTTGAACTTCTCAAGTCAGGCACTCTCTGGTATGGCAACATCTGTGGTCTGGCATGATTTTAGTTAGCCAGATGTTCATTTATCCTGGGTGTGGCCAAGTTTCTCACAGTTCCATAAAGTTTATTTAAAGCCACCAGTCCTGCCTCTCAGTGGTCTGTGCTGTTATTTAGCTCTAATTTACCCCTAAATGTCTTCTAAGAGCCCAGTAAGCAGTGGAAGCATTGGTGATGCTGCTAGACAATATTGACCTCCCATGGTTCAGCAAATTCTCTGGTTTTCTTGTCAGGCTTGACCAGTGCTGAGGTTCAAAGTGTAGAAAATCTGACCTATGAGCAAGGTTAAAAAACCTGGGCATATTTAGTCTTGAAAAAAGTGACTATAGCTGGACCTGATAACACTCTTCAGGTATGTCAAGGGCTGTTATAAAGAGGACTAATAAATTGTTCTTCATGTCCGCTGGAAATAGGATGGGAATAATGGTCGTGAGATGCAGCAAGAACAATTTGTACTAGATGTTAGGAAATGCTTGAACTCTGGAAGTGAAGTTCTAGAATATGCTTTACATAGAGGTCGTGGAATGTCCATCATCAGAGGTTTTGAAGAACAGATTAGACAAACGCAGATCAGAGAGTCTATTTTCTTTGTTTTGCAGCTAGCTGGATCTGATGATGTCTTGAGGTCCCTTCCAGCCCTACATTCCTATGATTCTATGTGTGCACATAGGAGTTCCTTGTGAGCTCCCTCAGTTCTCCTGTCTCATGTTCACACTGTTTTTGTCAATCAGCCAGTCTTGCTAGATGAGTAGTGATGTCTGACTTCTCCTCTCCTGTATGTATCAGAGGGGTAGCCATGTTAGTTTGAATCTGCAAAAGCGGCGAGGAGTCTTGTGGCACCTTATAGACTAACTGAAGTGTTGGAGCATAAGCTTTCGTGGGCAAAGACCCACTTCGACGATGCACGCATCTGATGAAATGGGTCTTTGCCCACGAAAGCTTATGCTCCAACACTTCAATTAGTCTATAAGGTGCCACAGGATTCCTCGCCGCCTCTCCTGTATATGTCACAAGTGGCCCCTGCTCCCTATTTTCCTAATGCTTTGCTTACCTCCTTCCAGAAGGATAGGCACATTGCATTGACAGTATACTTCTCCAAGATCAGTCACACCATGTCCCGCTGTCATGGGTATAGGGGGTTCCATAATGCATCTAGCTAACTGTTCAGTGCTATATAGTAAGTTTAGAGGAATTGCTTTGTTCCCCTTTAGATCATCTCTTTTATGCTGTGAAATGCAAGACTTCATTGTCCTTATCATTAATTTAACATGTGCAAATACAAGCTATACAAGCTGTTCTGTTAGAAACACCCATGATTTTGTTGAGTCATAAGGGAAGATAAAAAATAGCTTAGAGCAAAAATGTGGATTCCCTGGCTTCTGTCCACCAACAGCCTTTAGAATAGATTGAAAGAGAAACAGCTGGCTGGAGCTGTCAGGACACTGTAGTTGTCAGTTATGTAGTTAGTAGAACCCAGGAAATATAAATGGGAGGCGAACACTTTCCTTTTAAAGGAAGGTTGCTTCTTTCTCTTCAATCTTCTTTCTGTATGGTGGCTACTATTCTTGGAGCACGTTCAAGAAGCATAGCACCTAGGTATGGAAAACTCTGCATTTGGAGTGAATGGTGAGGAGTTCTTCAGTGCTCTACATTTGTCTTGACAGGCATAAATTCCATAGCTCAGAGGCAGTGTTCCATGTTTAGACTGCTTTAGTCTTTTGACATTTAAATCTAATATTTGATTCCATGGCAATTGATGTGTGTTTACTAATCCATAAATCTGTTTGTGCTTGCTCGTATTTTAAAAAAAGGACATTCAATGTATTTTGTGTCTGTTTTGCACACTTTTTTCCCACTGGTTCTTTCTCCTTTCTTCTGCCCAAAGAATGGTCTTGATTTCATGCTTGCAGAGCTATGTAACTGCTTTCATGTTCATGCTTTCTGGTCTCTGGTGCACTTGTTTGCAAAGCTTCAGGATTTGCTTGAGTACCCTGTTGTATGAAATATGCACCCATGGTCTGAAGAAATAACTCAGAATAAATTTGAAGAATTTTCTTCTCCTTCACTACCTTTGACCCTCATAAATAGATATGTCAGTGAGAGAAGGGATGGCTTTCTGGGAAATTGCCTAAATAACGTGTGTAGACGACTATTGACATTTGAGCCAGATAAATTGTGTGTATATAACACTGAAAAATTTCATTGGGAATAGAACTGCTTCAACAGCTTAAAATGTCTAGCCCCATGGTGTACAACACACTAGCTGCTAGCCACATGTGGCTATTCGACTGGTTGAGTGTGGCTAGTTCACTGTAACAGTAGGGCTAGACAGTTGGTGTCCAACCAGTTCTGCAGCAGTAGCCACTAAGGATGTTAAGCAGTATGTAATTCACTAATTGAATAGTCTATGCATTTTTCCATCCACTATTTGATTAGTTGATAGGGCAGTGCTGCCCCTTTGAAATGCTGCCACAGCATTTCAAAGCAGCAGCACCGCACAAAGACTCGGGCTCCGTGCAACTCTGCTGTTTTGAAGTACCCTCCTCTTCCACCTCTTGCTGCCTCTCTCTGATAGAGGCAGCAAGGGGGTGGAGGAAGGAACTAGTTGACTATCCTGTTGACTATCCCATAAGTGTTTGCTTAACATCCCTAATAGCCAGTAGGCTAGTAAACCCAAAGCAGAAGCAAAATAGGATGAGAATCTTTACAGTACAGGCAGTCCCCGACTTATGCGGATCCGACTTATGTCGGATCCGCACTTACGAACGGGGCTTTTCTCGCCCCGGAGCTCATGGGCGGCAAGTCGCCACCCGTGTCCGCTGGGGCGAGAAAAGCTTCTCCTGGTCTGCTGGGGGGGTCCAGCAAAGCCGCTGGACCCCCCCCCCCCAGCAGACCAGGGACACCCGAGCAAAGCCGCCGCCTGGGCGGCTTTGCTCGTTTGCCTGGGAGCAAAGCCGCCCAGGCAGTGGGACCCCCGCCGCCTGGGTGGCTTTGCTCCTGTCTCCCTGGTCTGCTGGAGGGGTCCAGCAAAGCCGCTGGACCCCCCCAGCAGACCAGGGACACCCGAGCAAAGCCGCCGCCTGGGTGGCTTTGCTCATTTGCCCGGGAGCAAAGCTGCCCAGGCAGCGGGACCCCCCAAGCAGACCAGGGGGACAGGAGCAAAGCCGCCCAGGCGGCGGAGGTCCCGCTGCCTGGGTGGCTTTGCTCCCGGGCAAACGAGCAAAGCTGCCCAGGCGGCGGCTTTGCTCGGGTGTCCCTGGTCTGCTGGGGGGGGGGGTCCAGCGGCTTTGCCCCCCCCCCCCAGCAGACCAGGCTTTTGTTGCGGGACGCCTCGGGTAGAGCAGCTGGGGTGCTGCTGGGTTGGTCCTGTGGGAACCTACCGGGCAGCACCCCAGCTGTTCTGTCCCAGGCTCCATATTCAGCAGCAGTTGAAACTGATCAGGCTGATTCCAGGAAGCTGGGGGCAGAGCAACTCTGCCTCTGGTTTCCTGTAGTCAGCCCCTGGTCAGTTTCAGTGGCAGCAGCTGAATCTGGAGCCAGTTCTGACTTACATACAAATTCATCTTAAGAACAAAACTAGAGTCCCTATCTTGTACGTAACCTGGGGACTGCCTGTACCCCAATTCCATTTTAGGTTCATTCAGATATGGCAGTTTTTCCTCTAAAATGTTGTGTGTAGTTCCTGTGCTCTGTTAAAGAACTACTGCCTTCCTTCTTTGAGGTGGCAGTATTATATAGCTTGAGCAACTTGTGTGTAATTTTAAAAATCTGTTTATATTACATACAAAAGCTACATTAATAGAAGATTGAGATGTGAAATAAAAAACTCAAATTTGAGAAATGCCAGAAGTGAGGCTCCCCAGGTAATTTTATTTCTACCAGTTGTGCATGTGTTTGAGTTCATTTATCATATGCTGTTTTTTCCCTGCTTGCCTCATTCAATTCATGGGATATTTGGTACACAGAGGATGATACTCCCCTTCTTTATTCAAATGTGTGGTCTTATGACCAACCTAAGGCAAACCATCCATACACTGTATTGAATATGGAATTATTAATTGCCTCATGAGTTTAAATCCTTGCCTTTTTAATAATCTCAGATGCCTCTGAGAGATGGCTAATTATTATGCCTCATTCTCAGATGGGGAAACAGAATGGTTAAGTAGATGAGATTTTTGGTCTACATTTAGAAATCTGTGTTCTGTTCCTTGCTGGTGTAACCCATGATGCCTTGCTTAGTACTGTGGGTTGTGAAGACTGCTAGTATCAACTAGTAGAAATGAATGTAGCATTCCTAATTTCCTTGTTCTGATCTTACCATCAGTGCAGCAAACAAATTTAGCACTGCCGTGATTTATTTGCACATGGGGATGACCAGAGCTAGTTCTTCACCATCACAATGTTAATAGTGGCCAACATTTTAGCTAATCCTGTGTTTGCTGTATCTTTATCCAGGCTCATAACTGGTTTGTGAAGTTTATTCTAAAGTCAGATGAACCTGCAAGAAAAACTGTTGTTTTAGATGAACAGGAAACCTTCAAAAATGTAATAGCATAGATTAAGGATAGCGTTGCTGTGTCCAGGGTAATGCAGTAGAGCTACGTGACTAGCAAATTTTTCCATGCTTTGACAGTTCAGAAAAGTTGAAAAATGCTGTTAGATAAAAGGTTTTGTTTACATTTGGGGTGTTTTGAATTTATCCAGAGATGTTTCAATTTTATTTACAAATTTTTTTATCTGAAAATGTTTCAAATTTTGGATTTTTTTTGTTCAGCTGAAACAATTTTCCAAAATTGATATACATTTGCAAAGCACTTCAGTGTCTCAGAATCTGCTTATTTTTTTAGCCAAAAAAATAGCAAAGAAGTTCACCCCTCTGTTCTGTATAGTTGCATTTCATTAAATATACATGTTAATTCCACTCTTCCCATAATGCCCAAGAATTGCCTTCATAAAGCTACAACTTCTATAGGAGTGAATTCTAGTTAAAAACCCTTTCCCCTTCAAAATACGCTATAATCAGTGTATATGTTAAGCCATTAGATCTAATGTGTTGAGCCATTAGATACATTACAATTCAGCATTTCAAATAGGGAGTTGAATGTGAAAAGCCTCTTTGCACACACAAAAATATGAAGATTACATGTCCTGAGAATCTCTAAATGGAACTCTGAAAGACATCAAGCAAAAGTATCATCAAATGTACTGGCCCTGATCTTTCAAACCCCTCCATGCAAGTGGACAACATTCAGGTCCCAGAATCAGCAAAGGAGTCTAGTAACTGAAGACTGTATTCTGTGAGGAAAGGAGTGAACCTAAGTTAGAGTTGGGGCATTTCCAAAATACCTTAGTAAGTATTTTATGCCTGCATCTATTTAATTTGTGGCTGGAGCTGAAAGAGCACATAATTTCTCTCCTTCTTAAAATAAACTATTTTTTCTAAAAAATCACTAACATATTTAAAAGCTTCACTGTTTTGGGGAAGTTGTTTACATTAAATCTGTCAACTTGCAAATGTCTCTACACCAGAGCTTTAATGTACAGTGAAAGTTAGACAAGATGGGGAGTGCAGTCTTTTTCTGTCTGGATATACTGAAAGGAGGACAGGAGACACTTGATATGGCTTTTAATCAGGCCACAACTTTATTCTATAGATGCCTGGTACTACCTGGCAGATGAAGTGTACAGTGCCAGCAAAACCATTATTCAAATAATTACCTTCATCTTCCACCAGCCTCTCTTCATTTTCCATTCAAGTTCTCCTCTGCCCCAGCCAAGCCATGGATTGAATCTTACCGTCTACCCTCCTCGTAAGAGGGTTAAAGTGAGCTATGAGAACAGAAGAGTGGATTGGCTCTGTGCCAAACCAATCATAAGAATCCCCAGTCCTTCTCCCCATTCTGTTCCTTTTATTCAGCACCTCCTTTTAAGCCTTTTACCAGGCCATTTTTTCTGGACTCAGGATGCCTTCCCTGTGGAGTACCTGCACTTGACATTTGGTCTATGCTTACAAAAGAATTTGTGACACATGGCCTGCCACCTTTTCTTCTTACCAGAAAAGGTCAAACCTAACATCTGCTGTTGGGCGCGTGAAAAAAACTCTCTCCGCCAAAACCAGTCTGGTGGTGCAGTAAAATTTCCTTCCCAGTCTTCCTTAAAAAGGAGTGACTAGCTTAACGCCCACAGCAGGTCCTAAACCAGTCTCCACTAGGGAAGGGGGGGAGTGCTGCCTTGTTTGCTGCATGGAACAAAGAGGCTTCCTATGCCAAGGGTTTGTACCTTTATGACCTTCAGACCTCACATTGCTGGGAGGCGATCAGCACCACAAAGCTGCTCCTGGTTCACCTTTTGCAGGAATCAGAGACTTCATTCCTCCTTTCTCCCCTGGCCATAAAGCACAGCTGCCTTTGGTCGGCAAGGCCAGCCAACCCTTGTCCTGCTTGAAGTGTAGTGCAGTCATTGGACCAATTTCTGTTGGTGAAACAGGCACATTTTCAAGCTTACGTCTCTCAGCAGTCATTTGATGAGTAGGATGTCTTCCTTACATATAGCTCTTCCTCAAAAACTTGTCTCTCATAAATGGAAGTCGGTTCAATAAATAGTAGTACCTCACCCACTTTGTCTCATGTTTACTTGTCACCATTCTAAAATGAGAAATTACATTCTTTGCAGTTCTGCTAGTGTGCTGTTGTGATCTATTAGAGAAGAATATTGCATGCACGTGTGGGATAG
Organism: Pelodiscus sinensis; assembly: GCF_049634645.1. Taxonomy (NCBI): domain Eukaryota; kingdom Metazoa; phylum Chordata; order Testudines; family Trionychidae; genus Pelodiscus; species Pelodiscus sinensis. The sequence continues at coordinate 91,542,093 of NC_134715.1, read as the reverse complement.
AATTGTATTGCACTCTCCCCTCCATTCTATTAGGCCAGACTGCTATACAGGTTACCAATCCTGTTTCATGGCCTTCTTGATCAGAAAGAATAGTAAGAAGCTAAATTATGAGGGGAATTATGGGGAAGACAGTTACTCAAAGAGTTAATGCTCTGGAATTTCACACACGGAAACTTTGCATTATGCTGTATACATTCTTTGGAAATTTTTCTTGCTGATCTCAAAAAGACTTTTGTCTGATGTGCCAAATTTTGGTCCAGTGACTGCTTGTACTCAACTTTTAATCAGAAGTAAAAATAACTATGCTAATTGGAGAAAATCAAATGTAGCACAAAAGTTCTATTTGAAATGATGCATCTCCTGGAGAATAAGTTGTTTTATCTATGTAGTAACACTATTCAAATGTGTATGTACAATACAATTAAATTTAAACATCAAACAGATTCAGAATAGAAACTTGTGATATACTGCACTGGATACTTTGTCATACCAGTCTGCAGACAGAAATCTTAGGTTTTTGTAAGTTAATTGTGATATGATTAGGTTTATAGTGCATGCTTGGCTAGATAGAATGAATTGACTTTATACAGGAGAAAACTGATTCTCAGAGCTTGACAATACATGTGGCATTCATCTTTTCCCCTTCCCCACAGTAATGTACAGGAGAAAAGGCAAGTAATTGTCTCATTAGGAATGGACAGCTTTCGAATCTAAAATTTTCACTGGGTAGTTGAACATGTGTTTAACGATTTGTTAGGGAAATAGCCTGTATTCTACCCTGTTCTGTTTATGGATGAGCATAGTTGTCATTCAAAAGTAATTTAATAATAAAAAATGAGACCAGAAGGGTGAGGAAGTTCCTTCAGTGTTGCTTTTTGTGAAGTTCCTTCACATTGAAAAAGTGACTTCTTCTCTGTGGTTCTGAATTCTCTACCAAAAGGTCTCCTAGGTAATCAGTCCAGCACTGTGGAAAAATTCACTAATCCTTTTAGCCTGGTATGCTGTTTGCAGTGTGATAGTAAGTCTGGTTGTGTCAGTAAACTTTGCATTGTCATCTCTTTTTAAACAGTTGAGTATGTGGGGAAAGATGGGTATATTTTACTCTGCAAATCTGATGGCAGCTGTAATTATTCCTCAAAATTGATGGAATGATGGACAATCTACAAGCAATCTCTTACAAAGCCATTAGACGCAAAACATGAAATGCCAATAATGCGTGAATGTCTTGTACAATAAATGAAATGCATCTCTGCTATTACTCCATTGTCTTTCCAGGGTGAATTTGGTCCAGTGGACTTAAACAATTCTAATAAATATTGGACATTCCTCTTTTGTATTTTAAAGAATGACATTGTAATTTATTAAATAGATTATAAATTGTGGCCTGGAATGTGGTGATAACCATAATTACCATAGATTTTTGCTGGAGCTCTCTGGCATTTGAAAGTATGGGGGAGAAATAAGAATCTCAATGTGTGCAACACAAGGTAGAAAAAATAATGGTGCCTTTTATTTGTCCATCTTTGAGTAATCAAGTATGGTGAGCTGTAATGGCTTATTTTTTCCTCCCATCATGGAATTTGCAAGTAGAAATATTCTGAATTTCAGTTGAAATTGTAGACTTAAGTTTAACGATGCGCTAAAGCCTTAAAGATGTATGTTTTAATGCTTACACTATTAAACTTGATTAAATGTAAAGAAGTGTTATATAGCAAAAGCAGTTGTAAAAAAATCACCTCAAACAAAGAGGAGATATACCCCACTTGAATGTCACTATTTTGCATATCCCTTGCCTTTGTCTGTCTATAATGTCAGGTCCATACCACTTTCAGATCCATCAGCAACGTTGTTCACTTCAGCGTGAATCCCTATTCAGGTATAACCATTTATATTATACATTTTTTGTGGTAAAAATTATTTTTAAACAAATGATTCAGAAACATCAAGTCAGGTGTAAGTAATCTTTTCTTCCTCCTCTTATGCATTGGTCCAAGATTTCACAGATGCTCCAGATATATGGAAATATGAATGCATCAGAAATTCACAGAATAGATAATTGAGTGTTTTGAAATCACTTCACTTCTTGGTTCGTTGAGATTTCCTTTTTTTCTTTTTTTTAAGTATCTGTTTACTTTCCTGGAGAGACCTTCCTTAACTAACAGCAGTGCTTAATCTTCACTAACTATTAATTGCAGTTTAATCAGTAGGAATTTTCAGTTTTAATAGACTATTTTATCTGCTTTTTTGCAGCTGTTAGTTCACTTCCTATGGTACATCTGCCCCATGCTATCATGGCATAGAGATTTTTATTTCATATTCATTAATGCTGGGATTTGTCAAAGGGCTCTAAAGGAGCTAGGCAACTAAATCTAATTTAATAGGAGTTGACATCTCCCGTCTTTGCAGAGTTTCAGCTAAAAGACACACAATAGGGGTCTAAGGTAGAAATAGCTGAAGTGGAAGTAAGGAAATTGAGAGACATACTTTTGCTTTCTATTTATGTATTCTGTCCAGTATGCATTACATTGAGGTTTTTTATTGTGACCACAAAATATTGGGTAATACCAATATCTGATAATTGACATGTAAAACTAGAAAGGGGCACTTTTTTTTCTTATACTCTTAGATGTGCATACATCAGTATGACTGTGTATATATTTATGTTCACATAATCAGACCTAGTCATAATACATATGCTCTATATTAAAGAGACAGTGTTAAAGATAAAATTCAAACTCCTGTATTCTCTGATTAAAATTTCAGCCTTAATGTTGCATTGATATAAATTTAGAATAACTGAAATAAGCATAGGATATTTTGCTTTGTAAAATAAAACTTGCTGCTTATTCTTGGCATAATTTGCATTGTGTGAGACGTAGTGGAAGACCATATTATTTATTTGCCCAAACAATGGATTATCTGTCCCTTTATTGAAGTATTTCTATAAAAAGGCAGCCAACGTAGGTTGTTTTTCAAAAGGAATAGAAATCAATTTGTCAACAGACAGACAGTCAGTAATGCTGCTGTGTACTGTAGTAATTTGGAAGCAGGAGTTACTGATTCCAATATGCAGGTGTAATCTGAGATATACTATTTCTTTGAAGCAACATATCTGTGGACCATGGACACTCCAGGAGGGTGTTTGGAGTGATTAGTGTTTGGAGAGTGCCATTTACTAACTTCCAGAGAGATGGCAGAGCTTGCAAGGTCAAAACAGGTGTGCTTATGTTGCTTGTGGCTGGTGGTAAAGTAACAAGGTGCACTACAGCCTTGGGTACCCCTAGAAAGCATCACAGAGTAACTTTCAAGGATATTATTGTATATCATTGAGTGTAGTTCATGATGCCAGTGAAGTTTAGATGCTGAACTTAATTTTTGGTCAATAGATGTTCAAATGCTTTTCTTGCTTGTATTACTTAAGAAGTTAAATACTTTTTTTCAAGATTTACTTTTTGTATACCTGTGATAATTTAATTTCAAGATTTTCAGGTTTAAAATTGATACTCAATATTTGTATTTATTACTTCATTTAGGACCTGATTTAGCAAAATTTTGTATCAGTGGGATTTAACTACATGATTACATTTAAACACCTACTTAAGTATTTTCCTAAAGGGACTCATATAGTTCCCTTTTAAACAATTTTTTAGCATTGTAATATAATGAATGTTTTCCCCAAGAAACACAGATGCTATGCAGATGGTAGTCTTCAACTTGGCTATCAAACTAACCTCCTTCCACTTTGCTCTTCCTGTCTTCTCTCTTACCCACCCTCAGCATTCAAACCCAGAGTCTGTGACAAACCTTTTAATTGGCCTCCTAATCTCTACACCAGTTTTCTGGATTTGCAATCATTCTGCCTGCTGGCAGGCTTGTTGCTGATTATTCTTTCTGAAAACTCATAACAGTTGGGTAACTAGAAAACAAACTTCGTTATCTCCTACATGTGTGTGTTGAGTGACTTCTATTTTGGTTGTAAAAAGTGCTGTGTGTGTGTGTGGTGTGTCTTTGTTTAGACAGTGACCATATACAATTCAAGTCAGTAAGAACCTCACCATTATAGTCAATGTGCGTAGGATCCAGCTCTAGCGGAGGAAGTTTCCTCCAAGATTGTATAGAGTTCTCAAGAATTCAGAATTACTGATGGCCTTTACTAGACATGTAGTAAAGTTAGTTTTTACAGGCATGTGAATTATGATCAAGACACATTTCATCTGACTTCTCAATAATGCTCTGGGGATGGAAAGATGGTGTGTGTGTGTGTGTATTATGGGGCATGTAATAAGCTAATATGATTTCAGTCTGAATTTTTGAAAATATATACATATCCAATATGGGCTGAAACTCTAAAATCTGGGATTCTCTGGTCCGGCAACATCCGTAGTCTGGCAGGACCATTGATATTACTGGACCACAGAGCCCCAGCTGGCCAGGTTCAACAGCGCAGGTTGTGCTTGGTTGGTGGTAGAGAGCCCAGCCCCAGTGGGGCAGTGTAGTGGGCAGCACAGTACTGGCCAGGGCTGATGGTCAGGAGTGCAGCCTCGGCTGGGACTGTCAAGGTGGGAAATGCAGCCATGGCCACGGCTTGTGAGGTACTGGATGCAGTGGGGCTGGCAGTATGGAGTGCAGCCCCAGGCGGGAGCAGAACCCTACACCCGGGCAGGGAGCCTTGACCTCTTCTTGTCCGGCAAATTCTGTGGTTCAGAACCACTCAGGTCCTGTGGGTGCCAGACAAGGGAGGTTTGACCTGTATCTATTTACAAATATATTCTTGCATGAATGTTGACCTAATTGGGTAACTTGTTCGAAAACACTTTGGCTTTTAAAAATGTCTGCAGGGGAAAAAAAGTAACAGCTGGCCTTCAGTATCTCAGACTCTTTTAAACATCATGATTGGGAGGTTATATGCTGCTGCTATTCCATTATTTCCGTTCAGAATAAAAGCATCTACATAGGATAAATAGGTATAATCTGGAAAACCAATCTGTTTCAGCAAAAACAACGAGTACTTTTGCACCTTAAAGGCTAACACATTTGTAGTTAGTCTTTAATTTGTTCACACAAATTAAATCTCATAATTAAAAAAAATTGGAGACAATGGAATATTATTCTTTAAGAAATGTTACTTATAGAGGAAACCACCACCTTCTATTGTCAGACAAAATTCCATACTATCAAACTCTCTATAATATATTAGTCTTTAAGGTGCCACAGGACTCCTCATTGTTTTAGTGTTTTCCCAGCCAGTCAGTACTGTAAGAGGAGAGGAATATGGTAACATGTTTAACTTATTACAAGGCCTTTCTGTAGTAAGGGCTAAATCTTGACCTGGTTGTGTTGGGCCTATGGCTTGGTACTAGCTGGAGCCAGTTCAATTCTCATACACTAGCACCTCCTTATTATGGAACAGAAGTTTAGGACCTGATCTCATTAGCTACGACCTGATCTCATTAGCTCCAACCTGATCCTTATACCGCCACCTACAAAATACCGAATGACCTAAATTTCCATTGATTTTTGATGGAAAGTTAAAGTTATTTAGTGACATAAGATCAGGTCCCTACATGTCTTGGCCAAACATGAGCCAGTAACAGAACTGGAAGCAGAACACATAAGTGCTTATGTAGCCACTGACTGGTATCCTGTGGAAGGGCCTGACCTGTGGACAAAACAAGGTGCAATGTACTATTGTACCTGTGCCAGAGAGTATGACATCTTGGAAAAAGAGGTAGCAGATACCACTATGTACTAGAAGGGATTACAGCAGTGGACAGCGATGTTGAAGACAAACAGGTAGTGTCTATAAGTCTGCTAGGTCAATGGCTACATTGCTGGTGGATTGAAACTCAAAAGATTGCCTGCTTTCCTTCATTGTCCTCCTTTCCCTACGGTAGTGTTCTGCTAACTAATTTGTATTAGTTGTTTTTAAAACTATACACACTTAATTTTCTTTAATATTTTACTATTGCTTTAGTCATCTGTGGTGCCTTATGCAAATATGCATGCTCTTTTGTTTTGGAAAAGAAGGAAAACAAACAGGAAATCTCTTTTATTCACATGAGATTTATTCTTACACAGAATGTGGCTGATGGTGTGACTGGTACTGTTTTTCATTGGGAGATTTGCAGAAAGAGCTTTTGTCTTCGTAAATAGTGCCAGCAGGCTGCTGGCTCAGGTTTGCAAACTTCAGTTGACAGTTGCCCAAGTCCTATAATTATTTGCATCTGGAAGTAATGGCATATTGTAGACTATGCAGAGCCTTGTGATGGACATCAACATCTGGTGGCAATATATAATATGTAGGGGGGCAGTATGTTCTGCATCTGTGCATTCGATTTGCCTCTGTAACAGCCCTTTCTAGTTTTCACATATGCCAATGGACTTCCCATTCCCCTCCCCTGCAGTGTAAAATAGAAACAAGTTACACTGTCTTGTGGAAATGGCTTATAAGAGAAGGGCTGAAATGTTAAAATTTAGACGATCTTACCCTGGACCTGTGCTTAAGAGGATGATTGGTACAGTTCTTCTACAAGGTAGCTCAAAACAGTCAAATCCTGTTTGGACAAAAAGCTGAGGGAGGATGGGAAGAATATGCCCTCAGTGACTCATAACAGGATGTGGTATGGGGAGTAGTGTAAGAAGTAATTCAAAACTTAGATAATATTCAAAAGCAGGCTTAAATTTTAATTTAATTTGTTTTGGCTGCCTGTTTTAAATTGTAAACTCCTCCACATGAAACACAGTTTCAAGAAATATCTGGTTTTGGACCAGTAACCAAAGGCCACAAAGTAATTTACTATTATTATCCTTTGAGAAAATACCATTGTTTGGTGGCTTGTGGCTTGGATGTGAAACCTAAAGAGAAACCATCCCTGGCACTTAAACAGTTTTTCTTCTGAATTAAAGAAATGTCTGGAAAAAGTGAATATTTTTCTACCTTTATAATTGATTAATCAGATATGCAATATGCTAAAATGTAATAATTGAGCTTTATTTTAACCTGACAAATTAATATTGAATGATGAAACTGTCTAATTTATGGTATCCCACTCCTGAGCTGAAATACAATAGATGGCAAAAGAGAGCTGCCAGAATTCATAGTTGTCCCCTTACATAAACACTTCTCCCTCATCCTAGCAATAATGTATAAAGTCTTAATCTGTATGACATAGCTAAAATAATAGGTGAAATTTAATGACAAATTTTTGAATTCAGGTGAAATGTCTTTTGTTAATGAAGAACAATAAAAAAACGTCAGATTCAAACTTGCTTGGTAGAAAGGATGTCAGCATTTTAATGAGGTGAAAGCCTGTCTCATCCAAATTATCAATCTGATTCCTAATTGTTTTCTTTTAAGACCATGAATCTTTTCAATAGAATATGAAAAGTCTACTCTTGAAGACACCACTAGAAAGAATAATTCTATTGTGCTAAGATAAGTCTTACTGATATATTTACTACAGTTCCCGATTTAGTTATGACTTAATTGGTCTTCCTTTACGTATCTTACCATTCCTTTCCCCTCCCCCCCCTCCCCCCGGTATCTGATGAGATGTGCCAGGTTTCTAAATGTCAATTGTTCATTTTCTAACAGTATGCTCTCAATCCATCTGTGTTTGTTTTGGAGTTCATTGTAAAGTTTGGCCACATAAATATACCCATCCTCTTAGCCAGCAGGAACGTGGAATTGGTAGGAATCCTTCCTCAACCAATTTAAGTGAGAAAATATTTAATCAATTTTTCCTTAATTTTAAAGGGACATAGTATTCCAGGAGTGTAAAACAGAAGTGGTGCTCTTCCCCCACCTCCCTCCTGCCCGCTCAGTACTAGTAGCTGTGGATGTTTGGTGTAGTAAGTAGGTTACACTGGGTGAGGACAATTTTGTAAAGGTTGCATGCAGAAGAGCAATTAAAGGAGACAAATTTAAGGTTTTGGTGCCTGGTTAGCAGTGTACGGTAGTTGTGGTAATATTAAGCTGTATGATTGTTAGAGGTGAGAATAGAGTATGAACTATTAGGTGGCCTAACATTTCGATACCTTGCATTTGTGAGTTTTTGTGTCAGGTATACAGCAATCCTGACAGCTTCCAAACAGTCTGGCTACATCTACACTGGCATCCCTTCCGGAAAAGGGATGCTAATGTAGCACATCGGAATAGCAAAATCCGCGGTGGATTTAAATATCCTCTGCGGTATTTGCATTAACATGGCTGCCGCTTTTTTCCGGCTTGGGGATAAGCCGGAGAAAAGCGCCAGTCTAGACGTGATTCTCTGGAAAATAAGCCCTTTTCCGGAGGATCTCTTATTCCTACTTCAAAGAGATCCTCCGGAAAAGGGCTTATTTTCCGGAGAATCACGTCTAGACTGGCGCTTTTCTCCGGCTTATCTCCAAGTCGGAAAAAAGCGGCAGCCATGTTAATGCAAATACCGCGGGGGATATTTAAAACCCCCGCGGATTTTGCTATTCCGAAGTGTCTAATCTGCATCCCTTTTCCGGAAAAGGGGTGCAGTGTAGACACAGCCTCTGTGTATTAGATTATCTTAATGTGTTACCAACTTCTTTTGTTTTTGTTTTTGTTTTGTTATTTATACTACAAGTTTTTCATTTTGGAGGCGGGGTGTTCAAAGCTCTTGTAATGTGATTATGAAAGAATTGCAACTTTTAATTAAGCACAAAAAAATGTTTATTAAAAGCCTAGAATGAAAGTGTAAAGAACCTAATGACTTAATTTGTTTTAGAATCAGAACTTAATAATTAGGATTTTTAGGGCCAAAAATGAAATTTAATGTTGATAAATGTAAAGTAATGCACATTATTTTTTTCAATCTCAACTATACATACAATATTATGGGGACTAATTTGGCTACAACTGCTCAAGAGTCACTGTGGATAGTTCTCTGAAAACATTCACTCAGTGTGCAGCAGCAGTCAAAAAAGCAAATAGAATGTTAGGAATAAATAAAAAAGGGATAGAGAATAAAACAGAAAATATATTCTTGCCTCTATATAAAACCATGGTGTAACGTGTCCCACCTGGGAGCTCCGGTGACCCTACCTTTATCCCACCACTAGCTTTTACTATGGTTCTAGTTCATGTCCTTGTGGATTTTTAATTCTCATGTCTAAGTCCATAGTCTTCTGTGTTTAAGCAAGATAGCCTTCTCTGAGACTTCCAGCAATGGGCGAGGGAGGGGGGGGGGTCCAGGCCGCCCTCACTCATGGACCCCAGCCCAGGGCCCTAAGGACACAGACCTTTCGTTGTCTGGTCTGTGTGGCAGGCGTCCCGCCGAAAGTCGCCAGCCCGCGGGCTTCCGATTGCCCTGCCCTGGGCTGCTTCCTCTCCCCGTTCCTTTCTTTCTCTGTTCCCCAGTCCTGTACCTTCCTTCCCTACTTTCTAAAACTCCCATCTGGTCTCCAACTCCGCCCCCCTCCCCACACGCTGTGCCTGCGCCTTTTATCCCTAGTCTTCCCAGCTGATTGTCAGTTCCCGAGGTTTCTGCGCATGTGCGCTGTTCTTGTCTGCCTTCCTCCACTCCCCTGCTGTTGGCCTTCGTCCACTGCTGAGCAACTGACGCCCAACACAACGCACATGTGCGCGGCTTCATTTGCGGCATCACATACAGGGCTGGCATGGCGGCGCAGTAAGTGCGGGGCAAGGGCGCCCCGTCACACATGATATGCCCACATTTTGAATACTGCATACAAATGTTGTCGCCTCATCTCAAAAAAGATATATTGACATTGGAAAAGGTTCAGAAAAGAGCAACAAAAATGATTAGGGGTTTGGAAAGACTCCTGTATGCAGAGAGATTAAAAAGACTTGGACTTTTCATCTTAGAAAAGAGGAGATTAAGGGGCGATATGATAGAGATCTATAAAATCATGACAGGTGTGGAAAAAGTGAATAAGGAAAAGTTATTTACTTATTCCCACAATATAAGAACTAGGGGTCACCAAATGAAATTAATAGGCAGCATGTTTAAAACAAACAAAAGGAAGTTTTTTCTTGACTCAGTGCACAGTCAACCTGTGGAATTCTTTGCCAGAGGATGTGATTACTTTAATCACCGAAGACCTTACTTTCATGTGAATATGACTTTACTTTCTCTAATAACGAATGAGACAAGAGAAATATGGGAAATCATACAATTAACTACTTTTGTAAAGAATGTTGTTCAAGGTTGTCCAAGAGCTACCTACTAATCTACAGAATTTGTCTTTACTAAAATGTATTGTGAAGCTTTAACTGCAATTTGTTTACAGATGGGTTTGTCAGATAGTTTTGCAATTAAGCAGTCTAGCCACACATGAACTTTTGTGCTCTATTTGTAAAGCAAGATTAAGCTTCCATCTTGGAGTATTGTGGCGATTAAAGTGTGATTTGTATGTGTTAAGTAATATTGCTAAAAACAGGTGATAAATTTATAGTCTTAAATGTTGTCTTTCTGTCTCCTTGCCTGAGGAATATAATCTCATAATTTAAAAAAATTGGAGACAAGGGAAAATATTCTTTAAAAAGTTTTACTTCTAGAAGTAAGCTGTCATCCCCTCCACCTTCCATTATCAGAGAAAATTCCATATAATTAAACTCTCTATAACTGATACATCCACAGGGTTGTGCTCTGTGAAGTTTCTTGAAAATTACTCCCCATAAGTGAATATTGATATCTTCTTTGGTGTGTGTACACACAAATTGTTACTGAAAATTATAGGATTGCTGTCCTCTCTCTCACTCATTTTCATATCGACACTCAGATAATGAATTTGGGGCAGGTACATTTTTTCAAAAATGAAAGTTGCTTATTCAATATTAACATTATTTTGATAAAGAAATCTCAACCTTTTTATCCCTTTTTCATGCCAGCAGTTGAAACCCGTGACTCAAATTAATAAAGTCAAGTGCATTTTGTTTTTTCAGTGCAGGGAAGGAAACCTAGTAGGCATTGCAAACTTTTTAAGCACATGTTTAACTTTACTTTATTGTTTACTACTCCACTTTCTGCTCCCAGGGAAATTGTGTGCCTCTGTGCAATGCAGAATTTTGCAGAAATTAATGTTGGGTGCATAGAATTTCTTTCCTCTCCCGAGAAATGGGCTGCAGAGATGTTGGCTGCCACTATGGGCCATGGGATTGGGCGGAGGGGAGCCGGAGAGGGAGTCCAGCTTCCAAATACAAGACAACAAGGAGTGGGGGAGAGGAGTGGGAGGGAATTTGGAGGGTTCCCATCAGCTGCAGGTCCCAGCACATCCTGAAGGAAGGAGGTGGCAGCACACAGGAAACTATGTAAACCTGGAACCCAGCATCAGGCTATTTCTCTCTCTTTTCCTGGGCTCTGGGAGTGTGAGTATCTGGAAGAAGTGAGGGGCTGAGCGCCCAGCCTCCTGGTTGAGCTCTGGGGGAAAGGAGGCTGAGAAACATAACTTGTATTGCTGTAGGGAGGTTTCTTTAACTCTCTTCTTGGGGCAATACTTTGGTATGTCTGTATTGTTACAGTCTTACTTGCTGACAGGCATTTTGAAGTAAATTACCAAAATAATTGAAACTAGCATGGTTATATTGACAAATAAAACTTGCAAAATTTTAAAATATTTATGTGCAGACTTTTAACATTTTTTGACACAGACTGTCCCCTGTAGTAATGTTCATAAAGTGAAGAACGGGTTTAAGTGTGTGCAGGATTGGTGCCTTCTTGGCAAATGTCTAACAGTAGGGACTTGTGAAAAATTGTGGAAACTTGTTGTGAAACAAACTATTACAGAAAATTATAGCATTTCAATTCTATATCACAAGAAAGTCAAATGTTTTAAACTATTCTTGTATTGAAAAACAGAGTTCTGATCTTCAAATAACTACATCTCCCTCCACCGGTCCTAGATTAAGAACTCCTTAAAATATTATCTCATGCCTGCAGTTTTTTAGATGATGTTTTTTTTAAATATACTGTATTGCAAGATTCATTTGGCAATTTTCATATATAAAGCCAATTATTATGAGTGTATTCCTTTCCATGTGGAACCAGACACTTACTATAACTGGTTTTCTGGAAGAATAAAAGAAGAGAGATCAGGGAAGAGAGATTGCTTAAGTTAATCTATTTGATAATAAATGAAAAATTGCTCATTTTGTAGCTGCTCAGTCAGGTTTGTTATGGTTTCAGAATTGCTGATCTTGATCCCATCACTGCTGGCATGTTGCATAATCAATGAGCCTGCACTGAGCAAGGAGCAGGTGTTCTAGCAAAAAAACCAGTGCTGGTTATTGTTTCAACCCACATCAGTCCTCTGTGTCTCTCTCTCTCTCTCTCTCTCTCTGTCTCTCCTAAATGCTCCCCAAACAAATACCGTATATTCCGGCGTACAAGACGACCTCTGATGTTAAAAAACATCCCCCCAAAATCGGGGGTCGTCTTGTACGCCGGATGCACCGCCGCCGGAGCCCCTCCGCGGCTTTGAAAGCCTCGGGGGAAGCCGGCAGGGGGGCATCCCAGGCGCGCATGGGCTGCCCCCCCGCCGGAGCCCCTCCGCGGCTTTGAAAGCCTCGGGGGAAGCCGGCGGCGGGGCATCCCAGGCGCGCATGGGCTGCGCCCCCGCCGGAGCCCCTCCGCGGCTTTGAAAGCCTCGGGGGAAGCCGGCGGCGGGGCATCCCAGGCGCGCATGGGCTGCGCCCCCGCCGGAGCCCCTCCGCGGCGGCGCGGAGGGGCTCCAGCGGGGGGGCAGCCCATGCGCGCCTGGGATGCCCCGCCGCCGGCTTCCCCCGAGGCTTTCAAAGCCGCGGAGGGGCTCCGGCGGGGGCGCAGCCCATGCGCGCCTGGGATGCCCCGCCGCCGGCTTCCCCCGAGGCTTTCAAAGCCGCGGAGGGGCTCCGGCGGGGGGGCAGCCCATGCGCGCCTGGGATGCCCCCCCGCCGGCTTCCCCCGAGGCTTTCAAAGCCTCGGAGGGGCTCCGGCGGGGGGGGGGGGGCAGCCCAGGCGCTCCTGGCGGCTTTGCTCCCGGTGCCTCTGGTCTGCTGGGGACCATCTCCAGCAGACCAGGGACACCGGGAGCAAAGGAGGCGGAGGGGCGCTGGGGTATAAGATGAAACCCTATCTTTTAATTAAAAAGATAGGGGGTCGTCTTATACACCCAGTCGCCCTATACGCCGGAAAATACGGTACTCATTGTCTCTAATGCAGGAGAAAAATAGCAGCATACTCTGTACAGCCATTGCCACTTGCTGCCTCAGAAGCAGTACAATAAATAGATATTGATCAGATACTCTGGATCTTGAAGTGGTGTGTTTGTCACTGCTGGCTGCATAAAAACTGATTATGAATTCTATTTAGTGGAGAATTACATTAGTACTTACAAATAACTTTTTACATCTGAACAAATAACATTCCATTATTGTACTCTGCTGTGTCTTGCTAACTTACTGTGGCCTGTAAGGGGAAATCTAAAAGATGAGTCTTAGTGCTCTTGAAATGGGGAAAGACAGGGAAGCTTATTTCTGGGAACTAAAAAAACCCAGTGTACAGAAACAAATGGTGAAAGGCCAAATGGCAAGTAGGCTGTAATTATTAGTTTGACAGCAACTGCTGTTGAATCCCATGAATGCGGCTGTAAACATTGTAAAGTTTGACATTAGTATGGCAAATTTTGTCATAACTTTTTTTTGAGGGCAGAAGGAACAGCAGGTGAATCATGGCCAATTTTGAAAATATTGTATCTAAATAGGACAGTTTACAAGGGAGTTTTCTAATATTTTCATTGTTACCCGTCTGCAGCAGGAATTGCACTTCCACTTCATCCTGTTGGAGTATTGCACCGGCCCCTGGGTTAAAAAGACACAAAGGCAAGAGGTAGAACGTGGGAAAAAGAGAAAATCATGCAATCTCAATAAAGCTTGGCATTCTTTTCTGATTACAATAGTTGACTGGGTTTGGAAGGAATTAATAGTGTTTTCTGTTTCTCATTTTCCCGCCTGTTTTCTACATCATTAGTTTATTCTGAGAAGATGAAGCAGTTACCTCACAGAAAAAGGCACTAAGTAGTTTTCACTTGAAGAAGTGATGCAGTTTGCATTTGACTCTCTCATCTGCAATACTGAGTTCTGTTGCCAATAACATCAAAATATTTGTTCACTGATGCCAGTAGAAATTGCGTTACTTTATAATGTGATTATTAGTGAAACTCTGTAACAGAAACAGTTTAGTGTGAACAAACACTTATATACAAACAGGATGAAAAAGTGGCATTTGTATAAAATATTGTGCACATAGTTGCTTAACTATGTGGCCTTGTATAGATGGGAACAAAAACTTACTCTTTTTTTTTTTTAAAGTTAAATTAAATCTTAAGAATGTGACTTTGACCTTTTGGTTATAGGACAAGGATATTTTTTTCATTTAGTTTGCAATCTGTTTTTAAAATATTTTAATGCCGTTTTTAAATTGATAGCTGTGTAGCATTATCTGTCAGCAATAATGGACCTGTGACATGCAGTCCTGCTCTTCTTGGTGTCTGCACTGAGTAGTGCTTCAGAGTGTAGAAACTCCTGAAGAGTGGAAAAACTTCCTCCAACCAGAGTTTTCCTCTCTTTTCATCAAGATGAATTGATAGTAAACGGACTTTGTCGCATACATCTTGCTTCTGAAGTCCTTGCTATTGTGTTATAAAGGGACCCCTATGCAAAGATCTAATACTTCCATGTAACTCCATGAGGGAGCACAGCTCTGCACTAGTGTGTCTTCGAAGGATCAGGATTTGGTTTAACTATGCATATTTTTTGTATCACACAGACCATATAACAGATGGAGCATTGTACATATGGACTTGTCTCACTGTAGCTTGAAAGTTTTAAATTGACTATTTTCAAAGTAGAATGATGCTTAGTGATGCTCATCAGTTTTTTCAGATGTCCAGACAAGGACTTAATGGCATCAGTTTGCTATTAAATAGTTGATGAATAATAAACTGGACAGGTTATTTAATACCGAATTATCCCTTTGCCTCTTCTCTTCTCCTCTTTCTTGTCTCCAAAAGAAAAATAGCTTGTCTCCTGGTAGGGGTTTTTCATTTTAGAAACTTGCTGCAATAGGTTCTTTAGACTCTGTTGAAAGTGTTAATAATGACACACTGCAGCGCTTTCACTGTCTGGCCTCTGTAATCTGTTTCCTATATTTGTTGAGTCTTCATATCTCTGTCCAGCTTTCCTTTTATATTTCTGCAATTTCAAAGCTTTTGTTCCGGGGTTTATCTCTGGCACAGAATGTGATCCAGAATGATTTGCTGTCATGTTTCCACATCCAAGCAAGATAAAAAGCACAGCTGTTGAATAAGAATATTTTAAAATCTAAACTCTTAATAATAAAATGCAAAAATGTTTAGAACAGTGTAAGCACAAAAAGTGTTCTCCAGGTTATCTAAATCCTACAACAAACTTTTATCTCTTATATAACCATCAGTGTCCCTGTAGTCTGTTCCCAGAACTATAAGACCTGTGCTGCATGGACTAAATCTGGTATGCTGAGGAGTCTGCCAGTTTGCTGTGCTCTGTCTTCAGAACTGCAGTCATTTGGTCAGGTCTCTTTCTGCACGGTACTAGAACCTGATTCTAGAAATCACCCTATTTTACAGGGTTGGGCAGGATTTGCAAACTTAAGTTTTAGCACCTGATTTATATAACTTAGGTAGGAATTACTCCCTTGAACTCCTTTCAGAGGCTTCAAATCCAATTCCACAGAAAAAGACAGCAAGGCAAAGGAATCTTTGGACAAAACTATACAGAATATAGGCAATGCAAGCACATCCTTTTCCTCTATTGGAGTTATTTAATAAAAGACAAACCGGATATATCTTAGGGTTTTCTGTTGTCTCTGTCATCATAATATCTAAGCAGTATAATAGTTTTGTTGAATTGCAGATTAAATTATATATCCAGATGGATATATCCATATCCAAGTAAAAGCTTCCTTATCCAGCACTCTGTTAACTGGAAAATTCTGTTAACCGGTATTGCCCCCAGCCAGTTAACACAGTTAGAATTTAACAGTGTCAGATGGGCTGCTGGCTCCACTCCTGGGGAGAAGGCTTCCTCCTCCCAGGAACTGGGCCAACAGACTTTGCTGGCTGTGCTCCAGGGGAGGAGGAAACCTTCTCCCCAGGAGCAGGACTGGTGAAAGCCTCCTCCCTTGGAGTGGAGCTGGTAAGGGCTGCTTCATTGTCCAGCACGTTCAGTTAACCAGCAACCACTGTTCCCCGAGTGCTGGATAACAAAGCTTTCATGGTATTAAAAAATATAGTCTGTTGAGTGTTAAATGTATCTTCTGTGTAACAGATTTTACACCATTCAGTAAAACCTGTAGGATGCACAATTTAGGTAAAATGTGTTTTGATGGAAACTTATTTTCTCCATTCTCTGATTTTTTTTTTTTGTAACTTTTAATTGTGCTGCCTTTTTTGCCTATAAGATTGACAGCATGGTAGCACCTGACAGTACATATAATATCCATTATTGTGCCCCATTGCTAAAGGAACTTCATCTACTCTATGAAGGCCTTTTGAAAGTTATTAACTCACAGGTGAAGAAGGCTTATATGACAAATGTCACTGAAAAAAAGTATATAGTTTTGCCAGATTGTGAATCCGGACAAAGTGAACATAAATCAACAGAATTTCTATTTTTTTTTAAACTAGTTGCATATTGAGACAACTTGGATGGTGTATTATATTAGACATGTGAAGATCTTGTCCTGTGTCTGCAGCATTAAGTAATAAACATTGCCAGAGACTATACATCAATAGGTGTAGGGTATGGTCTGATAGTAGAAATTACTAAAGATTTCTAAGTATTTCTTTGCTTCATGGGACACAAGCAGCATAAACATTTTACCTTACTTGTTTTTGTGTTGATCCATCTATATGAAGAATTATATGTACAGGAAGTGGGGCAGCCAAACCTTTGCTATATGTTATTACATTCCAGAATGTAGAGCGGATGTAGTCTAATGAAAACCATCCAGAACAAGTCAGACACACCTGAATGAGAAGAACTGAGCTGTTTTCATTTGAGTCGATTTGCGAGCACTTCATTGTTCTCTCCTTGTACGTTTGTGTTTTATCTCTTGAGAAATTTTCTGCTGAATGTAAATAAAATTAAAGCCAATAATGTGAAGGCATTGCATGACGCTTGCTGTTTCTTCCAGTTATTTTATTTTTATTTTTTGATTTATTCCTGGTTTTCCTAGCTCAACTCTGCCTGAATAATCTGCCCATCTATTTTTATAAAGCACATGTGTAAGATTCCAAATTAAGACAAAAAGGGCAGGAAAAAAATAACTCTGGTAAATGAAGAGACTTTTTCCTTTTTGCAAACACAGGGCACTAACTAAAACCCAGCAAAGGATAAACTGCTTTTTTAAATTTGTTTTAGGTAGGTTTTAGCCTCATTCTGACCTTTGCAGAAAAATATTAACTGCAGTGATTTTAAAATTAATGATTGGAGGAGTAAACTGTCCAGTATTCGTCTCAGTAGATAAAATTATTACATGAGTTACTTGGTAAAGTAATAGCATGGTATCTGTTGTCTGCCAAGGAAGCTACATCATAAAAGGAGCTTGAGGCAAATAAGAGATAATAATCTCAGTTTCATTATTCCTTTTAGAAAAAGGGGAGAGTGTGTGAAAATTGGGAAAGAGCAGGTAGACTCCTTGCACTCTCATTTTTTTAATTACTAGGATGTAACAGGCATCACTTAGCACTGCAGTGCCTCCTGCTCACTGTCCTGAGAATCAACTTCCTCCCTTGCCTTTACCACTGTCTGAACTCTGGAACCCATATCTCACCCACCCCCCCTTTAACCACGGGATCCTCTTCTGAGTACAGCCTTCCTGCCATGCCCTACTTGGTCCTCTCCCCCATTCTGGGGAATTCATAGTCCTCAGCCCTTCCACCTTTTCTCAATGGCAAACTGCAGCCTCAGGTATAGCCATTTCCCCCAGTGGCAAGCGGCAATCCATACCAGCCACTCCCTTCAGTGGCAAATGGAGGGCTTGGAGGGTGGAGACCCAGGACTGCCCAACACTAAAGTGTATATATAGTATATACTATATAGTGCCCACCATTGGATCTTCTCTGCCCCGTATCAGGGTTTTAGCCCCTCAGCTAGTGAGATTAGAGTTCCCTCTTGCTCCCCTGTCCCTGCCAGCACTGCTCTATCTTAGGCACTTCTCCCAGCAGCCAGTTCTTCTTCCTTGCACTCCAGGGAGAGACTGTCTTCTGCTCTGCTGAGCAGTGCTTTATATTTGGCCCACACTGGCCCTGATTGGCTGCTTCAGCAAGCCTTTTCCCTATTGGTGGACTTAATAAGTCCTTTCCTGTTTAGTGGCTTCTGCATAGCCTTCTTGGTGCTGCTTTTAATCCCCTTCTCTCTGTTGGGCAGTTCCCCCTCCACAGGGGAAAACAGCAAGAAGGAAAGGAAGAGAAAATGGGACTCTGGTATGTTCAATTAATTTTGAAAGTAGGATGAGACTTGCACAATTGTAAAGTGAAAGATTAATTTATTTTAAATGCTTGTACATGTTTTCTTCACAGGTTTACCTTGTCAAGTCTTAATGCCTGTCTCTTTAAATTGTCAGGTTCCATATTAGTTTCATAATAGGCACAATGCCATCAAGTTGTTCCAAGGTCATACAACATTGGCTCACTTGATAACTTGAATTTTGCTTGCATAGATTTCAGTCATAGAGCTTGAAGAGATCTCAGAAGGTCATAGAATCATGGAGCTTGAAGAGACCTCAGAAGGTCATAGAATCATAGAGCTTGAAGAGACCTCAGAAGGTCGTCAAGTCCAGCCCCCCGCTCTAGGCAGGACCAATCCCATCTAAATCAACCCAGCCAGGGCTTTGTCAAGCCGAGACTTAAACACCTCTAGGGATGGAGACTCCATTGCCTCCCTCAGTAACCCATTCCAGTGCTTCACTACCCTCCTAGTGAAATAGCTTTTCCTAATATCCAACCTGGACCTCTCCCACCACAACTTGAGACCATTGTTCCTTGTTCTGCCATCTGTCATTACTGAGAACAGCCTTTCTCCATCCTCTGTGGAAGTTGAAGGCTGCTGTCAGATCCCCCCTCACTCTTCGCTTCTGCAGAGTAAACAGACCCAACTCCCTCAGCCTCTCCTCATAGGTCATATGCTCTAACCCCCTAATCATTTTGGTTGCCCTCTGCTGAACCCTCTCGAATGTGTCCACATCCTTTTTGTAGTGGGGGGGCCCACAACTGGACTCAATACTCCAGATGTATCCTCACCAGAGCCGAATAAAGGGGAATAATGACATCTGTGGATCTGCTGGCAATGCTTCTCTTAATGCAATCTAATATTCCATTAGCCTTCTTGGCTACAAGGGCACACTGTTGACTCATATCCAGCTTCTCATCCACTGTAACCTCCAGGTCCTTGTCTGCAGAACTACTGCTTAGCTGGTTGGTTCCCAGCCTGTAACAATGCTTGGGATTCTTCCATCCCAAGTGCAGGACTCTGCACTTGTCCTTGTTGAACCTCATCAGATTTCTTGTGACCCAATCCTCCAATTTGTCATTCATGTTTATATTGTCCTTATAGAGCTTGAACTAGTTAGCTTAAAATCTTTCTGTACATAATTAATATTTAGAACCTTTCAAAATTAATACCTTCCAATATCTCTAGCTTAAAATGTGGACTAGCAATTTTATTACTGTATATAGTTTGTATTGTAAACCCACTTAAAGCACCTGTCCCTTTATGTGACAATCCTAGCAGAAAAGATGACAAATCTAAAAAGACAATGGAGATAAAGGATGGGAGAAATGAAAAATTGTCCCTGTTGTATGGACAGAGATTAAGCAACTTGCCCTGAATCTCTCTTGAGTCTGTGACATCCAAGAATTGACCCAGGTCTCCCTGAGTCCCAGCACAGTGCAATGAGACCTTTTTTCTTCTCAACACTGATGGCATATGAAGGCTGTTTATTGGCTGATGCGCTTCCTCTGAACAGTCAGTGCACCAGAACCAGTCCCTGAGATCTCCCTAACAGTTTAGGAAGTCAGGAAGCTAGTTCCTGATAACAAAAGGTTGAGACATACTGCCCTAGAGTGGCATTTAATAGCTAATTTGACCCTAATAAAATTTGCTTTTGTTATTTTTAGCTATTCAAAATTATTGCTTTATCTACAAATACAAAACTGATTCTAGATGTGTGGCTGTGGTACCCAGTGGAAGAGGTTCCCCAAAAACTGAAAAACACAAGTGCATGTATTGATTGTCTTAATTTGTCACATACCATTTGGAACATGGCTAAAGGGAACTGTAGATTGGGAACTTATTGATCTAGAGGGGTGCAGTTCCGTAAACCACTATTCACATGAAGAGTCCTTTAGGAATTTGGCAAGTACAGGCTACTTGTTTAAGTACTGAGAGACAAGATGGGTAAGGAATAGCTTTTATTGGACCAAAACGTCCTATTTAGGGGGCATTTCAGCTAGAACAACACTGCAAACATCCTAAAAACATTTAATGTTAACATTTCTGCTATTTTAGAGAAGGTTTTGTATATTAGTTTAATATCTGTAGTAGGGAGAAGAAACTGCACCTCTCAATGAAATAATTTATCTAGACACATCTTGATGTTTATTCTGTTAAAACTTCAAAAACCTTCGTGGTGCACAATTTCACTGTTTCATAGACACAGAGAAAATGAATGGTGTGCCAGATGCAGACCCCCTATATCTTTTTGAAAGTCATATGTTTGCTGCCAGGCTTCACAAATTGTTGCCGTTACTACATAATTAGTAATAAATAGCTCTCCCTGCTGCCTGCTTGTCTGCTTCTGTAATTGTTTTTTCCCCCTCACTGCTTTCTGAGAGATCAGGCATGCCCATCAAAAAGTAAGCTGGATACTTTCTAAGCTTTGGCATTGATGAATCAAATATCAATCTTGCTGGCTGGGATAAACTTCACCTGGGCAGAGCAATTTGTCATGGTTCTTTTTCCTGCCCTTAAGCTGTTTTGACACCAGAGGCTTGTTAGCTCAATGCAGTGTATCACATCAAGCATCAGTAATGATTGGGAAATGTGATGAAAACAATGTGAACTGAAGCTTGTTGAAAACAGAATTGTGTAATATGGCATTATTTTAGTGGCTGGGGAATAGCAGTACTTAATGGCATTCATTTAGCACCTTATATTGCTGCAAAAGAATATTAAAAGCAATGAGTTAATCAGCAATTGCATTGTACATCTGCAAATTGTGTGTTACTGTGTAAACGCTTTGATATCATGGTCCAGACAGCTATTACAGTGTGGTTTAGGTTTCTCTTGCTGATTTAAAAATTAAGATTTTTCTTCCCCTTCAGTCTTCAGCTCCTTTGGACCTGTCTAGTGTTAATGAACTGACAAACAAATCCAGCCCTGAAATAATTACCTTGGTTGAAATTGGATATGGGCCTTTACATAGTCATCTGGATTATATTTCCCTCTCAAACAATTCCTCATGTGGCGACACATCATATTACACTTAGCTTCTGTTTTCTATTTTAATTACAATACCACACAAAAAGGAGTGTCTTCCCATTTCACTGAATTTTATAGATATCATCAATGGTTTGGCAAATGATCCATCCATCACAGAGAATACCCCATATATGCTTGCTTTAAGAAATGCAGCAGATCTCCAAGATAAAAAAAATACATAAATATTTGCTTTAGTTAAAATTACATTTCTAGAGGTGCAAATTATTTTTGGATCAACTCAAAAGGGGGCTTAGTTGGTGCTTCATTGAGGTAAGAAATGGTCTAAAATTCCATATAGTTTAACCCCTTTTTTCCACTTATGATATCTCTATACATATTCCTCTTCATTTCTGTAGCATAGGAAGGAAGCCTGGATCACACAGGAACTGTGTGTGGGTGGTTTTGTACTGGATTAATAATGAACATGATTTATCTGTGTGCGGAGGCAGAAGTTATTGAAACCTGTGTTTAGCTATTTTCCAATGTTCTGTACCTTTGACTGGTTGGCAGCTTTTCCCTTCTGCACAGAAACCCATAAAATAGGAATAGTAAGCTGTGAGATCAGCCGTGGTGTTCTTATCTTTAGAAAATCAGAGCCTTGAAAATTGCATGTAGATTCAAGTAAGATGAAAAAGGCTTTTTCTGTATCTAAGTTATTCGTAGAACGAGCGCAGTGGAATTAATATAATGTAACAGTTGTGATTGCCTTTTTTTTTCTAGCGGAGTTACCATAGTGTGGTGGTTTTAATGTTTTCAAACATTAATGGCAAAAAATTGTTCATGACAAACCCTGTACTCCCAAATGTTACAGATTAGAACCTGTTTGTGTGACATTTTCTAAAACAGGGGTTTCCAAACTTTTTGACACAGGGACCAGTAAATCCATTAACGAGCCTTTGGAGGACCAGTAACATTCATTTGCATATTTGCATATTCATTAAGCAAATGATGAATATTCAAATAAGTTGTTTCTGGTCCTCCCAAAGCCCCCAGTGCCAGCGTTAGCAAAGCTTTTGATACAGTCACCTACAATATTCTTGCCAGCAAGTTAAGGGAATGTGGATTGGATAAATGGACTATAAGATGGATAGAAAGCTGGCTAGATCAGGGTTTCCCAAACTTTTTACTTCAGTTGGAACTCGGTTTTTTTAGTACTGTTTTTTGCAGCCCAAAAAGTATAAACACATATTAAAAAAAGAATGAAAAATGAATGAATTTTCAGTTTTCACCCGGCTGCATCCTCCACCCAGCCTGGGCCAGAGCTTGGGGGCACCCGGCGCTGCATGGGCACTCCAGGAGGTGGGAGCAGGAGTAGACTGGAGGTAGGGTAGCTGTCTAGGAGGGAGGGTGCAAGGAAGGGTAGGGTTGCTAGGTGTCCGGTTTTGTACTGGACAATCTGGTATTTAAGGGTTTTGTGTGAGAAACAAATTGAGAAATTACCAGACATATAAAATGTCAGGTATTTTCTAATTAGGTAAGTTTTATTATAATTAGGTGTATCAGTCCTTAGCTGTGAACTGACTGAGTGTGTCTACCTGCCAGGCAGTTCGCAACTACTTGAGGGAGGGTATGTGGTGGGGGAGGAAGGGGGGCAAAATGGAATCCCCAGGCAGACTCACTCCTCTGCCAGGGTCTGTAGGGTCTGCATGTGCCCAGGTCAGTCCCGCTCTCCCCCCCTTCTCCTCCCGATCTCCCACTCAAGCCCTGCTTCCGGCAGCCAGTTCCCCCCGCCTCCCACCAATCTCCCCCGCTCAGCCCTGCTCCCCCAACAACCCCCCCCAACCAGGCCAGCTGCCCCCGTCCAGCCCTGCTTCCTGCAGCTGGTTCTCCCGTCCTCTTCCTCCAGTTCTCCCCTGGCCAGCTTCCCTGCCCCCCGTCCAGCCCTGGTTCCGCCGCCTGCCCGCCTGACCCCCCCATCTCCGCAGGACAGCCCTGCTACCCCCAACCTTGCTTCTGCCTCCTGCCCGTCCACCCCCCCCATCTCCGCAGGACAGTCCCACTGCCCCCAACCCTGCTTCCGCCGCCTGCTCACTCCCCCCCCATCTCTGCGGGACAGCCCCATTGCCACCCACCCTGCTTCTGCCGCCCACCCGCCTGGATCTCTGCGGGACAGCGCCGCTGCCTCCAACCCTGCTTCCACCGCCCACCCACCTGGATCTCCACAGGACAGCCCTGCTACCCCTAACCCTGCTTCCACCGGCCGCCCACCCGCCTGTCCTGATCTTCGCGAGACAGACCCGCTGCCTCCAACCCTTCTTCCCGGCGGCCGGTTCTCCCTCCCCCCCCCCCCCACTGCCACCTCCTCCCAGCCCACCCTGCTCTGCTCCCCTACCAGCAGCCGCGCTGAGGCCAGGTATTTTTTTCCCTCAGCCCAATATCGGGCCGCGGCCCATAGTTTGGGAAACGCTGTTCTAAAGCATCTGCCCTTGTGGTTTGAGTCCTATCACAGCACTGCATGGGGCTAGCCTGAGGATTTGAGGGAAGGTAGCTGAGTGAAATTCTTTGGGATGTATCCCAGACTCAACAGACTGACTTGACATGGAAAAAGGGGCAGGTTCATGGATGAGAGAGAATGGGTCATAAGCTTACCAGGAAGCTTCCTCTTCCAGTAATGGCCTTACGGGTCCTCCATTTCAGGTGCACATGCGCCTGCTGAGCCCTTGATTTGGAGATTTTCAGTTAGCAGCGTCTATTTACTCTAAAGCCTTGGTATCTAACATACGGAAACACAGGATAAAGGGGTATGCTGGTGTGACGTATTCAGTACAATCCAGATCGGTGGGGAATTGTCATCCTTGTCCTATAAGATGGGGTGCCTTGCAATGCCTTACTTTTGTGGCCTCCAACGTCGACTGCTCCCAACCATCAACCACATCTCGGAGCAACTTCAGCCTGTCAGTCACACTGGCTCTCATCAGCCTGGATTATGCTTCAGGGTGACCTTAGAAGGCCATCATTGTCACTCTGAAGCAAATGTTCCTCCAGAAATGTATATTTTGTGCTGGCCAGTCCTCTCCCTAGTTTTCAAATAACACCTTTTGTACAGAGCTGTATTCTATCATAGCAAACAATCTGCCTTCTTAATCACCTCAATCTGAGATGTAGCCTTGGTATGTCTGCCTTGAGCATGCTTTGGATTTTCTAATACCACTGAAGTAGGTAACATAGCTTTTATAGCTTCAGAGGGGTATCCAAGTTAGTCTGTAACTGGAAAAGCTTAAAAACCAAGTAGTCTTGCAGCACTTTAGAGATGAACAAAACATTTTTTATAGTAAGATGGTAGAATAGTTATAGTTACAGAAGTAGTGAGAAGTTTGTTTTATTCCCCTTTTCTTCAGGGATATCATTTGAGTGAGAGAGAGGGGGGGACTCTGGTCCCCTCCTGAATTTCATACCTGAGGTTTACTTAATGGAGCTCTTCACTGCAGTATGGTTTCCCTGTGCTAGATGATGAATTCGGAAACTGGGGGAAGAACAATTTTTGTGGTAGGGAATTTGTTTACAAAGGGAGGCAGTACAATTAAGATAACAAATGGCTTGTAATTGGGATTGGTCCTGCTTTGGGCAGGGGGCTGGACTTGATGGCCTTCTAAGGTCTCTTCCAGCTCTGTGATTCTATGATTTCTAGAGTAAACTAAGGATATTTAGCTTATCATGAAAGCAATGCCAGGCACTCCAGTTAAAAGATCGGAAATGTAGGGTAGAAATAAATGGTGACATTGGAGTGAGATAAATAGTGATGTCCCCCGGGGGTCAGTACTGGGATCAGTGCGGTCCAACATATTCATAAATGATCTGGAAAAAGAGGTAAACAATGAGATGGCAAAATTTGCATATGATACAAAATTACTCAAGATAGTGAAGTCCAAAGTAGGCGAATGTCTCTATCAGAGAGAAGCAGCAAGAGGTGGGGAAGAGCTGGAGTGGGCGCTGGGGGGAACCTGTAAAGTTGGTTTCCCCCAGCTCCGTCTCTACAGAGGGCAGGGGGGACAGAGGCACAGGGTGAAACAGCACGAGCAGGGACTGCTTCAGTCCCCACTGTAGCCGCTTCTGCTTTTGAAACGTTTCAAAAGCAGAAGTGAGGCAGGCAGCACAGGGAGAGCACAAACTCACAGAATCTCCACTCACCCCATGCTCTTTGTGGCACCTGCCCCCCCTTGCTTCCTATCAGAGGAAGCAAGAGGGGGGGACAGGAACTGATGTTGGGGGGGAGCCAGCTTAAAAGCCAGTTCCCCCCAAACCATTTCCGGGGTGCTGCCTGCCCCCCCTGCTGCGTCTGTCTGAGGCAGCATGGGTGGCCACGAGGAGGGGGGGGGGGGCAGGAGACACTGCTACAAAGCAGCACCTGTCCACAGGGGTCCCAACCAGGATCTGGGTCTCTTTTTTTTTCCCCAGAAAAAAAGCATATTGCTTTTATATAAATTGATGGTACGCTCACATATTTTTTTCCGTCTCCACCCTGTGGACTGGGGCTGCTGCCATCAAGCAACCCCTGTTTGCGGCAGCCAGAACTGGCTACAAATAGAACTTGTAAACTGGGTGACTGGGCAACATAATAGCAGATGAAATTCAATGTTAATAAATGCAAAGTAATGCACATTGCAAAATATAACCCCAGCTATACGTACAAAATGATGAAGTCTAAATTATCTGAACCCGTCAATAAAGAGATGTTAGAATCATGGATAGTTCTCTGAAAACATCTGCTCCATGTACAGTGGCAATCAAAAAAGCTAACAGGATATTCAGACTCACCAGGAAAAGGGATATATAATAAGACAGAAAATAGCATATTGCTTTTATATAAATTGATGGTACGCTCACATATTTAATATTCTGTGCAGAGTTGGTTACCCCATCTCAAAAATATATATTTCATTTGAAAAAGGTGCAGAAAAGGGCAACAGAAATTATTAGGAGTATTGAACACCTTCTGTAGGAGGAGAGATTAAAAAGTCTGTGACTTTTTTCAATTTTAAAAAAGATGACGGGGAATGGAGGAGGATAGGATAGAGGTCTATCAAATCCTGAATGGTGTGGAAAATGGAATAAGGAAACTTTATTTATTCCTTTCTAACAGAAGACCTAGGAGTCTCTCACATGAGTGACCTGATAGCAGGTGTGAAAAATCAGGAGGGAGGTGATGGTGGTGGGAATAGCAGCATATATAAGACAAGGCCTCAAATATCAGGGCTGTCCCTACAAAATCAGGATATCTGGTCATCCTAGACATGTGTTGTTCCTAAATCTCTGGTCCTTTCCTCATCTGCTGTTTGTTCTTTTACCTTTATTGTATCATTTTCATTGATTCAGCTGTGCATTTGAGTTGTACAAGCAAACTATCACAAAAACCAATTTTGTCTGGTGTTACAACTTTGAAATGATCCTTAGTGACAGTGACCCGGCTGGTAGTGCTTTCGAGAGTATTTCTTCGTTGAAATGCATAGTTTCTGTTTCAGTCTCTACCAAATGAACCACACATATATCCCGACCTCTCTAATGCATTATCTGGCAATGTTTGCATGGTTTGTAGGCTATTTGTGCAGATTGTTCTCAGAGGACAAGGAGTGACAAGGACCTGTAGAGGTCTTTCCTACCACGTAGCATTGTTTTAAACATCTGGAGTATTGTGCGAGAGGTTGTACATGAGGATATCTAAAAGACCAGTCTCTGGATTTAGCATTCTTCAAAAATACTAAGGATCAGATACTTCCCATCACTGGCTGACATAAAAGTCGCATTTGACTTCATGGTGTGAAGTATGACTAAAGTTATTGCAATCTGTCTCTAAATAATGTATTTTTTTTCTGATTTTGTGTTCTTCAACTTATTATAAACAACCTTGCTAATTATCCATGCACAACAAAGTTATGGCAGGGTCTTGCAACCCCAACTCATTTAAGTAGCTCTGATAACTTAGTGCCCCTGTGAAATAGCTCACGTAAGAGCTGCAGGATCAGGTCCATGAACAGCACCTAAAGTAAGTGTATTGGTTATGCAAAAAAAAAAAAAAAAAAAAAAGCATATACTCTGCTTTGTGCAAACACACTAGTTGCCTTGCTTTAAAAATGCCTATACTAACAATTATTCTGAGAGTTACAGTGACGTTTACATTAAATCATTCTTGAATTTTAAACTGGAGGATTAGCAGAGAGGGCTTTGTATTACATGTTAAATAGTTCAGTGAAAGAGGAGTCTTTTTAGATGAAGGAAACATCTTGGAATTGATCTGCAATGCCTAAAGAGTTGTCATGTTACTTTTGCTATAAAGTTTTTAAATAACAAAATTATGAAGCTTCCTTTTAAATGTATACCTGTTAATGGGACTCTCTTTCTTTCTTTCTCTCCTACTCTTTCCCCCTTCCTCTCCCCCCCCCCTCCCAGCAAGTTACAGGCAGAAGTTTTGGTGACAGAGATTTTCGGTCTGGATTAGAAAATGGTATTCTGCTTTGTGAGTAAGTAACACTTTTAGTTTGAGCTTAATATATGCGTCTTTGACTAAAGATGAATTCTGTTTACTTTAGCTGGTACAGTGCAATGGTTGGTTTCCTCTTAATTTGACTTTGGTACACTAAACAATTCATCTCACAGTTGTTCCAATGCCAGTGCTTTTGTTATGGTGAGGATTGATATAGGGTATATTAAAGCAAGTTTTAAAAAAGGCTTCCCTCTCTCCCCTGTATATAAAGTAAAAGTGACATTGGCAGTTTGGATTTCTTCTGTTTAAAGTGGGTAACTGCAGTTTGGAAGCTGTGCCAGCCTACAAACATCTCTGTTGCAATGAATGTTTTTGGATCAATTCCAGGTTACACTATTGGCAAGACTTGCTCACCTTGGTAAGCTTATTTGTTCTTACTTCATTTGAGGTCCAGGATGTACTCTGGACCTTTTATTTTTAAAGATATGCTCGAGAAACACACTTCTGAATTCTTCATAATACAACCAGTTCATAGATTTAAACAAAAGTCACCAAACATTAGACGCCCATGTTGATGCTCACACTGATGTTGAGGGGTGGGCATGGCATGGAAACAGAGGGTTGGATTTAATGTTTGATCTGGCCAGAGACTTCAACAAAACCTAATGGAGTTAAGTGCCCAGTTCACTGGCTTTCCATGTGATTTAAGTTCTTAACTCCCACAGGTGCCTTTGAAAATATCACACCTCAGCGAGGAGTTTGAGAAAAGCTACTGTAGCTGTCCAGTCTGTAAAGGCCGAATTTGCTCCTTCATATGTGTAGGACTGTTTAATCCAATGGGAACTAAAAGATACAGAATTAAATTCAAATTGAATCTTTCAAATTAGGGTATGTCTACACTGCATGGCTACCCCGCATCTCCATAAGCGGCTTGTTGTTTGAAATATTTTTCGACATAATGGGTGCGCTATTTTGCACAAGGGTTAAGAGATGGCTCAAGAGAGCTTATTTTGAAATTTGGTGCATCTACACAGAGCTAAATCACAGATTCTAGATAAGATATACAATTTGCACAGCACAAATTGTGTATCTCATTTTGAGTTTAGGGTTCTAAACCCTTAGATGTCTTGAAACATTAAACTTGAGCAGTACATTTCTTGTATTTGCTACCATTCTTTCTGGTACCAATCTTACTTGGATTCTGTTTTTAATGCAGTATAGTTGAGTTAATGCCATTTACTTAAGCAGTATCTGGCTTTGGAAAGCTGAAACTAATATGTACAACCATTGTATATCTCACTACTGCAATTGAACTTTAACTGTGAAAAGTTAAAGTGTGCGCAGAGCAAAGATGAGCTCATTTACTTACCTTTCCCTCCCCTCAAGCCACATCTTTGGAAAAATGAATATAAATATAGCCAATACATATGATATTCAATCTGCAGAGGTCTGTAATGCACCAGAATGTATGTAAAAGGTTGGTCTTGGACAGTCTCTTCCTCCTAAGTGCAAAATACGTCAGTTGCGAGTATTGTGTATTAAATCGAATTAATATCATTCTTGCTTATCAAGGTTGACTTTTATGTAGGTAGAAGAGTAAGAGGATGTGTGCTTCAGGATTAGAACTTAATCTGATCTGCAAATAAACAAAGGTAGTTGGGTTAAAGTGATGTAAATCTTTCACATTCAAAGTTTAGGTAAGAAATGTTTTGCTTTATTGCCTTAATTTTAATGCATAAGAATTTCTCTCTTAGGAGACCATAGTGGCCAGTCATTATAATAGTAGATGATGAGATTGGAGTTGTTGAGTCTTCTACCTACTTGCTGTATGATCTTACGAAAAATAACTTTTCTTATGTATGTCCGTTTACAAGACTGTACAAGGCATATAATACTTGCCACCACATGGTGTATTCTATATGGAGACGATCCAGAGTACCCAGCGTCATAGAAATTTCCCTCTAATTTTTTGCATCCCTGGGTGGAATACATTTTGTTTTGTGCACCAATGTGGCAGGAGTCACTCCAAGTGGTTTTGGGTGTGGGAAGGGGCTCAGATATGGGGCGGAGGGTGAGGGCTCTGGCTGAGGGTGTGGGTTTTAGGGTTGGACTGGGGTTGAGGGGCTCAGGACTTGGACAGAGGGTTGGGGTGCCAGGGTTTTGGCTGGAGTGCAGGCTTTGGGGTGAGGTTGAGGATGAAGTGTTTGGAGTGAAGGAAGGGGGCTCCAGATTTGGGAGGAGGCTCAGAGATGGAGGTTTGGGATTTGGGGTGAGGCCATGGATGAGGGGTTTGGGATGCAGGAGGTGGCTCTGGGTTGGGATGGGCTCAGGGTTGGGCAGGGGCTTGGGGCTCAGCTTTACTTGGGCATTTACCTGGGTAATGGCACTAAGACAAGCCTGATGCCTTCCTATCCTGGAGCACTGTGCTTCCATCTCATTTGTGGTAACTTCCAGTTTGTATACCCGTGTCTATCAGCCTACTGTATTCAAAAAGCCCATGTTACTTTTATTGAAAACTAAAGTGAAATACTCATGGGCTACGTCTAGACTGGCCCCTAATTCCGGAAAAGTCATGCAAAGCAGGTAAGTCAGAATAGGGAAATCCGCGGGGATTTAAATATCCCCCGCGGGATTTAAATAAACATGTCCGCCGCTTTTTTTCCGGCTTGGGGAAAAGCCGGAAAAAAGCGTCTAGACTGGCGCGATCCTCCGGAATAAAGCCCTTTTCCGGAGGATCTCTTATTCCTACTTGAAAGGGCTTTATTCCGGAGGATCGCGCCAGTCTAGACGCTTTTTTCCAGCTTTTCCCCAAGCCGGAAAAAAAGTGGCGGACATGTTTATTTAAATCCCGCGGGGGATATTTAAATCCCCCGTGGATTTCCCTATTCTGACTTACCTGCGTTGCATGACTTTTCCGGAATTAGGGGCCAGTCTAGACGTAGCCATGTAGTTTTTTGGGATGGTGTTATGGATTATTTTTAATCTTCTTCCTAACTACACTGCCTAGCGGCTCAATTTCATCCACCCTTATTCTCTTTTTTATATAAATAACAAACTTCTTTATTTTAATTTGCTTGACAAGAGTGAAGTCAACTTGATTTATAGCCATGCATCCTTTATTCCCACATTTTCAAACCTCCATGATGTAGCTTTCTTGGTGATAACCCCTTTTTCCATATCCTGTAGGCTTTCTGTTTACTCCTAATAATAATACCTCTCTCTTCATACAAGTCTGACCCACTGAAGCAGGTCTGGAACACTTTCCCAATAGAAAATCTATTATAGTCCTTTTCTAAAGTAGTAGTCTTGGACAGTACAGTGTGGTGGGTTTTTTTCTATTGGCACATTCTTTCCAGTAACTTTGTAACCAGACCGGCATAGCGTTATTCCTAGGTCACTCACAAATGTCAAGCATTCTAAAAGTCTACAGCCTTCCATGGGTTACCTAAAATCTTATAGGTCTCAACCTGTAAGCTTTTCATTGCAGCAGGACTTCACTTAAGTACCTAATACACAAATGCTTATCACTCTTATACTTTTATAAGACTACAATTTACATGTATTTAGCATGCTTTCATTACATATGAAATAACATAAGTGTTGACCATAAAACTAAAGAACACAGTAAGTGAATGATAAAGCTAATTGGCTATATTCTGAAAATCAGATTCTGATAAACTGTTCCATTCATAGTATTTATTAAGTACAGAAATCTAAAAATGGATGTGAAATTCAAACTAGACATCATAAAGGGTTATGTGTTTCTCTTTGTGAACCTAGCTGTCACTGGGTGGGAAAACATACCTTAAGATCTAATTCCGTAAACATTTCTCGCATATTATTAGTCCATAAATTCTCATCCCTTTCATGTTTTTTTCTGAAATAAACATTATTAAAAAGCTTGATCTGAGATGTATTGAACAACTTAAGCTCCTGTTGTTTTTGAGAACTGCAGATCCTCTTAGGATCAGGCACAGCACTTGAATAACTCTGATTTTATAAAAGGAAAAACTTAAAAAACAAAGAATAGTCTGGTAGCACTTTATAGACTAACAAAACATGTAGATGGTATCATGAGCTTTCGTGGGCACAGCCCACTTCTTCAGATGTTTTCTATACATATTTTATTACTCAGACTTCAAACCCTGGATTTATATTTAGATGGTGTAAGAATAGTTGAGGACGGGGATGATACTTAAATACCAACTTTGAACCCGAACTAAAATATCATTGTAAAATAAATCTAGTTTGCTTATGAAGTGACAGCAATGTGTCTTGTCACACCATGGTCTGCATCAGCTCGTAGATTGCATGCATTAGTTCACTTGTATGTCTGTTTACTGCTGCTAAAAAAATGTATTGAACTGAAAAACTGATTTCATATACTAAGGCCTTAATTCAATTTGGCGTGTGCTAAAATCTCACAAACTTTAGTGTTAAGCCTGTACTTAAGTGTTTTGCTAAATATCAGCATCAGTATATAGTAACAAAGGGTTGTTTATATTCTGGTGTCATAGGAGTTCTACATCTACAAAAAAAAAAGAATGATTGAAAAAGAAAAGAGAACCTGTTCTCTATAAAACAACAAATAGTCTTGAAGCTCCTTAGTACCAAAATGTAGATGATATCATGAGCTTTCGTGGGCACAACCCACTTCTTCAGATGAAAGAAGTGAGTTGTGCCCACAAAAGCTCCTGATACCATATACAGTACGTTTTGTTAGTCTCTAAGCTCCCTCTGGAACTCCCGTTCTTCCTGTGCCCGTGCTCCATGATGCAGGTCAGGGCTCGCAGGGCCCCCAGCTGCTGCTCTTGGTACCCCTGCCATGTTGCAGTCGTCCTGTGGAACCCCTCGGGTACGGGAGCATGTCCCTGGCAGAGTGGTGCGCCCTGCATGTGCAGCTGGTGCGGCTGTGGAAAAAGAAGAGCAATGGTCATTCTCCCTGAGGACACAGTGGGTGAAGCCCAGCCCCCCTCTGTGAGGTGAGGATGACTGTGCCCTGCACTGTTAGAGCCATTGTGCTTGTACAGAGGCCATGGTCGGAATGTCCAGCTATCCCGGGGAGTAGGAGCTGCCACCAGACCGCACCCATGCCCCTGTGCTGTGTATAGTGTGGGTGAGGTGGGAGGGGGAGATGTTAGAGGGGGCTTGTGAAGGGAGGGCGTCCTGCTGTGTCCTGCCCCGGGGTCAGGAGCATGTCAGGTCTTTTCACCTGAGTGTGTGGCTATCAGGCCACAGCCACTGTGTGGCATGCAGCTGGAGCCACCTGCCCAGGGGTGGCATGGCACATGGTCACACGTGCACAGGTTGCTGTGTGATCCGTGGTAAGCAAGGCCTGCGCGCGCGGTCCCTGGTCTCCCTCCCCACCCCCCTGGGAAGGGGACAGTGATGGCACTTACATAGTGTGGCCTTCCCGGACGACCCTGGTGACTCTGCTGCTGGGACAGCTAGGGGGTCTGGCCGGTGTGGCTCCCTCCGTGTCAGCTCCTCCTCTGTGCCCTGTTCAGGGCCCTCTGGTCCTGGCTCGCTGCCCCCCGTGGTGTCACGGACCGGACCTCCCCCCAGGATGTGGTCCAGTGAATCAAAATAGGGGCAGGTGTCTGCCTCTGTTAAGGAGCTGCCCTGAGTGGCCCTGGCATGTCCCGGCTGCCGCTCTTTAATTTTCAGGCGCACCCGCTCTTGGGTGCGCCTGTGGCTTTTCTGGGCCATAGTTGCAGCTATGTGGCCATAGACGGCCACGTTCCTCCGTCTAGTGCGGAGATCATGGACATTGGGGTCCTGTCCCCAAACCTCAATGATCTCCTCACTAGTCCAGGAGGGAGTGCGGCGTCTACGACCCCTGGGTGGCTCCTGGGTGCTGGAGGACTGGGCGGGGGACGGCTGGCTGGCACCAGCTGCCTGGCTCATGTTAGGGCCACTGAGTCAGGGGCAGAGACTGCTGGCAGGCCTGGATCTGGCATGTGCAGTCTGGGCAGTCTACCCCTTTAAGGGCTCCGGGGCTAGGGAGAGGAGAAGAGTTTTCCTGGATTGGCCCAGAGTGGCCACCAGGGGAAACTGGGAAGGGCTGGAGGCCAGCTAATTTGAATTAAGTGTCTACACAGCACTTATTTAGAATTAGGTATTTCGAATTTGGCGTTACTCCTCGTAGAATGAGATTTACCAAATTCGAGTTAAGCGCTCCACTATTTCGAATTAAATTAGAAATAGTGGTTTGCATGTATAGATGCTATTAAAGTAAATTCGAAATAATGGCTGTTATTTCGAATTAACTTTGCAGTGTAGACATACCCTAAGGTGCTGCAAGACTATTTGTTGTTTAAGTTTCTTCCATTACAGACTAACACAGCAACCCATCAGAAACTCTTCTTTGTACTTCACTTTTGGAAGGTGGCGGTAAATACATGTAGTTTTTAAAAAGGCATTATAAAGGGAGCTTTTTCCTTCATATTAAGGAATAAGTATTCCAGATTTTTCCATTACATTTTTATTGAAAGAATAAAAACAAGGTGTATTTAAAATGTAATAAAGGAAACTTGATACAATTTATCCAGTACATTGAGGGGAAATGTTTTGAACAATCTCTTTTTCATAGATGCACTATTTTCCTCACCCAATGTGAATTAAGAATAGCATATTTACTGTAAAAGGACAGTATCAATTTTTGTTAAAAACAAAAAAAACCACATGCAACAGAAATTAATCATACTCAGAAAAAAATGGTGTGTGGGTATAAAGTTGAATAATATAAGAAAATGATTATAATCAGGAATTAAACTGTTAACTGTGTTTATGGGACTAATCCTCCTATCTAAATAAGAAATCAACTTGGCACATGTTGTTTCTGCAGTTGGTGATGAGCTGCTTATTCTCAGAAAGTGGAGTTGCTTTGGATTTGCATCATGATTAAAGCACACGTGACCAAGCATTGGACTGGCATGAGTTAGGTATTCAGAACAAGTAGGAAAGATGCCAGATGAGTGCAAGTGGAACACTGTGGCATAATAAAATTAGTCTTCTGAGTCAGTGGGAGAGTTTGGTGTGGAGCTGGGTTTGAGTTACTTTACGTATATGTACTGTGTATTTATTGCTTGGATATCACGATTTCATATCTGCAATTTAATTCCAGCTTTGTAAAATCACTGTGCTATTTATGGGGCATGATGGGGAATTACTATTCAAAGTCTGGTCTTTTCTCTCCGATTTTATTTCACTGATCTGCAAATTGTGTAGGACTGATCTAGATTTGACTGAATATTGTGTAGTATTAGTGGAGACTCTTTTATTGCCAAATACATAGGCGGTGAAGAAGTTAGCAAGTGTTCAAGTGTTCGAATTTACTATTGTAGCACCATTATTTTATGGAAGTCTGGAACTGATATTTTGACTTCATATCATCATGGGTCTGAATGTGATCCCATGCTTTAAAGTGTAAAGAGATTGGTGGCCTCCTGCGGGTTTTATGATGTAAATTCTAATGTTAAAAGCATTGTCAGCCTCATGGATTTGGCATGTTGACAACCTGGAAAGAGGCCCCCGACCCCGAGGCTCATTAAGCATTAAGATTTAAGTTCAAGTGAGGACATTTGAAACAACTTTATATCAAGCCAGATTTATCAGTCTTTTCAAGTTTTAGTCTTTTTAAGTTTCTTTATCAAGGACTACCATTATTTAATAGTACGACTTGGGTGGAGGAGTTGTGAGTAAAATAACTAACTATGAAATCTCACTTACATAATGGAGTAGGAGGGGGAATACAGCAATTGAAGAGCATGCTTTATTATAGCCAGAATGCTCTGCCCTTATAATTTGGCAGTAGTCTCGCAGACAGCAGACTGCATGGCACTTGGTTCTTTTCAATTCATTTTAGTGACAGCCACAGCTTGCTCTGTCATACTGATCCATTCATACTAATTTGTCTGTGTGCAATGAAAGATTTAACCTTTCTAAGGAGTATGTTATGGGAATAATTTTTAGCTTCATGCTTTGAATAAGTGTTGTTAGTTAACCAGTGTAAAACTAGACATGAATTGTTTTGCATAGATCTGATGTCATTTACTTTGTACATTGCTTCAGTATTTAGTGTTAGCCTTTGCACAGGTCTTCCATATGGCCGGTTTTCTCTTTTCCTTCTCCCGTAAACCTCACCTGCGTACACATGGTACAGTCTTTCTGAGCTGCTTTGTGAGGCCCTGACCTGTCTATATTTAAGTGTTTTGAGAACTTGTCTGTCTATCCTGAAATTCAAACTACTGGGATATGCATAGTAGTGTGCACCAAACTGTTGCACTTTAACTCCCTGTGCAGGTGCTGTGGGCGCAACCCAAAAAATTCCCAGTTTGCATTAGTGTAGTTCCAATTAGAGGGCTATATTAATGCAAACTAGGAACCTTTTGGTTGGCACTTTCAGCATCCAGCCGGGGGAATTAATGTAACACTTTGTGCACTGCTGTTCACACTCCTGTAGCCCTCTCTACAGGGTAAGCCTCACTTCTGCCATGATACTTTGGACATGTTTACACTGCAAGTGAAGGTGTGTGATTGTAGCAGGGTGAGGCATACTCAGGCTAGCTTTAATCTAGTTGGCAAGGGTAACCGTAGGACGGGTATGACCTCCCTGGTGTGGCACTCTTGGGACCTGAACGGTCCTGGATGAGGGATTTGGCTGGACCACGGGAGGTCATTTCTATCCCCTGCGGCCACCAACTCCATCCCCCCACTATCCCAGCCAAGACCTGGCTGCCAGCCCCCTGGCCCGCGCTCTCCCTGTCGCCGGTCCCTCCATGCTCTGGGCTCCTGGCTGTGTCAGGTAGCCCCATTGTTGGGCCCCTGGTCCTGCCAGGCAGCCTGCTGCCACGTGGTCCTACTGGGGAGGTGTGCCACCAGGCGGCAGTCCTGCTGTTAGGCTCCAGCCCCACTGGGCAGCCCCTCTTTCTCTCTGCCCAGCTGGGCAGTGTTGCTGTCAGGCCCCCAGCTCCACTACTGGGCAGCCTAGCTGCCAGGCTCCTGACTCTGCCAGGCAGCCCCACAATAGTGATGTAATAGTGTAGCTAGTTAAATGAGTAACCGATAAGTAGGTGCTTATTAGTTAATGCTACTGACTACACACAACGCCCCTCCCCCACTCTGCCAGTACATTTTTTGGGGTTTTTTGCATGGGTGCTGCAACCCTAGAGTACCCACGGAGTGGGCCCTGCTGGCTACCACCCCTGGAGCCTGTGCCCGAGCCTTGCATGACACATGCATAGTGAAGTGCAGGGATCAGAGCTATTGCCCCAATTAGCCATAACACCAGGGATGGCTCTGCTTCAGACCTACCCTGAACATTTACACTACAATTAAACAGCCCTGCAGCCTGAGCCCCGCTAGCACGGGCCAGCCACAGACCCCTGATTGCATTGTCGACATAGCCTTCTTTTTCAGAGCCAGATGTTCGTTTCAGTTTCAAGATGTTCCCATTTGCTTTGCTGGTTCCTTGTTTCCTGAGCTGGACGGGTACTAGGTGCTTGAAGCCTGTCTCCTGTGGTCTGAGAGAGCGCTCCTCATGTCTGATTGCTTCGCTGCTCTGTTGGGAGGTGATCCTGAAGTTGTATCTCAGTTACACTTGCAATGTTCTGTACTTACGCATACATTCATAACCTGTATACATATCCCATAGTGACTATTAAGGTCAGTATAATACAAATACTCATAGCACACCTTAATATACTATAACAGAAAAATAACAGTCTGCAATCAGTGGAGCTAACAGAGGGGGGATTTTAGGTGGGAGTGAGGATGGTTTAAAACTTCTATTCTCCACTTTTAACTCCCATTGGCCCATGGAGTATGGAACTAGTGATTAAATCCATTTTGTCTTGAACATCTAAAAAGCACCTCATCCGTAGTGGGTGTTGCTGGCAAGAGTGAGTCTCAGGTCCGACATTGGGTTCTCAAAGTACAAAGGATGCTACACAAGTATCTGTCAAACACAAGCAGTTTATTTCCTGACAGCTGTCAGCTGTGCCCCTTAATTTAAAAGAACAACATGATAGGAAAAGCGGCATTTCTTGCATCTCTTCAGCTAGCCGGAAACCCCATTTCAGCTGCGGGTGAAGTGGGAGACTGTCTCAGCTTCCGAAGTGCCAGTACCCAAAGCCCATCGGTGAGGTCCAAATTGCTGTGCTCTGGTGTAGCTTTAAATACTGTGTGTCTACCTTGTTTGTGGCAGTTTGGAAATATCCAGGGATTACTCATTGCTTGTTACAGTATGGCTCAGTTGTATTGCTTGTCCTTTGACTTTGTTTACATTTAGGTAAACAAGATTATGTTCCCGCCCTTATCTACAATTTGTTCTTGCTACAATGGTGTATGTTCCTAGTGGCTTGCTTCTGGCTCATCAGTACAGTAAACTTCCGATAATCTGGCACCTTTAGGACTTCCTGGAGTCAGCCGCTGGTCAGTTTCAGCAGCGGCTGAATCAGGGACAGCTGGGGTGCTGCTGGGTTGGGTCCCGCAGCCCCAAGGGGCAGCGCTACGGGACCAACCCGGCAGCACTCCAGCTACTCTGCCCTAGGCGTCCCCGATTCAGCCGCTGGTCAGTTTTAGCAGCGGCTGAATTGGGGAAGCTGGGGGCAGAACAGCTCCAGTGGTCCGGCTGCCCGGAGCACTTCCGGGTTCCTGATGGTGCCGGACCATCAGATGCTGGACCATCGGAGTTTTACTGTAGTAGGGAAAGAGGGGGAGAATGGGAAAAGGGGGGGGGGGGAATGCAAGCCTCACCACCCCTATACTTCACACGTACAGAGTTCTTCCACAATTGACTCCTACAGTGGGTGTATAATATAAACCATGTATGACAAACAATTCATCATAATACCCAAGAATTCATTAGGAATCGTTATGGAATGTTTCCCCAAATATGCTTTGAAACTTTCATAATTTTTCCAGAGCTGGTGAAGAAATCTCATTATCTTATTGTCCTTACCTAAACATGCTTCGTGGTCACATCCAAGTCTTATTGCTGACCTGCCTCTTGTAATTATGTCTTTTCACCTGTAAATTGGCGTTTGAGGTTTGCTGTCCTGGCTGACACCCAAAATACCCACAAATAAGCCAAATAGTTATTAACAACTTTGGCCACAGTGCCCAGATAACAGAGTAGATCAGGGTGCACAGACTATGGCTTGTAAGGTGCATCTGGCCATGAGCTTGACCTGATGACTGGGGCTTGTCCTGCTCTGTGTTGCTGCCAGAAGCAGCAGCGTGTTCCTGCTCTGGCTTCTACATGTAGGGGCAGCCAGAGGGCTCCATGCAGTGCCCCCTCACAGCTCACTTTGGTTGGGAATCATTGCATATGGGTGCTGTGGTGGTGGTGCCTGCAGATGGAGGATAGTGCACAGAGCTAACTGACTGTGCTTCCCCATAGGAGTTGGCCAGAAGGGGGACATGCTGTTGCTTCTGGGGAGCTGTTTGAGGAAGAAATCAGCTTGGAGTCTGCACCCCTAAGCATGCCCCTGCCCCAGCTATGATTGCCCCTCCTGCCTTCTGAACCCCTTGTTCCCAGCCCAGAGTACCCTCAGCCTCACCCCACCCCAAAGCCTTCCTGCCAGAATCCTCACTCCCCACACTCCTATCCCCTGCTCCATCCCAGAGCCCATTCCTGTCTTCCAAAACCCTCAATCCTATCCCAGATCCCCCCACCCCCACCTCTTCATTTCTGGGCTCACTTCAGATCCGGGAGCCCTCACCCTCTTCCACACCACAACCCCAATTTTGTGAGCATTCATGGCGCTCAATGCAATTTCTATACCCTGATTTGGCCCTCAGTCCAAAAAATTTGCCTGTCACTAGAATAGATGTTTTGTAGGTAGGAATTAATTCGATAAAACAAATTGCAATAATTAAAAATAATAAAGTATTGCCTATTTTTCATGATTTATGACTAGGGATGTAAAATCCTGGTTAATTAGTTAACTGGTTAACCATTAGCTCCCAGGTCCTGCTTGGCGCCCATGCTCCCTGTAGATAAAGGGTGCTGTGGACACCGGCCCAGCCCCTGCCTGTGGCATGCCTGGGCAGGCAGGGAGCTACTCCAACCCCCACTGGTTATCAGTTAACCGAAAACAGTAAGCATCATCCATTTAGGGCAGGGCTACTCAACTTTGGAAGCCCCAGGGGCCACAATGATACCCACAGCATATGACAAGGGTCGCAAATCAAGCGTGGTTGCAAATATATGCAGATAGCTTCTTTGATGCTGACAGGCATGAATACAAAGATTAAGGCAAGACTACACAACTCGCAGGCCCCATTTAAGTCAGATCTGCTGATATTAATAAAATGCAATATTTACCCGATTTCCATCCATATGACAGCATTTTTAATGAGTAATGATAGTTCAGCAATTTAACTACTAAACCACATATCAACAGAAGACCATTATATTGACTACTTTTTTGTTTTGGCTTCACAATTTTAAGAAATAAAAAAAAACGTCAATACAATATTTACCGAAATATCAGTACAATCAATGTGAAGTTAAAGGCACAGAGCAGAGAAGTGGCAGGGCTAGAAAAGGAACTCGGCAATCCTGCTTCCCAGAATCTCTTCCTTGCCCACCCCACCAAGCACCAGCTCCCACAGTCCTCACAGAGCAGAGATGGGAACCCCCCAAATCTAACCAATGGACCCACTGCCCACCTACAGGAAAGAAAAGCAGCCAGAAGTTTTAATGCCCAGTTCCCTGCTCTAACCCAATGCACCCACCTCCCCCCCAGAGCCAGTTACCCCTCAGCCCCGTGCTCTAACCCAGAGCCTCTCCCCTCCTCCAGAGCCAGGCACCCTCAGCCTCCCTGCTCTAACTCAATGCTCTTTCCCTCCTGCAGAGCCTGGGACATAAATCTAGTGGGGCGGAGGGTAATGCCCTGGGTCTCACCAGAGCCATGAGCTTTTCCCTCCAGGCTCTGGGGCAGTCCCCAACACGGTGCCCGCGGACGCCGTGGTGCCCGCGGGGGCATTTGTGTGTGCCCACCAAGTGCTCGGGACTGGCCTGGCCCCAGGCAAGTGGCGCATGCATGGTGCCGGAGCCGGCCCCGGGCCGCATGGTGAGCGCTGGCCCTGGGAGCACCGCAGATTGGCCGCCTGCGCTCTGGGCGTGCAGCGCTTGGAGGGGGGTGCCGGCCCTGGGCGCGCGGCACTTGCGGGGGAACTCTGGCCCCGGGTGCACGGTGCTTGGCGGAGGGGGGGCATGCCGGCCTCGGGCACGTGGCGCTTGGGGGGGGGGCCTCATCCCTGGGCGCGCGGCTATGGGGGGGGCCGCCCCCGGGCACGCAAGTGTCTCCACCCTCTGGCGCCCGGCAGCCTCCAATGGTTGGGGACCACTGCTCTGGGGCATGCGTGCAGAGCGACTGTGAATGGTCCAGGCATGTGGCTCTGAATGTTCCATTGAAGGCATGTGCCACTGCCCCCTCCCTGGTGCCCTTTGCAGGGCACAAAATCCCATTTTTTGCCTTTTAAAAAACCTGTCCAGACGGTGATTTAACATGTGAAAACAAGGACATGTCTGGGAAAAACGGGCGTAAAATAACCCTACCCAAGTCCCATCACAGACCTTTCTCACCCCGGTCTCGCTGCCTGGCTCTGACTCTGCCTTGCCACGTCTCTCACTGCCCAGCTCTGCCACATGCCTCTGGCAGCTCCTGCGCCCATGCAGCCTGGCTTGGGGAGGTTCTGCTCTGCCTCTTTCCCCCCAAGACCCTGCCTCTGTCACTCACTCCTCTCCCTCGCCTTGTCCTCATAAGGTTGCCAGTTCTGCAATACATCTGCTCATAAATTCTAGGGGTAATAAGCACAATTTTCACACTCATGGGATTTTTGGCAGACTTTCATTTATATGTGTCCATTTACTTTCACGCACCCAGAGTGGGAGGTTCACTTCGTTAGCACACTAGTTCTGCGGAGAAGGGGAAGGGAGCTCACCCTTTTACACATACCCAGTTCCAATGCCTCATCAAACTTTAGACTAAGAATCTTTCTGAACTTTCTCTGGTTGGGTGGTCGGGAGTGGACAGGGCAGGAAGAGCTGCAGGCTGTGATTGGCTGGGCAGGCAGACCATGGGACTGGGCTCTATCCCCATGCTCAAGAGGATGGTGAAAATGCTTCTCAGCAGGTTAAATGTAGCAAATGTTTTTCACAGATGGAAAAAAAATGAACATCAGAGCTTGTCAAATGACATGGGGACACACAAGCTGGCAATCCTAATGTAAACAGTTGTAATTTAATCTCTGCATATGTCTGAGGAATTGGCAAGTACACTTGGGACAGGTGGGTTTTGATGGCTGTAGGGTTCCCGTTAATGTTCATCCAACCTTGACTAAAAGGCATTAAACGTGGAACAAATGAGTGGATATCACTACTTTACGGTGTATAGTCAGTCTGGAATTCACTGCTGTAAAGAAGCCAAGGAGACAAATTGTACTGTGATTGAATTTTTAAAAAGAGGGGATAATTTTGTGAAAAGTAATAACACTTGTTTCTGTTCAAGATGATACAACAAAGCAAGTAAGTTTAAAACTAGCGCTTTCAGGATTACGTTGATAGCCAGTGTATGTGTTGGGAAGGGAAGGGATTTGTTGCTTCTGTGTTCTACATTGTACAATTGGTTAACTTGATAACACCATTATGCAGAAGTTAAAACACTGAGCAATATACTTTTCAGCGTAAAGCATATGACACATTTCATAGAACTATTTTACAGGAAGCTGCAGGCTGCTTATATGGAACTAGAAAAAGATGAAGAATCCCTGGTTATAAAGATAATGTCTAGAATGCTTACGGTTGGAATAATCACACTTTAAAACCATAATTAGTTGTTCAGATTTGCACTTTATTCCAAGTATGGTATGGACTGACTGAAGAAGCTGCCTATATTCTGAATACGTGAAATGACAACTTAAAACAAATTTTAGACGAATATAGATTATGGCAGGGCATCTGCCCCATGCTAGCCTTAAAAGAGCTAAAACCAGTCATGGGAGACTGAGTGATAGGCAGCCACAGATGGGGCTGCAGATATTTAGGATTCAGCTGGGGCTGTAGGAATAGGGTTTCCTGGACTATGTCTAGACTGCACGCCTTTTTCGACAGAGGCTTTTTTGAAAGTATCTTTCGAAAAAACCTCTGTCAAAAAGGAGCATCTAAACTGCATTATGCGGATTGAAAAATCAATCCGCTTTTTTGAAAAAGAGCGTCCAAACTGCCGGACACTCTTTTTTGGGGAAAAAGAAAAGGCACCCAGAAGTGCTTCTGGCAGGGCATGGGGGCAGCCTTTGTTTCCCGGTGCTGCTGCATGCCCTTTGCAGAGATGCGTGCTTAAAGGGATCCCCCTGGACAGCTGTTGCTCTGCTCCTGCTTCTGGCTTGCCTACCTCCTACAGGGAAAAGCAAAGTTGCTGCAGTGCTTGCTCTGGTTGCCCTGCATCCTCGGACACCACAGCAGTTTATTTGCAGGGTTTTTTTTCGTGCTTTTCACTGTTTTTGGCCATGGAGCCTGAGCTGCCCCTGGGTAGGTGATGGCCTCATGCTGCCATACTGATGCTTCTGCTACATCTTCATGACTCTGTCATGAATCTCCTGCTACATATGGACCCAGACCGCATCCAGGAGACCCTCCTCTGGGATGCAGGAACTCTGTCCTTGCCCCCAAACTTTTTTGGGGACAGGCAGATTTGGAGGCACGAGATGAGTTTGGACTGGTGGGACCAGCTCGTCATGCAGCTCTGGGACGACGACCATTAGCTCCGCAACTTCCGGATGTGGAAGGCCACATTCCTGGAGCTGTGTGCCTGGCTTGCCCCTATTCTGGAACACCAGTACACCCACCTGCGGCCGGCCATCCCCCTGCAGACGTGGGTCATGATTGCCCTGTGGAGGCTGGCCAGCCCTGATAGCTACCACTTCGTGGGACACCAGTTTGGCATGGGGAAGTCTACTGTCAGGGCCGTTTTGATGGCGGTAAGTCACTCTCGGGGGACAGGCCTTGCTGAGTGTGGGGATTGAGAAAGGGGGACTGCCAGGCAAGGGCAAGAGGGAGTGGGGGATAGAGTGGCACTTGGAGGCCGCTCCTCGGCCACCCCTGCACTGATGTGGGGGAGGGGAGTATTCTGATAAGGGGAGAGGTGGATTGGGATGGGGGAGGGTTTTCCTCCCAAGCACTTGGGTAACCTGTCTAACTCCCTGGTTTCTTTCTATTTTTCTCATGCTGCAGGTGGTGAGGGCAATCAATGTTGAGGTGCTGAAGAGGCTCGTCCATCTCGGGGACCTGGACAACATCCTTGCCGGGTTTGCTGCCCTTGGCTTCCCAAACTGCGGAGGAGGCCTCAATGGGGGACACATCCCAATCTGAACACCGCCCCATTGAGCAGCCCACTTTATAAACTGGAAGGGCTACTATTCTATGGTGCTGCAGGCCCTGGTCGACATTATGGACATTTGTGTTGGGTGGTCGGGACGTGCACATGATGCCCTCATATTCCGCAACTCCTTCCTGTACCGCAGGTTGCAGGCAGG
Organism: Pelodiscus sinensis; assembly: GCF_049634645.1. Taxonomy (NCBI): domain Eukaryota; kingdom Metazoa; phylum Chordata; order Testudines; family Trionychidae; genus Pelodiscus; species Pelodiscus sinensis. Next base: position 91,497,601 of record NC_134715.1, on the reverse strand, counting down.
AACATTTTTCTCCCAGTGGGATCTCACGCTCAGGGAAGTGCAGATGCCAGTGTGCGTAGTGGCCAACGCAGCCTACCCCCTGATGCCATGGCTCATGAAGCCCTACATCGGCCACCTGGATGCGAGCAAGGAGCTTTTCAACATGCATCTTGTCCAGGCTCGCATCCAGGTGGAATGCTCCTTCAATTGGCTGAAAGGGAGGTTCCGTTGCCTCCTCATGCCTGGAGATGGGCAAACGCAACATCCCAGAGGTGGTGGCTGCATGTTGCGCCCTCCATAACCTGGTGGAGAGGAGAGGGGAGGCCTTCCTCCCGGGGTAGGGGACAGGTGCTGATGGCGAGGACAGGCCATTTCAGCAGCCCCAGATGGCTGCCATCCGCCAGGCTCACCAGTCTGGTGTCCGAATCCATGAGGCCCTGAGGGAGAGTTTCTCAGAAGGAGCCCACTGACTCTCCCCAGGGCCTCCCGCATCGGTTTTTTTAGTAGAAACCGTAGCAATACAGAAAATGTGCTAACTGTGTATAAACTACCTTTCTCTTGGTATCGTTCAACTGTTTATAAACAAAGTAAATCTGTCACTCAGAAATAAAGAATTTGTTCCATAACTGAAGTGTCCTTTCACTGGGATGGTAGGGGGGCTGAACACCGGGAGGGGGCAGGAGGGCTGAACACTGAGGGGGGGGCTCAAGTAGGCTGTTGCTTCCCTGATCGCAGCGTCCTGCCACCTTCCTGCGTCTTGGCACCGCCATGGCTTTGGGCTTGGGTTGAGCGAGAGCCAATCCTGGCCTGGGGCGGGGGGAGCAGCTGTTGGGCCTGTGAGGGCTCGGGAGCAGGCAGGGTTGGGGGGCTGGAGGGGTTGCAGGAGCAGGGGCCTGGCGTGCAGAAGAAGTGGTACCTGTGGCAGGGGCAGGCAAGGCTAGGACCTCCCGCGTTGTGGCACAGATGGCAGTGCACTGCTGGACCAGCTCATCCAGCAGCCTGTTGCGCCACTCGGCCTCTGCCTCCGTCTTCTGCTGGAGGGTCCTGTTGAGGTCCTGCAGGGCCACTACGTGCTCCTTCAGCAGGTCTGTGTAGACCTGCCAGTGCCTGTGGGTGCCACGGGTCCGGGATGGTGGTGGTGTGGGTGTGGTGCTCCCCTGTTGGGTAGAGAGTCCAGCTGTGGAGGAAAAGAAGAGGAGACAATCAATGTCTGTGTGCACCCCTGCTGTCCCCAAGGGCATGCTGTGGCTGGCAGGGGACTCTCCTTTGGACAGGAGACTCAGGGGTGTTACACGTGACACTGTGTGTGAGTTGGGCAGCGCCCTGAAAGCCTCACAGGGGCCCTACCATGGCAATGGGGCTAGCTGGCTCCCCACACTGCCAATCTGCGTGTGTGTGGTGATCCCTCAAAGCACTGACCTGATGATCCCTCCCCGATGTCCACAGACACCTGGGAGACCTCTGGGGTCTGGAGGACCGGCTCCTGGGAGAGGGTCTCTGCTGCCTCCTCTTTCTCCTCGTCGTCCTCCTCCGGGTGCAGCTCTTCCGCCTCTCCTGCCTGGTCATCCTTCCTCAGGGGTCGGTCCATGATGTGGTAGGGTAACCGGGACTCCACCACACACAGTGGAGTCTGGGCTTCACCACCGCCCATGTTGTGCTCCAACTCCTGGTAGTAAGGGAAGCTCTATGGAGCTGCCCTGGAGCAGGAGTTCTGGTCCCGGGCGTTGGCATATCCCTGCCACAGCTCTTTGACCTTGGCCCTGACTTGGCCCATGGTGTGGGGGTGATGCCCTTTCTTGGCCAGTCCCTGGGCAATGCGATTATATATGTCTGCATTCCTGCGGTGCGACTGCAGGGCTTCTTCTTGGGACCAGAGCTACAGGAGGTTTTTTATTTCTGGGCCAGACCAGGCTGGTGCCCGCCTTTTAGTGCCCTGGGTGGGTTTTCCTCACTGTCCTGTGAATGGCCAGGGGGGCCTTGAGGCTGGGACATGGGTAGCACTGCTGGTGCGGGTGTGCTGGCTGGTTTCCTGACAGCAATGCTTGTCTGGGTGCCTGTGCCTTTAAGAGGCTGCAGACAGGAACCACGGAGGTGCTCAACATGTAAAGGCTGGACTGTTCACCAGGGCTTCTTCCTGGAGATCTGTCGAAAAAGGCGTTCTTTCTTGTAAAACGAGGTTTACCGCTGTCGATAAACCCCCGCGTTCTTTTGATTTATTGTGGTAGTCTAAACTCAGGTATAGTTTTTTTTGAAAAAAGGCTACTTTTTTCGAAAAAACCTTGCAGTCTAGACACAGCCCTGGAGAGGAGAGAGACAGAGACTCTTGCTCCAGTGGTGCAGCAGGAGGGATTTGACTGTCAGGGAAGCTACAGAGACTTCCTGAGACAGAGTGGTGCTAGAGAAAGGCCGGCAAAGCTAGGGACCTCTGGCCAGACAAACTCCCAGGCTTGCTCTCAGGGCCTCAGGATATTAGGGCTGCAGGGAGGAAGCCAGGGCAGGAGAAGTCAGCAGGTCCACCCCTGCCAATGATGAGTGGCCATTTCAGACTGAAGTTTGCCCCTGAGATAGGGGCTAGATAATGACTGGCAGCAGATCATTGAGACAAGGTGGGCAAAGAGGGTGGAGGGGTTCCCTGAATGGGAGGACCCCAGTGTGCAGAGGCACTGTTACAGGGCAGTACCCTGGGGATGGGCTACTTGGTCTGGGAGGACTGCGGGCCCTGATACAAAGTGGTAGTGAACAGTAGGTGAGACCCTGTCCAGAAGGGGACGCTCCAGGGCTGAACTAAGCTGATTTCCCCAGTGACCAGCAGAAGGTGCTGTGCAGTGAATCAAGCCCTGTTATACACCTGTTTGTAGATTTCTGTTTAGGTCCATTCACTTCTGGGAATGGTCTGTATATTTGAAATGAGATATCAGGTGGAATTAATGACACTAAATATAAAGAGGGATGCTCCATTTGAGCCTGTGTAGAATTAACTTTAAAATAGCATGTGTGTGCATGCACACATTGTAGGAATTGGACGGAGGAGAGGCACTCCATGTAGGAGTAAGTATTCAGGAACTGTAGAGAAAAATATGAACAAACTAAGTGGATTAGATTGGAAAATCTCACGATAGTTTCCTCTGTAAATTGCAACTCTCAGCTGGGCTGGTGGCTGAATAAGTTTCAGGTACTTGGTATTTTGGCAGTCAGCCTAATGTTTTAAAGACTCTATTTAAAAACAGACAGTGTGCTTTGGAGGAAAGTTCCCTTTGGCATGCTCCTGAGTAAATGAGAGCTGGTTGTCCTGGAGACACTTGGCTTCCCTAAGGGAAACAATCTAAATAAATGAAGATGATTGCATGATGCGTCACCTTCATTTTTCCATACTTCTGCTGTTATAGGTTATAAACTGTTCAGGTCTGACCCCATTGTTTGTTTTCTACTCCTGGAACCCTTCCCTTCTTCCTCCCATCTCCCCACTAACTTAATCTCCATCTACAATCATGCCAGTGCAAACGATTTTGAAGAGCTTTTAAAAACAGTCTGACGTTTGGGGTATCCATTAAGACCTCCATGACTTGCTTTCTCTTCCTGGTGAGAACCTGCTATATAGGTTATCGTCTATAATTTATGCACCAGAAGGGGATTAAATGAATGAGACTCTTGCAACAGAGCAGCACTTTTCCCCTGAGGCAACATTTAATTTTCTAAACTGTAAAACTAGTAGATTAGATTGAAGGACCTATTAAATTGGAGTCTTCACAGGAAAGAGTCCTTGAGGAAAAAAGTCTTATTTTGACTATTGCAGCCACTGCAACATAAAATATTCGTTTATGGTCTTGTTGCTGTGCAGGTCTGAAAGAGAAATCCGTGTCATGAATATAAATGTACATTTTGGAAAAATATGTACTATTTTTTTTTGCTAAATAAAATCAGAAATTCTTTTAATTGTGTAATTCTGTGTAGATGGAAGAAAAATATGAATTCTAAACTTTTTGTTTAGTAGCTGTACATGTTCTTTTTAAATCATGTCTCGTATGTATGGAAGATAATCCTATTGCAGATTTTCTTCTCTAAAATCAAACGGACGTCCGTTTGTACATGTAAACAACAGAGAGGATTAAACTGAGAGCCTGTTAAGGACATGTGTACACTACACATTTCTGATGATGTAATTTGCATCTTCTTGCATACTTGGGACCTTGCTCTGGCACTGCACATACTCACTGGAATGCTTGTTTCAACGGACAGGGAAGTACAAAAACGCTTAGCTAATTCTACACTGAAATCTCAGTACACACTTTCTCAAACTCACCTAAAACCTCTTTTCCAGCTGCCCCTCCAAACCAGGTCTGTCTTCCCCACGCTGGGGTCTTCTGCACCTTTCCTTCAGGTGCAGCCCAGCCAAAAGACCAAGGCCTCTCCTTTCCTATTGTTTTTGTTAAAGAATTGAGGCTACTTCTTACCAACCACTGCTTAGACTTAAGGACAAAAGAGATTGTTTAACAGTTGCTCATCAAGACTTTGAAGGTAACACCCTCCATGTGTCTCATTCACACATTTGAAACCCACAAAGTATTCCCCACACCATATGTCTAATTTTACACACAAAAATGATACACACATCAAAGTAAGATAAACAGAACGGGCAGATCATGACATGAAGATTGATGGGTTACACAAAATAATTTGCTCAAAGCACCTTTGAGTTATGTATATTCATGTCCACAAATCAATTTCATAAAGTATTGGGGGGGGGGGGGGGCGGCCCATCACACACACATCCCTATTATGGCCCCAGCCTGCCTTGCCAGAGTCACAAAGAGAAATGGCTATTTTGCTGTGTTTATTCAAGCACAGGTGGGTCATGGGCTGGTCAGCAAAGGTTCCTGATGCTTACATCTTTAACAACACAGGACTGTTCAGAAAACTACAAGAGACTGACAGTTCCAACCAGTGATTACCGCTAGTGATGTTGCAATGCCAATAGTGATCCTGTGGGACTCTGCTTAGCCCTCTACTTGCCTGCCTCATGAATCTCTGCACTGGCCATCTTGACAGCCGCAAGGAAAGATTCAAATACCAGAAGAATAAATGCAGAATGACAGTTTAATATATGTTTGGTGGATTGAAGGGGCACTGGTGGTGTTCCCTCACAAGACTTCATCTCAGTAAGAAAAAAATATCCAACAGTTTTAGCTGTTTGCTGCATCCTGCATAATATCTGCATAATATCTGTGCAGCCAAGAGTGGGGAAAGTTGCTGCTGGGGTAGAGCGTGGAGATGAGCAATCGGACACAAGCTATCAGAAAAGCTCAGGGCAGAGCTATGTGGCTCAGGGAAGTTTTGAAAGAGCACTTCAGCAGTGAGCTACAGCAATGAATTGCTGTCTCCTATGCTCAAATTGGGGCAGCAGTTTAGGTGCCTGTGAGGAATTATGCAGTGCTTGGAACGCATCTAAGAATAGAACACTGATAATGCACCTGTTAATTTTCTGTTGTATCCTGTAGATTTATTATTATTACAGTGTTTGTTTGTTACTGACCATATGGATTGTGTCTCAGTGTGCAATAACAAGTAACTGGGGGCTTTCAGTCCTGCCCGGCATTCCACAGCATGTGTTGGGAGCTAACTTTCCAAATAACATGGCGTTACTGAATATAAAAAATATGCATTGAAAAAATTCCATATAGGTTAAGAGCAAGTACATTAAAAACCTTAATTAAGCCCTGTCAAATGGTGAATTCTTGAATGGGAAGTTGGTTAATTTAGAAGGGAGGTGGTCCCTAGACCCTGGTGGTCTGTGGGTTATGCAGTGGCATGTCTCTAGAGCCAGGGCCAGAACATACTGAAATAGTCTTTCAGTGCTTTGCTGTATGGAGGATAAAATGGCATCCTCCACAGTGTGAGCTCTTGTGCTCCATGTGTGTGAAAGGCTATGTTGCCTGGAGCATTCTGGTAGTGCCAGAAATGAAAACTGTCTTAGGATACAATGAAAGATGACAAAGCGGTTCTTGGGGGCAGGGGAAGGAAATATGTGGGAACCACTGATTTAGAGAGCTCAGACTTACTGGAAGTTAAAGTCTACTCCTCTCATCTTACAAACTAAAGGTTTGTAATTAAGGTTATCATTTAGGGTTTTAAAAATATTAACTGACAGCCCTCAACAATGCATTTTTTTCCAGCAAAGGTATGTGAAGATCTTGAAAACAAAGTACTTTTTTTTTTTAATCTGATATTGTCTCTGTGGAGGATTAGTTAAATTCTTGACCTCATCGTATTGGGCTTTTGTCTCTTAACATATTAGAGTTTTATTTTAAGACATTCTTATTTTGGCAATTCTTGGATGTTTAAGAACTTTGGTTATACTCTAGCAATGAGGCATATCACCAATTTTTGGTAGCAAATCTAAAATTTGACTTGAGCATTTCAGGCTTATCATCCTCTTTGGAGAGGGAAAATGGGGGTTATTTTCACTCCCTGTGGAATAAGTGAGGGATATCAACGGACATAATAGTCACAGGGAAAGTAGACTACTTGTGGGTAGGTGAACAGAGAAGAAAAGGAGAGAGTTCCCAGGCTGTCCTATCCCTTAACAGTTAGGCTTTCCCTGTAGCTGAACTGGGAGTTTCACCCACTGGCTTCTCTGAAGAAGTATTTGTTTTGATGAGCGCATTGGAATTGCATGTAAGAAAATGCTGTTAGTTAGTGTTACGGTTTTCATGTAGTCTGTGAGATGACATGGAAAACTTGACTACTGGCTCCAGGCCTGCTGCTTCCTACCCACCTCCTCCTAAGTCCACAGAGCTACAAATGTTAAGTCCTCTTAAAGTTTCATGGAAAAGAGCTGTGAAGTTGTTTTCAGGCATCTCATATAGTTTGGATCGTTGCAATATTATAGACATTGAACATTAGACACCAAAATCATGAAAGTCTTTGTTTTAAAAAACACTTTATTTACTTTATAATTTTTGAGCGGGAAGAGTGCCACTTCAAGTGCGTGAGAGAACTTCAGGGTCTTAATTCATCCTCAAATACACATGCAAAAATGTGGTGTGGTCTTGTAGGCTGTTTGCAGGGACACACCCCCTTGCCTTTCCTTACCCCTGCAATAGAAAAGCTGCTATTTTATCCTCTCCTTTCCACTCCTTTAGGAGCACCCTGACTTTTCCTCTCCTGGTCAGTCTTCCACGGTGCTGTGTCTGGTCCTTCAAATGTGGAGTGTGATGATCTGATATAGATCAAAGCTTATCAAGAGCTTATAGACACTGAGTTGATTTAGAGTTAAAAATTTGGGAAATTTTATGTAATACTTGGTTTAATGATTTTATCGGTTTTCCTTTATTTTCAGGAATACAATTTAATTATATAAATGCTAGGAAAAAGGGGTTTTAATTCATGTGTTTTATTCATTTTTCATATGAAATGTTTCTTTCTCATGACAGGTTACTGAATGCAATAAAGCCTGGATTGGTAAAAAAGATCAATAGACTGTCGACTCCTATTGCAGGGTTGGTGAGTATCTTAAACTGAGATAAATCTTTAAATATTCCACTTGACGTTTCAGTTTTATGAGTGATTCCTTTAATCTTGTAATATATTCTAAGGTAGTATAACTCTTTTATCATGCTAAACCCAGACATTCCAACTGAAACCTGAAGTACCAGTGGAAGAATTGCAATCCTCCTATTTACATGGTGGCAGGAGAACTCAAATCCTACTAGTATTTCTCCTGTCGGCAGGTTGGACATGTGGTGATTCTGAAGTATGTATTTTGATGTTGTGGTGCCAGTTAAAGACATGATGCAACAAGACTGCTTCAACATTCAAGAATTAAAAAAAAAAAACAGATTGTTGTGGGTGCCTCATCTAATATATAATAATGTTATAATATAATTCTGGCTAAAAACACCTATGGGATACTGGGGGAAATGAAGACAGTTGTAAAAAAAATATAACAAATGGAAGAAAGTAGAAGTTGATCAGAAGATAAGAACTGTTGAAAATTGGTAATGGAAGCCAAGGAACACAAGGGGGAATCTATAGCCAACAGAGTTAAGGACAATAAGGAGAAGATTTTAAAAATATAGTAGGAACAAAATAATCCCAGCAATGGTGTTGGTCCATTACTAAATAATAATGCAAAAATCAGAAGTGTTAAATATTTCTGTTCTGTATTGTGGGGAGAAAAAGGATGATATAGGCTCAATATATGGCAGTAACATTCTTTTCATCCCACTAGCATCTCTGGAGGATGTTAAAGAGAAGCTACAAAAGTTAAACATTTAAAAATCAGCAGGTCCCGATAAATTGTATCTTAAGAGTTGCCTGAGAAACTCACTGGACCACTAATGTTGATTTTCAGTAAGTTTTGGAGCACCATGGAAGCTCCAAAAGACTGGAAGGAAGCTAATGTTGTATCCTTTTTTAAAAAAAAGGGGTAATCTAGATAATTATAGGCCTGTCAGCCAAACATTGATCTCGGACATGATAATTGGGTAGCTTATACAGGACTTGATTAATAATTAAAGGGTTTTGTAATAACTGCCAATCAACATAGTTTGTCAAACTAACTTGATATCATTTAAAAAATCTTATTTCAAGTTTGGTTGGTGAAGATACTAGAATTGATTTAATATACCCCTGTCAGGATTTTGACTTGGTACAGTGTGACGTTTTGATTAAAAACACTATATAGTTTGAAAATGTAACTATAAACAGGGAATCATCATTGAGCAGGTTTGTTTCTAGTGGAGTCTCCCAGGAGTTGGTTATTGGATCTGTACTTTTTACATTTTTATCAATTGCCTGGGAAAAAAACCTAAAATTATGACTAATAAGATTGGTAGATAGCACAAAAGTTGGAAGTGGTAAATTACAAAATTGACAGTTCACTGATTCAAAGGGATTCGTGTTGTTCGGTAAACTGGGTTCAAGCAAACAATATACATTTTAATGTGGCTGAATGTAATTGCATACATCTAGGAATGAAGAGTGCTGCTGCTGTATGCCATATTGTGCCCAGTTCTGGAGTTCACAGATAAAGGATGTTAATAAAATGGAGAAGGTACAAAGAAGAACCAGGAGAATGATTAAAAGATTAGAAAACCTGCATTCTAGTGATAGCTCAATAGCTTCAGTAGCTACAGGAACTCAATCTATTCAGCTTAATAGCAAGAAGGTTAAAGGGTAACTTAATTATTGTCTTTCAGCACCTACACGGGGAACAAGTATTTAATAATGAGTTCTTCAGTAGGCAGAGAAAGGTGTCACATCCTTCAGTCTCTGGAAGCTGAAGCTACACAAGTCTGTGCTGGAAATTAGGTGTAAATTTTTAATGGTGAACCACTAGAACAGTTTACTAAGGGTTATGGTGGATTCTCCATCACTGACCATTTTAAAATCAAGATTGGATGTTTTTCTAAAAGACCTGCTCTAGGAATTAGCTTGGTGAAGTTCTGAGGCCTGTGTTATACAGGAGGTCAGAGTAGATCCTGATGTTAGAATCTGTGAGCCTTCCTTTCAATAGGAGAAAATGGCTTTTTAGCGGGGTGGAGTCAATAGTCTAATTTACTTTTATCTCAAAACACTAAGAACTCCAGATTAAATTCATAGCTGCATAATTTTAAACTGATGTTAAAGGTAAAGTAAAACTTATCTGTGGGTGTGAACCCTTCAGTTTTATGATAGTCCCATATGAATTATGGTGCCTGTTCTGTCACTAATTGGATTGTAGATTTAGTTGTATAAATCCCAGCAATAATGGAGATTACTTATATACAATTACACACATCACCCCTGTTGATTGTGGAGGCAATGTTCCCCTTCATAATTTTCAGGTTCAAACATTTCTAATTTAGGTAGAAACAAAAATGTGACTTAACATTTGTGTGTATGCACTGACTTATTTACCTGGTCCAAGATTAAGGAAACAAGGAGGACATTTGCTGCTTATAAATCAAGTTGACTAAGTTTGTACTATTTATGAATGCCATAACTTTTTAGTCCTTGAGGACCTGATCCTTTGGCCCCTTACTGACAGGTATAGAAGTTTAAGTACTGGCCACAGTTTTAGGATTTCACCATGGTGCCTGAAGTAAGATGGTGCTGTTTGACTCTTCTATGAGGGTCCCTAGTGTGTCACTCACTCACTCAACTCTGAAAATCATCTTTTTTTAACCCTGCCCATTTTTTTAAAAGTACATTTTAAACTTCAAAAGTACTTGTAGAGATACCATTCTTGGGTGTTTATTAAACTGTAGCCTCTTGGTATTTTTTCTTTTAATCACTGTGTTTTAAGAGGTTGGATATGGTATTATGTAGGGATGTTAAATATCGGTTAGTTGAATAGTCAATTAACCTCGTGAATTCTTATCAGTTAATCGACTTTTCTATGGTCCCCGGGGGAAGGGGCCAGCAGCCAGTGCGCTCTGGCCCTACTCACAAGGAGCCCCCTGCCACTGTGCACTGCTGCCTCTGTATCAGAGGCAGCAGCGTGCAGTGCCAGGCAGGAACTGGTCCATGAGGGGAGACAGTTTTAAAAACCAGCTCTCCTCGTGGACTGGCTGCCTGTTGCACTGCGCTGCTGCCTCTGATACAGGCTGAGGTTTGGGGCTGAGCCGGGATGCTTGCTCACCAGGTTCGGAATACACTGTAAATGCAGAACTGCAGCAGGGGCAGGTCCTGGACCCGATGCAAACAAGGACTGAGCTGGGCTGCTGGCCAGCCTGCTAAACGATTTACTGGCAGGAGGGGAAATGCATATAGTCTATAGCATTAACCTATAAGCTTTTACTTATTGGTTAATCAGTTAATCAACTATGCTACTACTATTATGATGAATTTTTTCCCATATTGGTTTGTATGATGCCCAAGGTAACTTGGTGGTAATGGGAGGAACAATGTAAATAGTGCTTTTTTGTTGTTTCACTATATATTGCTGAGTCAAACTCCTGCATCCTTAAATTTAAAAATTCCATCTGGTTTTAGGTTGTTCATGTAGTGAGTTGCTTTTCATGTGTTTGAAAGTATTTTTTCCTATTTCTGTGCATCTATTTGCCTTTTGTTTTTTTCTAAATATTTCTCCAGTTATAATAGTAGACTAGGGGGGAAATACTTCCCCAACTCAAAAGTGAATTTAACAGTGAGTACATCCGTCTAGACTGGTATGGATGAGTTGTTTAAAACAAAACCTCATAAATATCCCATTGTCTTTTGACTTGTAATCCAATTCTTCTGTCCTTTGTAAGCATTATGGTTTACCCAGGTGATGAGCAACTTATAAATGCTCTGCACAAATCCAAAATATCCATTGACTTCTATGAGAAAAGGATCAGGCCTCTAGTCTGTTGTGAGGTCTTTAAAAATTATTTTAAATGAGTAGATGTCATAAGTATCTTTATAAAATGTAAAGGATAGCTTTTCCTTTTTTTTCCTCCCCATTCTACCATGGCACATGCCTGAAGAAATCTGGAATACTAACACTGTAATCCAGAAACAGCTGTACTGTTTAGCTAGCTGACTGAGGCACCTGAGGGACATTCCTTCCTTTATCATAAGATCTTGTTTATTATATAAGCTGAAGTTGGCTTGACACAGTATATAGTCACTAGGGTGAATGAATTGGAAAGAAGCATGTATGACTCACACCAGTGCATGCACAGTTGGGTGGAAATGGCCTCTAGAAAATCAATAGCTTTTCCACTCTCAATGAAACAGTTTATTTCAAACTCTAGAGACTGGTTCTGCCTAAAACTGTAGCTGTGGTTTACAACAACTTAGTGAAAAATAGGGTTATTTTAACATGCATCCACTTACAATATTCTATACATGATCACACGTGTCCAGAATTTCAGTGCTCAAACGCTGTTCAGGTCTGATAAATATTGATTCTTTGTTCTTTTGTTGCACACATGTAAGAGCTGACATGATGAGTATTTGATACAGCTGTGGAGGAAAACAGATCCAACTGTTGATGCTTTTTCAGAGCTGGAGATAAAGCTTCAATATAACTTCCATGCTGAATATTTGGGAGTATTTATTTTTAGCTAGTTTCTATATCCAAGGCCAAATGGTCAAATTTACTTCATAAGTGTTCAGTCCATAGCTCTACAAGCAGCTTAGTTCAATTAAATCTCAAGGTACTGCTTACATATTTTTGGTGAGGGTCTGCTAAGAGTACACTGTCCAATTTGTTGATATTGGGCTTTCAGCCATCTTGGCAGGAGGTTCTGAGCACATCCTGATCGGCTCTGTGGACTCCTGGTGGCTGCAGCTGTAGCCCATATACTTCTGTTTAACATGGTAGTGGCTTCTCAGAAGATAAGAATTTGTACTGGAAAATATTATGCATGAGTAATCTATTTTATCTACTGACTGAGCTGTCTTGACGTTAGAGCCTAGTAAAAGATGGCTACATCTCAAGCTACTTTGAAATTTCATCTGTTATCATAGGCTTCCACACAAGGCTTAATAAGGAAGGATTCATGGCTCATTGATAAATACTGTACACATTAGAACATCTAAATAACTATTATTTTGTATTGTGGCAGCAGTTAAAGATTGAGGGATCAGCATCCCATTAGACACGGTACAAACAGGAAGTCCAAGACAACACAATCCCTGTGCAGTCAGAGAGATCACAGTATAGGATTTTGACCATTATCATAGGTCAAAATACAACTTTCAGGTCTGATTTTGATTTGCTTCCAAATTCACGGTGGCTGCTTCTCCTGTTAACAGCAGTATAAAATTGGTACTTTGCTAAAACCAAATGGAACTTAGACATCAAAATGTTAGATTGCTTCTAACTCTAGGATCTACAGTGTTTGAGTACATACTACATTTGATAAGCTTATGCAGGAATGAAAATGTATTTTATTTGTCAATATAAAAATACAGCTTTCCTTTTTAAAAATCAAATGTACCGTATATCCCAATAATATGTTATGTCAGTAATTGTGATGGAGTGTTTCATTTAAAAGATCTTTCTTCTGAAAACATGGATCTTCGAGCCAGGAGTTGATATTTGACTTTCAGTTGTTAACATTGTCAATCTTCCAGAAACTCCATCTTTGTGTTTTACTACAGACATCTGGAGAGGTATTTTGTCTGCTTCATTGAAGAGAAGCCCAGTTAAAGTTATGACATTTTTATACTGAAAAGAGCAGTGGTTTAGAATAGATTTAGTGATTTAATGAAACCAGCAATTTTTCTTTGAGTTCTAGTTGCTGTTAATTCCATCCATTTAGTGTAATATGAGAGAGAGAGAGAGAGAGAGAGAGAGAGAATGAATATATAGTGGTTACCATTTTTAAAAGTTGGCTTATACTAGGGATGTAATAGTGTGGTTGATTAACTGTTAAGCAAAAGCTTATAGATTAATACCATAGACCAGCATTTCCTAAACTGTGGTCCGCAGCCCAGTACTGGTCCTTAGGAAAAAAAATACTGGGCCTCAGAAAATGTTTTGCAAGATTTCACCTTGCTTCCCACAACCCTCAAGATGAATGCCGCACTGAACTCCCAGTGTCAACGGAGGTAGCGCAGGCTTCCTGAGGGGTTGGGGGGCAGTTCTGCAGCTGCGCACTAGGTCCCAGAAGTGCGCAGGCTGCTCCCCTCCCTGCCCCAACAGCCGGCGCGGTACCTAAAATGCCGGTCCATCACGCACTGGGGACTTTGTTCCCCTGTTGCCTTCCTGTGTGCAGGGGAGTGGGTGGGGATCTGGGACTGTGCCGGCCCCAGCTGCTCGGGCGGTGCGTGCTGCCATGGGGCGCAGAGGAGCAAGGCGCACGCTGCCCAAGCGGTTGGGGCAGGTGTGGTCCGGGACTCCCCTTCCCCCTGCACAGGAAGGCATCAAACGTGCAACGGACCAGCGTGTCAGGTACCGTGCCACTGTTTGGGGGAGCGGCCCACGCACTTCCTGGGCTTTGGCAGCTACAGGACCCCCATGTATCAGTCCCTGTTCCCTTCACCCCCCCAGACCCCCACAAGTACTTTGTCCCAGCACCCATAAAAGCACCCTGTCCCTTCCCCAGCACCTGCAAGCACCCTATTCCCTGCCCCAGCACTCATTGGCACCCTTCCCCAGAACTCCGTGCCAGCACCCACAAGCACAGTTGGGGCCACATTAGTGAGGTTTGAGGGGCTTGGAGGGGTTGTGTTTTTGTTTCTCACTTGTCTGGCCCCAACTGACATTTCTGTGGGCTAAAGTTGGCACTGGGGGCTTTGGGAGGATCAGAAACAATTTTATTTGCATATTTGTCATTTGCTTAATGAATATGCAAATATGCAAATAAATGTTACCGGTCCTCCAAAAGCTCATGAATGGATTTACTGGACCCCAGTATCAAAAAGTTTGGAAACCCCTGCCATAGACAACATGCATTTCCTTCCGCCCCCCCCCCCCCCACCCCCCACCCCCGCCCCAGCCAATAAATTTTTTAGCAGGCTGACAGCAGCCTGGCTCAGTCCTGGCTTGCGCTAGGTCCAGGACCTACCCCAGCTGCAGCTCTGCATTTAAAGTGTATTAGGAGCCGGGCAGGTAGGCAGCCTGGCTCAGTTCCAGCTCTTACCTGGTCTGGAAGCTCAGCCTCCTTCTCCCCTCCCCCACCTCAGACAGGGGCTACTGCCACCCTGCTTGCTTTGTTGCCTCTGTATCAGAGGCAGCAGTGTGGGGCAACAGGAAGCCAGTCCACGAGGGGAGCTGGTTTTTAAACTGTCTCCTCTCGTGGATCTGTTCCCACCTGGCACTCCACGCTACTGCTTCTGATATATAGGTAGTAGCGCGGAGTGGCAACGGGTTCCTTGGGAGTGGGGCCGGAGCACACTGCTGCCTGCCCCAACTTCAGAGACTACAGAATAGTCAATTAACCGGTAACAATTCATGAGGTTAATCGACTATTCAGTTAATCAGTATTTATACCAATAGTTATTTCATACCACTAGGTAGTGATACATATTTTTCTTACTTGATTATTTTAATAAACTTAGATAATTTTAGATACCACTGAAGATAAATGCTGATTTTTCAATGGTAACACCTCTATTACTTCTCAGACAAGTTTTCGGTTGCAGATTCTCCTCTTTGTCCCTGAATAATGTCACTTTGTAAGAAGAAAGACATTTATGCCTTATCTTTAGTTTAAAAGGGCTTAGTAGAGTTTATGGCATTACTTCAGTTCCTTGCAATATCCCCGCAGGAATTTAGACGTTTACTTCAGAGTCTGTGTGAAAGAATCTAACATAATAGTAGGAAATAGCCAAGACAAAGTTGAGAGGCTGAACTTTTGCTCTTGTGTTAGCTCATTTTTCATCACTAATGAAGAAACATCTGTATACTGCAATATCTAATTTTCAACTTGTATATTGTGCACAGCTCTGTAATATTTGTGAAGTTGAGTAATAGGAAAACATCTCTCCAAATGCCACCTGAGTGCATAGTTTATACTTCGAAAAGAAGAGAATCATAACATACCATGTTAAAAAGATTAGTTCCTTTTTAAACAGGTTTTTTACCAGGTTATTTTGTTAGGAAGTTTGTCTTGGCAAAATAATCATCAGGAACTTGCTAGAAACCTTGTTAAGAGTCATAGTTGCTGGTATCTGGGATTTGCTTTAAAAATGGAACTGTTGAATAAATTACTGTACATATTTGGATTTATAAGTTTCCTTATAGATATTTCAGAACTATGATTGCTTCTAGGGCCTTGTTAATTAAGTCCAATAGATTAATTAAATATTTTATTTCCAGGTAGATGACATTCACAGGATAAATATGGTGTACATATGTCGTCTGTCTATATATTTTAGAAATGTGCATCTGTCTGTCTATCTGTCTGCAAGTCTGTTTTTTCAAGAACACCTAAATGGTAAGAGCTAGGACCACCAAATTTTGTATATAGCTTCCTCTTATCCTAACTTAAAACAAGGTTTGGTTGTGCTAGGAAAATGGAAAGTGCCAGGAATGGGACTGTTTTCCATAACATGGAAAGTGGAGAGGGCAGAGAGGGGAGGGATGTGATATTGAGAGTGGCCACCAGACTGGGTAAGTAGCCAACTTGCCCCAAACTCTTTCCCCTCTGGTCCTTGGCCACAGCACCTGGAGTGGGGGAAGACCCCTGCCAGCTGGGAGTGGGAGAAAAGACTCCTGGCCAGCCATAGGGGGAGAAAGACCTCTGTCAGCTGAAGGGTGGGGAGAGAAAAATCGTCACTGGATTGGACCCAACCTAAGCCCTCCTTACCCCCAACCCTCACTCTCACAGCCACACATCCCCAGCCCACTGCCCTGAGCCCCTCCTCAACTTCCAACTCTGATTCCAGCACCCCCGATATCCCCAACCTCCTGCCCGACCCCTCCACATTCCCAAGGCTCTGCCCTTACTCCTGCATCCCCCACACTGCCAGCTACCCTGTGTTGAGGGACCCAGGCAATGCCAGGTAAGTCTTCTAGTAAGGAACATAATAAGGAATTTAATTTCATGGAAAGTCAATGCATAAAACTTTAATGGTGTACATTGTTATGGTGAACAATTAGGGAAAGATGAAATGGTCTGAAACAATTTTATTTGTTACGTTTCTAATACTTACTGCTTTACAAAAAGTTCCTTCCCCTTATTTTTTTCCCTTCACCACTTCTTTATTCTTTTTTTTCCTGTAAAAAAGGATTCAGTGGCTTGTAGTTGCAACATATTTCTGTCTTGTAGTATCCAAACTCATAATACAGGATACATTTTCCATTTCTCTATTCTACACATGCGTTGGTGATTAATGGCATTGGTTTGTTCAGAGGCAATCTTGCAGCACAGCTGTCTCTGAATAGAAGTCTTGCTGCTTAAGCTGAGCCACTGTTTTAGATGGCTATGAATTTACTTCTACTTTACTTCCCTTTTATTCTCATGTAGAGAATTGGCATTGATAGCCACATTGGCATTGCTTGTGAATGGTAATGGATGAAACGGGTCAACATACACATGGCAAAGACCTTCAGTGGTTGGCTACAGATTCTGTGATGTAAGCAGTGCCATTCTAAATAGTCAATGGTTTTTCTTATACTACCTGTGCTTGACCCCAGTATTAACATCTGAACAAATTTGACTAAAATAATACCTTTGGTGTGACCAGTGGTCAGAAATGGCATTGTGTGTTTTGCCTCATCATTGTTTCATCTGTAATGTGTGCTGGATTCCAGCTGTAATAGAGTGTTGTTTTTAATTCATTTGTTATCCGTCATTGCGTACTTGTTTTTTCCCCAAGCCCTCTGGACTCTTCTTTCAAATGAAATTTTCATTCCATTTTTCCTTTCTATCGGATTAGTGTCACCTGGGAGTGACAAAGCAACCTTATAAATTGCATACTTTCCTGTTACTGAATTTAGCCAAGTGCTATGTTCATATTAATCTCTGTTTTTTATGAAAGTGTAGAAGTGAACAAAAGGCTTTTCTTAGCTACATTTCTTCCTTAATGGAGTGTGAACTGAGTCCAATGATACCATAGCTAATGTACGATCAAAAACTAAATAAAAGTGCTTTTGGTTGCAAAAATTAATTTGGATCGTTGGCAGTAGAGAATTCAGAGCAATCCAAGAAAATAGCAGTGGGGGGTAGTGGCATAAAACTAAAACTTTTAGTTGAAATTCAACTGTTTTTCAACTGGATTGATAGGTTTATTGCTTTCAACCTTACAAGCTTTCTCCATAAACCCATCTCTCTCTTCAATCCAGAAAAGAAGAAACTGGCCAAATGCAACACTAGCAGAAATGTCTGTATTAACATCTGCATCTCTGTGGAAAATATTCATTGGAGGAGCTGTGCATACAGCACAGATGGATTTGGCTCAAACTCACACACTTTAAATATTAAAGTTAATCATCACACTGACAGTAGTATCTGTACTGGAGACCTAACCTACCACACTGGTTTACATTGTATTCTTCAGCTATCCAAGTTTAATCTTAAATTGACCTAATATTTGCAGAGTGAAGGGGTGCATATGCAACAGACTATCAGCTGGCATGCTGTACAATCAGAAAAGAGAGGTAAATAATACCACTAATTTTTCAGTAGTAGCTTTGCTGTTCATTTGTAGAGCTGAATTAAGACATAAACCATATTTTAAATATAGTAATGAGATACAAAGAAGCTATTCTGCAAATTACTTTAACACAAAAGAACCCCCCTAGGATATTCATCAAATGACTTAATTTTGAATAAGCTTGTATAAATTTTGAATAAGCTTGTGTAATGTGTAATAAAGAGCTTAGAACTGATATTGTTGTGGCTTGTTGGTATCTCCTTTGTTTTGTGCTTTGAATAATATGCCAAGGACAGACTGCTTTGCAGTCAGTGCCTGTTATTAAAAGGAGCCTTTTAGCACTGGGACCTGCAAAATGTTCTGACACTCTATTCATGTTACAGTTAAATAGACTGACACATCTTTAGTGATTTGTGGACTTCATTTACTGTTTTGACAGATACTTATTCCCTCAAGATATGTGTTAATGAAAGATAAAAGAAATCAGTTAGATTTGTTCATTAAAAAGTTTTTCCCAAATCTTTTTTCAGTATAAATATAACATTTTTTAAAAAATTGATGAGTCTTACAATTCTCCTCAGTTCTTCTATGTGCTAAACTAGTAATAGCCTTATTTTATTCTTGAAAGTGTTAATTGCTAGAATGCATGTCTCAACATAATAGGGTGTGCCTGGCTGCT
The DNA here is from genome assembly GCF_049634645.1 of Pelodiscus sinensis. Lineage (NCBI taxonomy): Eukaryota > Metazoa > Chordata > Testudines > Trionychidae > Pelodiscus > Pelodiscus sinensis. The sequence goes on along the minus strand of NC_134715.1, from coordinate 91,478,928 downwards.
TTTCATAATGACTGGAGAAAGCAGCCCCTCCTCTTTCTTCCAAAAAGTCACTTAGAAAATATTATTGAAGCAATAGGCTTGTCATTTTAATTTTCCTGTATTCAACTTGAAGTTGAGGGGCAAGAGGATTGTTCAGAGGTTAATTTAACTTGAATTGGAAGTATTCCATATAGATGTAATCTTAAACAGTAGCTGTTGCTTAAGTGGAGTGAGTAGGGACTCGATCTGATATGTTACTTTGGTGAATGTTCTTGTTTATTTTCTTCTTTGGTCACTTGGGGTTTCATATCAGCATTCCAGATTAGAAAGATGCCATATGACCTCGCTGGATCTATAAAGGAGATCAATCTTCTCTCACATGTCTGCAATTAAAATAGTCTTCATTAGGAACTGGGGGTCTCTAGCAGAAGGCAGCATTTTTGGCTGCTTCTTGGGTAACTGCTCCGTAAAATAGTAATGTGGATGGATTTAGGTACAAAGGGAGAAAACTTGTGGCCTAGGATTGGCTGCAAAGTCATGTAATTGTTTCATTAAGCAATGGGCATGGAGTGATTAGGCTAATGTAGACCCATGAGCAGATTTAAACTGAGTATAATAATTAATACCAGGCCAACTGGTTGCCCATTCAGTCTTATCTCTGGGGTGTAGGTTGTCAGTGGACAATGATCCTGTTGTTGTGCTTGAGCAGTTTAATGCAAGGTCAGTTCCCTATGATACAGGCAATTTATTATAGGACTCTTATCAGGTATCTTTGACCATTCGATCCGCTTTATGCTCATTAATTCATCTCTTCTGAACTTCTTCCAGCATTCCACATTCTGAAGCAGCATCAAATGCCTGTTTTCAAAATATCTTTTTTTTCTTTTAACTATGAAATTCTTTCCAAAATTGCACACTTAAATCAGATCGGAAATAATCATTTCTGCACCAGTGATGATTTGGCAATTCAATATTTCATGACCTATAGGGGCTAAAGTTTCATATGTCATTGAAGTGGTATACTTAGTTTCAGAAGGTCAAGAGTTGGGTTAATTGGAGCTAAGAGCACGGCCTATAATTAAGGTTGCCTGACACTTCCCATTATAAAAATCTGTTTTCAGTTGCTTATAACTGTGCCATCCTTTAATCATTCAGACTGAAACTTAGGGTGTGTCTAGACTACCTAGTTTTGTCGACAAAAGTGGACTTTTGTCGACAAAACTATACCAGCGTCTACACTACCGCTGAGTTCTGTTGACATAACGTCGACAGAACTCAGCAGTTTTGTCGACGCTGGTATACCTCATTTTACGAGGCATAACACCTTCTGTCGACAGAACTCTGTCGACAGAAGGTGTTATTGCCTGTAACATTGCGTCCAGACTACGGAGTTCTGTCGACAAAGCAGCTTGCTTTGTCGACAGAACTCAATGTGCCTGGACGCTCTTTGTCGACGGAAGTTTTGTCGACAGTATCTGTCGACAAAACTTCCGTCGACAAAACGCGGTAGTCTAGACGTACCCTTACTGTGCCATGTGTCTGCCTGAGACTGATGGTGTGTTTTTGCCTCCTCTCTCCTCAGTTTCAGCAAAAAAATATATATATATTTTTCCCACCAGAGAATGAAATTAGGAAAACGACATTGTCAATAGTGAAAAGGAACTTTTCAACTTTTTGTTGTTGAGAGGTGCTGGTGCATCAAGGTTTAGTTTGTTGAAAGGGTGACCTTTGTGTCAGATGCCCATTGGCTGTACCCATGAAAACCACCCAGATTTGATCAAGTTCTTAAATAAGGCATATCGTGTGCTCATTGGAGACTTATTAGAGTTTCACTGTTATATTTTTACAAAGATCCTGTGTGTACAATCCCTAAGGCTCCCAGAGCAGGACTTTCTCTGTAGTTGCTGATCTTGGGTTTGCTGTGGCACGAGGCACAGGAACTAATGGCAAGTGCCTTTCTTCTATGCTCTCAGTGCTAGTCCTGTTGAAGCCTGGCAACATGGAGGAGGTGGAAGGAAAGCGACTAGAATACACAGGGTTCAGGGGAGGTGGCAGAGAGAATAGATTGTGACACAGAGGACAGGCATCTTTACCTCTCTCAGAATGGAGTCCTATGATTTCTTTTTCCCCCTCCACTCTGGTCTGAGTCTTGAACTAGAGTACCTCATTCTCCACTTGTGGTTACTCAGCAGGCCTCTTTGGGTTTGTCCTCTGCAAGTCTTTTCTTTGGGAGCTTTGACCTAGTGGAGAAGAATGACTCCAAAAAAGTGTTTTTTTTTTATGAAAATAGGAACAAAACATAATAGAAGTAAAGGGGTTTAACGCAATAAAACATCCCCCAGAACATTTTCCATTGGTGTATGGGTGTCTAGAACCCAGCTGGTGCTGGTAGAGACTCTAGCTAGCATGAGCAAAAGTAGCTGAAGAAAGGACCTTTGGACATTCAAATTATTTCCTACATCTTTGACAAGATGACTTCTTCTCAGTGCTAATTGGCCTTTTGCCCCAACTCTTTTGATGCTGCTTTCCCTCTCCTACAGCCACCTCAGCTTCATGCCATTCCTGCCCTTCTTCCCCCAGCTCCTGTCCCTCATTGCTTTCTTCCACATTTAACTTATCTTCTTTTAAGTAACCCCAAAATAACTGTGGAAGTAACATACTTAATGCTATCACAGGGTACGTCTACACTTGCTCCCTAGTTCGAACAAGGGATGCAAATGTAGCCGACCAAAATTGCTAATGAAGCAGGGATTTAAATATCCCGCACTTCATTTGCATAATCTAACCCGTGAGCTATTCCACTCACCAGCTGATTCGAACCAGGAAGTGCGCTCTGGGATGCTTTCGTTCAAATCGGACCCCTTGGTTCGAACTAATGTTACTCCTCAAAAAATATTTAAATCCCTGCTTCATTAGCAATTTTGGTCGGCTACATTTGCATCCCTCATTCGAACTAGGGGGCAAGTGTAGACATACCCACACTGTTCAGTCTCTTTGTGGATTCACCCAGCTGGCTGGAGTACGGGATGGAAGGCTGGGGCAGGGCACTGCTTCTGCTTTCCCCTGGCCAGCTACAGCACAGGGAAGGGAGGCTGGGGAGGCGCACCGTCTCTGCCTTTCCCAGATCGGCTGGAATCGGCCCCATGGCCTACCATGAAAGACCATGGGGAGGTGTGTTCCACCCTGTGGGAACCCCCCTCCCCCAGAGTACGGACCAGGACCTCCACATGCTTTATGAAACTGACTTATGAATACCAATATGTGTAACTCAAAGATGCTTCAGACAAATTGCCTCATGTAACCTATCAATTTTCATGTCTTAATCTGCTGGGTTTGTATATCTATCTTTGGTGTGTGTATCATTCTTGTGTGTAAAGTCAGAGGCATGGAGTGGTTTATGGTTTTAAAAGTATAAATACAAGCCATCAAGGCTGTTGCCCTCAATGTCTGGGTGACCATCTGTATACAGGCTCTTTTGTCCTTTGAGTCCAAGCAATGGCTGGTCTTAGGAAGTCACATGATCACCCCAACTGGTTGCTGTCCCTTTGTCTTTTTAGCTGGCATGGCACACTGAAGAGGATAACTAAAGACCCCAGGGAAAAGGGGACTTCTCTGGTTTGTAGTTTTAGCTGGATTAAAAACAGTTTAGGGTGAGTTTGTGATAAGTGTGAGAGTTAGTTATGTGTTTCTTGTTGTTTTAAATTTGTAATACAGGCAGTCCCCGGGTTACGTACAAGATAGGGACTGTAGGTTTGTTCTTAAGTTGAATGTGTATGTAAGTCGGAACTGGTACATAGTGTAGGGGAAACTCTAGCCAAACATTTCTCCAGAGCTCAGTTTTATTCTCCCACACCTCACTTCCCTCAGTCCTTTATTCTCAAGCTGAGGTGTCTGCTGAGAAAAGCTGCTCTGCATCTCCCTGGTCTGCTGGGGGGAGGGGGGGGGCGCTAGCTTCGCGTCTCCCTGGTCTGCTGGGGGGAAGCAGCTAGTGCAGGGTTGCCTCACCCCGTTTGTAAGTAGGGATCCGATGTAAGTCGGATCCATGTAACCCTGGGACTGCCTGTATACTTTGCTCTGTCTGTTTTTACTTGCAACCACTTAAATCCCACTGCTTGTACTTAATGAAATCACTTCTATTTACTATCAAACCCAGTGTAAATTGTTACCCGGGCGAGTGATCAGTCTTTACATCTTCCTTTCATTCTTAAAGGGGACTTGCCTTAACAATTTAGTTGAGGTTCTGATCCCATTTGGGGAGTGGTTTTCCTGGAAGCTGGGCCCCAAACTGCATTTTCCTCAGACCTGAAGTGTTGCAGTGTCTGTGTTGTTTCTCTGTGGGCGAAGGGGAGAACGGTGATCTCAGCTCTGTGCCTTGGCTGGGAGAGACTAGGTAAGCTGGCCCAGCAGTACAGGGTGGTGAGACTACCCAGACAGCAGAGTGTCAATGGCTTTGTCAACACTCTGGGAAGCACCTCCAAGGGGTTTTTCTGTGACTGCACCGTCTCACAGACTGCAGCAGCAGCTGAAGTCTTGGGCCCTTGGGCCCTTTTAAATTGCTGCCAGAGCTCCAGGTGGCACTGGCTGGGCATCACTGAAGGACTGGCTGGGGGATGTACTAGCCCCCAGCCCTGCTCCTTCTACCCGAGGCTCTGCTGGCTCCCAAACCAGTGAAACATTTAAGTTATTTTCACCCTTGGCAGGGACCATTCTTCAGCTCTGCTTGTACTGCACCTAACTCAGAGGCGTTCCATTCTTGGGTGGCCTTTAGCCATTACTGTAATAAACAAGAGTTTATGTAACAAATACTATATCAGATAAACAGAATGCATAATAAAATTATTACAGGAATTCCCAACCTCTTTATGACACTCCAGCTGAGGCTGCAGCCTAAAAGCACATGAAATTAAAGCCATGGTTGAAGCATCTGAGCTATGTTGATGTGAGATACTTTATTAATCATAGAATACTAGGACTGGAAGGGACCTCAAAAGGTCATTGAGTGCAGTCCCTTGCCCTCATGGCAAGACCAAATACTGTCTTCACCATCCCTGATAGACGTTTATCTAACCTACTCTTAAATATCTCCAGAGATGGAGATTCCACAACCTCCCTGGGCAGTTTATTCCAGTGTTTGACTACCCTGACAGTTAGGAACTTTTTGCTAATGCCCAACCTAAACCTCCCTTGCTGCACTTTAAGCCCATTGCTTCTTGTTCTATCCTCAGAGGCCAAGATGAGCAAGTTTTCTCCCTCTTCCTTATGACACCCTTTTAGATACCTGAAAACTGCTATCATGTCCCCCCGCTCAATCTTCTCTTTTCTAAACTAAACAAAACCAATTCTTTCAGCCTTCCTTCATAGGTCATGTTCTTTAGACCTTTAATCATTCTTGTTGTTCTTCTCTGGACCCTCTCCAATTTCTCCACATCCTTCTTGAAATGCGGTGCTCAGAACTGGACACAGTACTCCAACTGAGGCCTACCTAGTGCAGAGTAGAGCTGAAGAATGACTTCTTGTGTCTTGCTCACAACACACCTGTTAATGCATCCCAGAATCATGTTTGCTTTTTTTGCAACAGCATCACACTGCTGACTCATATTCAGCTTGTGGTCCACTATAACCCCTAGATCCCTTTCTGCTGGACTCCTTCCTAGACAGTCGCTTCCCAGTCTGCATGTGTGAAACTGATTGTTCCTTCCTAAGTGGAGCACTTTACATTTGTCTCTATTAAACTTCATCCTGTTTACCTCAGACCATTTCTCCAATTTGTCCAGATCATTTTGAATTATGACCCTATTCTCCAGTTGCAACCCCTCCCAGCTTGGTATCATCTGCAAATTTAATAAGCATACTTTCTATGCCAATATCTAAATCGTTGATGAAGACATTGAACAGAGCCGGTCCCAAAACAGAACCCTGCGGAACCCCACTAGTTATACCTTTCCAGCAGGATTGTGAACCATTAATAACTACTCTGAGTACTGTTATCCAGCCAGTTATGCGCCCACCTTATAGTAGCCCCATCTAAGTTGTATTTGCCTAGTTTATTTATAAGAATATCTTGCGAGACCGTATCAAACGCCTTACTAAAGTCTAGGTATACCACATCCACCACTTCTCCCTTATCTACAAGACTCGTTATCCTGTCAAAGAAAGCTATCAGATTGGTTTGACACGATTTGTTCTTTAGAAATCCACGCTGGCTATTCCCTATCACCTTGCCACCTTCCAGGTGTTTACAGATGATTTATATGTATTTATAAAAAGTCTTCTTGATTCCCTTTATTCCTGTAGCTAGTTTGAGATCCTTTTGTGCCTTTGCCTTTCTAATCTTGCCCCTGCATTCCTGTGTTCTTTGCCTATATTCTTCCTTTGTAATTTGTCCTAGTTTCCATTTTTTATAGGGCTCCTTTTTTATTTTTAGATCATGCAAGATCTCATGGTTAAGCCAGTGTGGTCTTTTGCCATATTTTCTATCTTTCCAACACAACAAAATAGTTTGCTTTTGGGCCCTTAACAATGTCCTTTCAAAAACTGCCAACTCTCCTCTGCTGTTTTTCCCCTCAGTCTTGATTCCCATGGAACCTTACATATCAGCTCTCTGAGCTTACCAAAATCCGCCTTCCTGAAATCCATTGTCTCTATTTTGCTGTTCTCCCTTCTACCCTTCCTTAGAATTGTGAACTCTATGATTTCATGATCACTTTCACCCTAGCTGCCTTCCACTTTCAAATTCTCAACCAGTTCCTCCCTATTTGTTTGGATCAACTCTAGAACAGCTTCCCCCTGGTAGCTTTTTCAACCTTCTGAAATAAAAAGTTGTCTCCAATGCAGTCCAAGAACTTATTGGATAGTCTGTGCCCCTCTGTGTTATTTTCCCAACATATATCTGGATAGTTGAAGTCCCCCATCACCACCAAATCTTGGGATTTGGATGATATTGTTAGTTTAAAAAAAGCCTCATCCACTTCTTCCACCTGGGTAGGTGGCCTGTAGTAGACTCTTAGCATGACATCACCCTTGTTTTTAATCCCTTTTAGCCTAACCCAGAGAATGTGTTTATAACCTAATTCCAAAGAGAAGAACATTGCCATTGCCTGGAAAATAATGATTGATAAAATTGGGAAACATATAACTTTTGTACACTCGAAGCTGCCTCACGGAGAGCTGTTTATAACATCTTTCAAAGATATTGTGGTTTTGTTCCCTTTTGTAATATGTGGGGTATAAATATGTAAAGGATTCTAGCAGCAAGTTCCAGCAATGCTTGCAAATGAAAAACAATGAGAATGAAAGTCTAGTATAAGGTAGGTAGCTACAATGTGAATGTGTCCTTATAAGGCCATTGACCTTAACTGTAAACTAAGGGGTACTGCCTTTTTTGTTGAAGGGCAATTAATTTCTTATGCCAGCTCATTTTTCGCCTGCTTACAGCACAGACTGCCTGTTTGTATTAGTTTTATAGTATCCACTTATGGCTCATCTCAGAGCCTGAATTAGATCAGCTCTAATTCGTTCACATAAAATGTGTTTATTGACCATTATAGAGAACATGCCTGCTTTTTAAAAGCATGCATTTCCTGAAACAAACTCTTTATATCAGTAAGAATCAGAAAAATGATAGCTTGACAAAGCAAATACCTTTCATACTGTTGCTCAGAGTTGTTGCTGTAGGGCTGTGTTAAATGAAGCAAAAAAAAGTAATTTAGCAGTTATCATAGAAACAAAAGGCATCTTGGGTCAGATTGACTATGAGTTTTTATGGACAACGTTTTACTTCTGAAGGTTATAATTTTTCTTAATGGCCAAGCAGGGCACTGGTACGGTTGCTTTGAGCAAATACCCCAGGAATACATGTAGTTTATTAGGATTTTGAAAGGCACTAGAAAACATTTTGGGGAAGGACTGTATTTAGAAAGTCTTTGAATTTGTGCCTTGCCTCTAGTGATAACCACTGATGAGCTGTACTCTTAGTTACTCCTGTAACCAAGCTTTCTGCACACAACACAGAGGCTATGTGACTTGTATTGCAAAATACTGCATGCAAAGAGAGTTCATACAAAGAACAAATAGGACAATAACTTGATGTATACTTCCTGTGTACTACCTGAAATCTATATGGGCATGAATGAATGCTATGATCTCCAGACTGAAAGGATCATTCTTTGTGTCTCCAGCATCTTTCTCCTGCTAAGCGTATCCAGACTGGGGGGTAATCATGTACCTAAATCCAATTTTCAAAAGCACCAAAGTCATTGAGATTGGAAAGTCAATGGGATTCGGGTACTCTTGAAAATTCTTGTCATTAGAATTTAAGGACTGTGTATACTCCCACCACCTATTTATGAAAAGCTTCTCTTGCACAGGGTTGAATGCCATGAGGCGGTGCTATATACACTGTCCTCCTTTTTCAGTTTTCTTTCTCCATGGCACACATCCCTTGATGCAGAGCCTGGCCAGAAGCGGGTAGGTAATTGGCTGAAAGGGAGAGGAGACTAGCTTTGGTGCAGAGGGACAGTTCAGATTAGACAGGAAAGAAGTACGATGTGTTTATGCCTGGTTCTACAGGGATCACTTTCCAGACTCAGCTCACACCCCTTCTAGGTTCTCGAGGAACTGTTATGTTTCTTGAAACTCCTGCTGGTCTTCAACCTGACTTATGCTAGACCTGTCCAAAACTCAGAATTAAGTCTATGAAATTTGAAACAGCCTTGTCCAATTATTTTTCATTCAAGTGCCTTTTTCCTTTTAGTAGCAGCAATTTTGTGGGTTTGGTACCCAGTCTCATCTTAATATGACTGTTGGTGAAAGTCTGATTAACAGCAGTATGTTACAAAAGAATGTCTAACAGGCAATCAATAAGCAGGTTCCAGGAAACCAGTGTGAGAGCACAACTCTTCCATAACCCCAAGCTACCTCCTGTATAATATCATAGTTGCATAATGCCATAGCTGAACTGAACGTCATGGTGTGGAGCATATGTCCTCAGACTTTCAGAAGATAATACTGGTTGTTTGTTTATTCCTCAACTTCTATCATTGTTTATCATGAAGCTGAATAATAATCAGCAATGGGTTGCATTGGAGTTTGTATTAAAAGTATATTAATGTTTCTGATCAACTATACTGAAGATCAATACTTCACCTCGATTGAGTCTGTTTTTGGGAGAATGAAATGGATGCCTCCTTTCCTAGCATTACAGTTGTAATTTTCAATTTTGTAAGCTGGCTTTCACTCGAGCTGTATGTGCTGGTCTGCCAGCAGGTTTATCTTAGCCATCGTTTCCTTAATTTCACAGTGAAGATCAGACTTCCAGAAATTAGATATCCCAGAGCTTCTTGGTGGAGTTTTCCTGTGTGCTCTCAACTAGGACAGCAGACCGAGCTGCCAGATGCTATGAATCATAACAATTGTCCTTAGAGTTGTTGCTATTTTAGTGATAACCTTGTGGTAGCAAATATAGCTGCTCTGTTGCCATTTGGACAAGTACTTATTGTGAAGGCAGGGCCAGACTTTGCTGAATGTGATCCATCTTCCACAAAGCTTTGTAAACCTACTCAATGTCTAGGCCACATGGTAAGAAATTCCGCCTCCTGCAGAATTGGCTACATGGCTAGCAGCATGGAAGTTGGGCATATCTTACCCCATCTTACCAGATCTTTATCAACCTTTCTCCCCCCACGGCAGGAATATTTTCTAAATCAGTGGTGTGCAACCTTTTTTCAACCGCAACCCCCACGGCAGGGCCTGGCCACTGGTGGCCGCATAGCACTTAGATCCAGGCGACCAGGGGCTAGGCCCGGCTGTTGGCAGCTGTGCAGCATGGCGACCCCCCCAGGAAGACATCCGTGACCCCCCCTTGGGGGTCGCGACCCACAGGTTGCGTACCACTGCTCTAAACGATCTTCTTGAAACAAGTTTTTAGTCAAAGCCCAGTGTGTTTATTAGATGAGTTGTTTATTGGATGATAAGGCTTTCGAACTACTTCTGGAGTTGCAAAGATTAGGCCATGCCTGCACTATCACATTTACAGCTGTACAATGCAACTATACTGATGTTGCTATAAGATTGCTCATGTAGCCGCTCTATGGCTTCAGGCAATTCTGCTGACCTAGCACTGTGCACACCAGTGCATCTGTCAGTGTACTTTCTGTCACTTAGAGGGATTTTTTTTTACACCCCGGAATGACACAAGTTACAACAACAGAAATGCTGGTGTAGACAGCAGTAGTAACATAGCCTTGGCATAAATGTACAGTGGGTCTGCCATTTAAAAGGGGACATGGAATAGGTTCAGATATTTGAGGTTTCAGATAATTCACAGGAGCTTTCACTGTAACTAATGCAGATCAGGAATGTGATTCTTTGGAAAACAAGGCGTTTTGGGTAACTAAGGTGATAATGTAAATAAGTGGTGAAAACAGTTCTAGACAGCTGTCTTTGGACAATATTTTGAGTTACAAGCTGGTAAGCTTTCAGCGACAGAACTAGCAAAACAGTTTATATGATTTTGCCCTGAATGCCAAAGTGGAAAAAATCCTTTCTTTTTGTACAGTACTTGGATGTTTTCCTTCATTAAGTTTCTCCTGTTATCCTTATAAAGGTCAGATGGTAGCTGCTGCTTAAGCACAATAATCATATGAAAAGCACAGCTTGAAATGTCCTCAGTATGACACAACACATCTCTAATACAGGAAGGTTTCTCGGAGCACTGCTGAGTGTGTCAATTCAGGGTGAATTCCTTACAGACAGAGCTATTTACAACTCAAGACTAGGCTCCTGTACTTTTGAGGCGACCAAAGCAGTCACAAAGACTTCTCTGGTTAGCACACTATCTAACAAGAAGCCATACAAATAATTTCCTTAGACATTCCAGTTCTCCTCTGTAACCACCAGTACCACTCTTTATATGGATGGGAGGTTGTGAAAACCAATCTCACCAAATCAGAAGAGGAGCTTCTGATCCCAAAGGACCAGCCACATTCCCAGGTCAATTTAAAACTCAGACCTTACCCAAAAAGCGCTCAGTTAGCTAATCCTTTAGCCTCTAAAATCTAGAGGTTTATTAAGAGGAAGAAAAAAAAAAGAAAAGTTGAGCATCAAAATTGCTAAAGGAATCAAATATGTACTCCAATTGCAAAGTTCCTGGTCAGGCTTGTAGCAGAGGTGGGATAATCTGCTCTATTAAATCAAGTCTCTGGAATACATCCGCTGTTAGGATGGGTCATCAGTCCTTTCGAGCTTCAGTTCATAGTAGAAATCCTCCAGAGATGATGAACCATATTGAAGACAAAATGGAAGAACTTAATTTTTAAGCCTTTTTTATATCTTTGGCCATATGGAGGGACTCCCTTTGTTCTTTGGGGAAAAATACACCTGCAAAATAGAGCTTGTCATATGATCAAGCTACTTGCCCATGCATGACTTAGTACTTTTCAGGCAGCAACCATTGCTCCCATGCTGGTCTGAATGTTTGCAGAAATGCTGGGAACTGGGTCCGGCCCACGAAAGCTCATCACCTAGTAACCCATCTTGCTAGTCTTTAAAGTGCTACATAGTCCTCTTTTTTGTTTCAGCTAGACTAGACTGACATGGCTACATCTCTATTTCCATTGTCAGTCAAGTATTTCTATCAGAATCAAATAACATCACAATATCTGGTATTTTATGTACTCATTTAAATAAAATGTTTTACAAAAATAAAAACTGCTGATAGCATGACTCTGCTTTACATTGAAAATTATTTTTGAAATAATCCTGGCCTTGTATTGACATTAGGCAAAGAAACTAAGGCCAAAACCAGAAAGTCTATTGACTTTTGGCTAAAACCATTCATGAAAATTTGTAGGTCAATTGGTATATTCCTCAGAGATTACTAATTGTGCCTGCCAAAAAGGATTTATAAAATGTAGAAGCAGACGGATGTAAAAATTATACATTAAAATAGCATTTAAATACAGACACACAATGGTAAACTTCAATAATTAGCACTTTAGAGAGTAATCTGATTTGATTTAAAACCCTTTTCCTTACCTGTTTAGAGAGTCTTCTGTGAAAACAGAACCTTTTCTTCTTGGATTAATCTTACTTTTTATGCCTAGTATTTGCCTAAAGCTTCTGTGTATGGTGGCATAATTTAGATTCTGTGAGAAACATCATGTCACCTAGTATAATGACTTGAGATATGGTAAGACAAATAAATCTCTTGTTCAAAGAAAAATATTCTTAGTAGAAATAATTGAGTGAAGAAACTGATCATTTGGGAAACATCACAAAACGTTGTTTTCTCCTCCTCCCCCCTCCCTTACCCCTCTGGCCAAATTCCCCATGAGGAATCATCAAAGGGGTGTAATAAGGGTTTAAGAGCTATTTCTTGTCTATCTGGCCTGAATTTCCAGGGTCATTAGTGAACCAGAGTGCTTCAGTTTTTGAGTATCCAACTTGATTCTTCTTTTAGAAGGGCATGATTTTTCAAAAGGACAGATGCTCAGTACTATCCGCAAATCACCAAGTCCTTTTAAGGTGTCTTAAGGTCCCCATCATTCAGGATGTTGAGTTTTGGGGTAAAATTAGGTAAACCTTTATAGTTGACATGCCTCCTTTTTATCTGTCTTAGGCATGGATCCTGAAAATTGTTGACAACCTACAGCTTTCTGAAGTCAGAGCTATGAACTAACTTATACCTGTTTTATTGTTCATATAATACTGTATTTAAGTATAAATGCAGATTTTCAAACACTTTGATGATAAAATAAGCTTTGCAGCAGGATAAATTTCAGGATTACATGTGAGATTCTGATTCTCCTCTACTATCACCAGTGTAATTATTATGGCTGCTTAATACTGGAGTACACCAAACCCCTAAGGTACCAGTAACATTTGAGATTTACTGAAACTCTGAGATAAGCATTCAGCAGCTAGGCCTTGTAGGCTCTGGTGGGCCCAGTTAATACACAAACACATGGCTAAGTGCTGGGGCATGCAGAAAAGGGAAAGGTTGAAAATACTCTAGGTACAGAAGCTTAAACAATTACAGTTCAAAGTAAGCAACCGTGGTTCTCGTTTGGGACATTGGATACAGTCCAGTCAGTGCAGCAAGGCACCAGGAGTGGGATATGCAGCCAGAGTAATGCTAACCCCATTATCAGGAAAGCTAATTTGAGCCTAAGAGAGTTTGGTTGTTCTCCCAGCTGAGCCAGCCCTGATATGACACTTGTAGTCTGGTCTTCTTGGCTGCAGGGCAGGTTGTAGGGCTCTAGCTCTGTGTACAATTCCTGTGGACTTTGTCTCTCAATTCAGCATCTCTGCAGCTCCTGAGGAGCCATGTCATTGTTGCTTCTCCAAAATACCCAGTGACTTCTGGCATCATGATCCTTCTCTCTACCTGGTCAGGAAGAGGGGACTGTGCAGTTGGAGAGGCTTGATGGGGACGGGAGTTGCCTGTTTTCATCACCCCGGCCATAGTAGTAAACTGAGTTTGTTCTTCAGTGCTGCTTGCATCTCTAAATTCTCTTTAGTCTTTTACCTTTTACTGATCATAGATTAATCTCAAGATTTTTAAATACCATTAACCAATCTCTTGAGCTGTCCAGTCCCACATAATAATTGCTACATAAAATATGAGCTGTCTTGAAGAACTAAGGCTCCATGAAATCCAGATTTTGACATTTTTCTTTTTTAGAGTTGTGAATGAGTGAAGTCACACTTAACTGTGTTAAAATGCTTCCACTACTTGCAAACATTTATGATAGCTTCTCAAACAGTGGTTAATTTATATGTGAATGTTTTTTTGCAAAGAAGAATTTGAGGGGTAACACTAGAAATTTAGGCTCTTGGTTCCACAGACAAAACACTGAGTAGGCAAAGCTGTAATGTGAAAAATTTCAGGCAGTCTTGCCAGTATCCTCAATCACAGCTTCTATTGTTATTAATAATTGTGTGTAGTGCCATAAATGTGGCTGATGTTTTTACAGGCACATAAGTATGGACTCCGTTCTGCAGAAAGTACAATACAAATTAGATTATTAATAATAAAAACAGACTATTGGACAGTGGGAAAGGAGTCAAACAGGAGGGAAATAGCTTCTCAACAGCAGTTAATTTACATGGACGGAAATAATGCTCCTGTCAGGGAGATAACATAGTGATAAAGCTTTATAAATTGTTTTTATATGAATATTTTGTTAACTATGTTTTCCTTTCTTTTATCCTTTAAAATATATTTAATCTACTCCTCCAGAAAACCTTCTCAGAAAAAGAAATTAAAGGCTTGCTGGTTAGGGATGAATTAATGTCTCTGCTAGCTTTTGTCTTGTAGCTGTGTTAAGCAGCAGGCACTGGGTAGGCAAGATTTGCTGAATTATGAACATGGGCTGGTTACTATCCATTGTAAACTGAATGCAGACTGCTAGCTTTCTTAGTTAAGAGGGAGTCTGGATGTAAACTGAAATCTGAAGTAGGGGTTGCCAATTTTCTAATCGCATACAACTGAACGCTCTTGTCCCACCCAGTGGTAGGGAGACTCTGTCCCTGGTCCGCCCCTTCTCCCAGGCTTTGCCTTCTTATTTCACCCCCCGCCCCATCTCTTGCTTTCCCTCATCCTCACCCTCTTTCACCAGGAAGGGGGTTGAGGTGTGGGAGGAAAGTGAGGCTCTGGCTGGGGGCATGAACTCTGGGAGCGGCCAGAAATGAGAGGTTGAGCATGTGGGAGAGGTCTCCAGACTGGGGCATGTTAGAGTGCGAGAGAGGGTGGCAGTGGGAGTGCGGCTCCAGATGGGGCCAGAAATTATGGGTTTAGGGTTCAGGAGAAGACTCCAGGCTGGAGCAGGGAATTGGGGTGCAAGGGGTGAGGGTTCTTGCTGGGGGTGTGGATTCTTGGGTGGGGTTGGGTGCAGAAGTGGACTCCAAGGTGGGGTGGGGGTTGGGATGTCTGTGTGTGGGGTGTAGGGTAGGGATGTAAGGGAATAGTTGACTAACCGATAAGCCGGTTAGTCAACGACTCACATTCTCGCCCTCCCTCCTCCACTTGCTGCCTCTGATACAGGGGGAGCAGGAGCCGGTGTGGGAGAGGAATTGGTTTAAAAGCTGGTTTCCCCCCAGCACTGTCTTTGCGGTACAACCTCTGCCTATGGCACGCCCAGGCTTACCATGGGCTGCTCCAAATCCTGCAGAGCAGCCCCTGTCTGCAGGGGATCCCAGTGAGGAGCTGGAACCCCCCGCGGACAAGGGCTGCTGCCAGAGTTGAACTTTTTGGACTTGAAATACTTCTAAAATGACGATAAAAAACCCCTTGCATTTAAGAACTCCGTAATATGTTTTATCTAATACTGGCTTGAAATTCTAAAGCTATGAATTGGAAAAAAAAAAACTGGGTATCATGTAGCAGCAGCTGAGAGACTTTTGATGTTTATCAAACCTTGAACATCAGAAATTATTAAAACATATTCTTTGGCGAGTAAAAAGTAGATGTTTAACTTAAAAGGAGTAAAGGAATTTGTTACTCTTCTCCCAAAGGTCATGAACTGAGCAGGAATGAGTCCTTGGCGACTGTAGCTATTTTGCTTTTAGCTTTTGGGAATAGATATTTGGTACAACTGTTACAGTTATTGCCAGACCCTCAGTCCCCATGGACAGTTTTCTTGCATTTTTTGAGGTCCAGCTACACAGCTGCAGTGGATAGAGTGCAGGTTTAATGGCAGTCAACTCTGTGCCATGTAGTGCAGTGGTCTTTGTGGTAGCTGTTTGTTCTCATTGCTGAGTATAGTATTAGTGTTGGCCAATCAGTGCTGTTTATTGGCTTTAAATAAAAGATAACTTTGCTTCATTTGACAAGAAAAAGAAAAGGCAGAAATAATATAATCACATTAATAGCAGCTATGTTTACAAGAAGCTGTGTGCGAATGCCAGCTGGCGACAGTCTGTTCATTTTAAATTGTTTCATGTGGTGCTGATTTTTATTTTTAAATGTCTGTTTCTTTTGCGGCCTGATAGTTGAAACTTTTAAAAAAATGCTAAACAATACTCCAGCTCTTTCTCAATCCTGGGCATATGATCTTCCATGTGCATTTCTCTTAGTACTGTGGGATGAGGCAGAGACTTTCCTTTAACTCTCAGTTTTTTTAAAAAGCCTTTTTTCATTGTATACAATTTGGTTAAAATGCATTTTCTGTGTTTGAGCAGAAAGACAGCAAATTAAAAAACTGTGGAAAATAAAGACAACTCACTGCAAAACAGTTGAGTTTCTTAAAATAATAATTAGGCAGCAATAATTGTGTGAGAGTAAATTTACTCTTATATGCAGTGTTCTTGTAGCCATGTCAATCTCAGGATATGAGAGACTCTTCCTTGTCTCCATAAAATCATTCTGTGTTTTTGGAAAACTATATGAATGTCTCACTAATTCTTGTTCTCACTGTCCTTTCACAGTACTTGGAAGTAATGGAAGAGGGAGACTAACACTAATAAGGATTCCATAGTGTTCATGCATAATGGAGCTTTTTCCGAGTATAAGTTTTGTAAAACATATACAGCACATGCCCAAACTGCTTAGATTATTTGATAGTACAGCATCTTGGCTAAATAATTACCTCATACAGTTTTTTGAAGTCTAGGGGAAGGTGGGTGGTCTTCAGGATTTCCCTTCTTACTTCCCTTCCCACCCTGAATAGCTTATCAAAGAGTAACTGGTTGCAAAGGAAAGATGAAGGCTTTTTCCCTGGAGTTTTCAGTGCTGCTCTAGCTAAAGAATAAAGTGAGACATTTCCCTCTCCCCCTTGTCCACCCACCACAGTTGGAGAACTTGGAGAGAATAGTCTGCACTAGGGTAACACAATGGTCCACAAATAGTGTGTGTAGTGTAAGGGCCCAATGGGCACTGGATTTGACCATGAATGTCTAGGTAAATAGGGAATAGACTTTATCACACAATTAGGGTTGCCAGATGGTTTCAACAAAAATACTGGACATACTTGTCATTACATCACAATCTATGTTACTATCTTATTTAGAAAATACCAGACATTTATATTTTCCTCATTTATATTTTCTCAATTTGTTTCCTGAACAGAAAGCTCAAATACTGGACTGTCCGGTTCAAAACCGGACATCTGGCAACCCTATACACAACCACAATCTCACATAGAGTGAGTGTCAAACACACTACTTCTGAAATGCAAGTCTGTTATAGGAATGGGCTACACTATAGAAGAACGGGAACATAAGCATGTATATAGCTATCCTTGATCGCGATCTTTAACGCATAATACACTGTTTATTTACATTGGGTCTTAAATTTTTACTACTCTTTCACTTCAGTTATTTTAGGGGCAACACCTTTTTGATCTATGGCTTCAAAAATCATTAAATTATAGGTAAACCTGAAAGTCATTATTTTCAATGCAGATGGATATAATTTGTTAGTAATGCATCTTGTACAAACTATACCTTAACTCTGAATGCTGAGTTCATGTCTAGTGTTTCCTTGGTGGTCCTATTACTCAGTAATCTCTCTGATTAATGAGATGTTTGGCTTTTAATAAGATCTACTGTAGTCATTTACGTGAATAACTTAGATTTTAAACTTGAAATATTTTTCTTAGCTATTAAAACACTTTACCTTAAACAGTAGATTTTGGATGGCTGCCTTTGTTTGAGGTTGCTTAAGTGGGTATTCATACTCTGTTTATATTTTTCCGACTGTGTGGTCTCCTAATTGTTGTATAAAAATACAGCATAAAGTTGCAAAGTAGCTTTTTTAGACTGTAGATCTTATACACTTTTGTATTTTGCTGTGAAGGTCAGTTGAGGGGTAGCAGATATCCTCATGCTGTATTGATGCATTAAGTAGGTGCCTTTGGAAGTGAATGCCCAGTTTCCTTCAAAACAATTAAAATGCACAAAGATCTGAGACAATGGTGTTCTAAAACACTAAGTGAGTAAACACAGAGCATGTGTTCAGTTGTGCTTACAGTCCACGTTTAAAATGTTATAGTACTTTTAACACAAATAGCTGTCCCAATACTTAAAAAAATAAGAAGATATAAATAAAGGTTCGCTATGCAATATTATTACTAGTTCAATGGATATGGAGGAGATGCAAGATAAAAAGAAGTGTTGTACCCGGATCCTAGTCTAGTTTGTATTAGTAACAATATGATGTCATAGGACATTTCTTTAAATCTGTCTTTTCATAAAAGTTTGCTCATTTAGCGGTAAGATTCCATAATAACAAATGTCACAGCCTCTTACATGAGGGAAAGACCCAAATGACAGTCATTTTGCAGGTAGGATAAGGACCCAAGCTTCACCTGTCTCCATCTCTGTCCCATAGGTGGCTGGTGAAAATATTCTTGAGGGAAGGGAAGGTGTGTGTCTAGTGGGGGAAGTTGGAAAGGAGCCCACTGTCAGGGTGGGTGGGTGAATGCGTCAAGCCCAGCTCTCCTGTGTGTGTGTGTGTGGGAGTCACGATCTCAGACTTGGCCTGATGTGGAGGGGAGGCCCCAAGGAGAGGTTGGAGAGCAAGCCAACCTCACAGTCGGGGAGCGGGGGGTGGGAAGAGGACACAATTTTTATAGTGGGGGTGCTTAGAGCCATTGAACCAAATTGTAAATCTTGTACATAATGGAAATCACTTCAAGCCAGCCGCAATACTTGTTCCATCACTTAAGCCCACAGTCACTCTGCAGTGACAGCTCCTGTTCTGCAGGGCTGGGCTGAGGCTAAGTTTCATCTTGCATGCACTGCCACTTCCCGGTGCATAGCTTCAGCCTCCCACCTAACCTTACAGGAGTTGTGGTGTGCAGAACCCAAAGTCAGCTGTGGTGGGCATGGAGCCCAGTCCCCTGGCAGACTAAAAGTCTCCGATGGAGTCAGCCGGTTGGTGCAGTGCTCAGGAAAGCTGGGAATGGAGTGAAGCGGACAGGCAGGGAGTGTGCTGTGACGGTTTCTGACAGGCCAGAGCCTAGCTCTGCCTCTGTTTCAGGTGTGGAAGCAATGCTCTAGATCACTTTTGTATGACTGTGCCTTGGCAGCAAAGATAGATTTGGGGTGCTGAGTCCCCTCGAGCCCAAACCACTTCCCTATCCTTCCCATACTTCGTGTTTGTGATCAGGGGTGGATATAAGGCAGGGCGAGCGAGGCAGCCGCTCCGGGCCCCGCGCTTCAAGAAGCCCCGTGCATGCGCTGTGTCAAAGGGGGGGCCCCGTGAAATTGTGCTGCCCTGGGCCCCGCAAAATCCTCATCTGCCCCTGTTTGTGATGGAATTGTGGAGTAAACTCTCATTGACTTCAGTAGGGCCTGGGTTTCGTCAGGGAGTCCTTGTTCAGGAATCTTTGCTCACTAAACATAGCCCTGTTCTTTTGTGTTCTCCTCCTCCTGAGGTCATTGATCAAAAATAAAGAGAGTTGAAGTAGTGGGGAGTGGATGCTGGGTAGCTGTGGAAGAGGTAGGTATAGAGGTGGAAAGGAATCTTGTTTGTGCTGTGAAGTGGCTGCTCCATACATTTGAGGTGCCAATTGTCATGATGGCACAAAGCCAGCCCTTCTCCAAGGTCAGGTGGAAGCAGGCATATGACTAGGATTACATTGGATTCAAAATCAGCGTACTGCCTGACGAAATGTAGGGCCAGCAGGTCAAAACCTGAAAGTGTTGTCTTGGCAGTAGGCAAACCAGTCTTCACTAGACGTTTCCCACTGATGGCGAGTCCGATTTAGAAATGCTCACTGTTTGAATCTTCACTTCCCAGAGATTAGGGTGACAGGCGATCAGTGTGTTGGAAAATTTGTCTTGTCCATTCAGAGTCTAAGACTGCACATACATGCAGGTACGTACATACAGCTGAATGCTCCTTATTCCTTCCCCAGCCCTGTGTCTGCTGGGGCAAACTATAGCGTCGGTATCATAGCAGCTTGCTCTTATCTGTCTGTGTTGTAAGTTCTTAGGGACTGTGTTTTATTATGTGTTTATACAGTGCATACCACATAGAGCCCAAAGCTGATTACAATTTCTGGGTACTACCAGAGTAAAAATAATAATAAAAATGTGCTATACTAAATATGAGAGTGTTGATTAGCTCGGTCAACATTTTGTTATATGCTATGTGCTTAAAAAGCAGTTCAGCTGGTATGGGTATTGCTTTGTAAAGAGGGATACAAAAGTGAGAGGCCTAATTTGTTGTTTGACTGAGGAGTATGTTGTTGGGCTCCTGTTTTTTTTCTTATGGAACTGCAAGCTTTTAATGTGAACCATGTGTGTCTGTTGATATTTGAGGAATAAATATGCTTACAGCGTGAATCACTTAGTATGCGTCTTGGGTTTTATTTAATAACTTTTGTGGGACCTTATTTGTTTTTGGGGGTGGGGAGGAAAGTGGGATTTGTTCTCGAGGGGGGAAAAAAGTGACAGTAAATCATAACATCTTTGTCTCTATTTAATGGAGAGCGGGTAGGATCATACTTTACAACAGCCAGTTATTTGGGATTGATGGTAAAACATTTTGCTGACTGCTAAAAATGCTGAGGTCAGCCCTGAAAAGACAAGAGGAACTGGCATTTGGACATTCCACATTCCCAAAAAACAGTTCATTCCACATTCCCAAAAAACAAGTTAAGCTGATATTAAGCCATTTTCCTATATCATATTGATGCAGGCACTCCTAACATCCATACTTAATGCACTAGATGTGTGCTGGATACTACTCTATCTTGGTTTGCTTGTTGTTCTGCTCATGC
This sequence comes from Pelodiscus sinensis, assembly GCF_049634645.1. Taxonomy (NCBI): domain Eukaryota; kingdom Metazoa; phylum Chordata; order Testudines; family Trionychidae; genus Pelodiscus; species Pelodiscus sinensis. The sequence goes on along the minus strand of NC_134715.1, from coordinate 91,458,223 downwards.
TGCCTTCCTTCATTCTCTACAGCAGTGTTTCTGAAAGTGCTCTGCGAAACTACTTGAGAAGAAACACATTAACTGGCCGCCCCTGTTTGTTTATTTACTGGCACCACGGTCACAGAGCCTCGCGTCTCCCATTGGCTCCGTTTTGCTCTTTGCAGCCAAGCGGAGCTGTGGGAAGCGGTGGCCCGGCCCACGCCGCTTCCCGCGGCTCCCCTTGGCTGCAGAGAGCAAAGGGAGCCACGAGGCTCCGTGGCCACGGCTCCAGTAAATAAACAAACCGGGGTGGCCAGTTAATGTGTTTCTCAAAGTGGTTTCGTGGAGCACTTTCAGAAACACTGCTCTATACCAGTGTTTCTCAACCTTTATTTTTTTTATAAAGTACCCCTTTAAAAAAAAAAGTGCCCCCAGTACCTACAGTTTTCAGACACACACAGTTTTTTTCTACCATTGCAACATATTTGTTTAAGCTACTTAATTGTAGTAGGGCAGGCGGGCGATGAAATTTTTCAGTGTAAAAAGTACGAAAATAATAAAGAACTGTAAAACTTAAAACAAAAATTCAGTTTTCTCCAAATTTCAGTTATGTTGATGTACCCCCAAGACTTGTCTCAAGTACCCCTATGGGTATTCCTACCACTGGTTGAGAAACCTTGCTCTACACCATTTTTGTATCTTTTTGCTATCTTGGAAGGCATAAGGGAAAAGATAATGTTTATAAGATTTTCCCCCTCTCGTTACCTGGCTGAATGTCTGAAGGTAGCAGGAAATATTCCTCGATTATCGACTGTCAATTAAATGCTCCAAAACCAATAGCTAATAAGCAAAAGAGATTCCAATTATGACAAGAGGATCTCATCACACTCATTTTCCTTTATTGGGGCTCACCTTTTAATTAAAAAGTGCCTTGTTTGTTGATTGGGTTTTTTTATTGAATCCTTGGGAAAGAAATCCTTTCTTTACTTTCTTCTACTCCCTCCCCAGCAGGGCACGGGTATTGAAATACCATATGTACAGGTGTTTTTGACCTACTTTAGACTTGTCCAGGCTCCTCTCCATCCTCTCCCAGTTTTCCTTCCTTTGAGTCTTATACTTTACCTTGTTTTGACTAATTGTTTTTCTAAGTTTTTTTTCCTCCTCCATCCTAATCCAGTTACTACCGCACTCATTGTCCAAGATTAATTTTTAATCTCTAAATTCTATAGGGTTCAGTTCCGAGTAACTCCTCCTCCTCCTTACATTCACACAGTGCATAATTTGTAATGAAAGAGATGCTGGGGCTAAAATAATTTTTTTTGTTCAATTTTCATAACTGACACAGCAAGCCCAGAAGTGCTGAGGCTATGAACCATCAAGGCTAGAAGTTCCCAGTCCTGGAAAGATTTGCATAAATTAATCGTTGTCTATCTCCTTACTGTTGTGAAATCTTGTTTGTTTGGGGGTAACTTTGGTGGTACTAAGCTTCTAATTTTCTTTCCAGCCTCTTCACCTCCTTTCCTTTATTGTCATTTTCTTCACTAGCCTTTGCATTAAGGCCCTGACTTCTTGCCTGCTTTCTAAATTACTGAATGGAAGTGGGTGGAGCCTTTATATTTCAGTGTCTATAAATAACAAGTTTTATACCTTCCTTGCCATTTTGGATTACATCTACTATATATTTTGAAGAGTTTGTTTGTAGATTTGTTTGTATAAAATGAAATCAATATTTTGTGATTACTTACAGATACCAAATTATGCATAAACAATCCTGCCACCTAAATTAGCTGAATGCACTACTTTTTATATCGAAATATTCTGGGTGAAAGGTTTAAATAATTATTTTTGTTTTTCATTGGAAAAAAGGCATGACTGTTATGATTAGAATTCATAAAAATATGTGCTAACAAAATTAAAATCGAGTTGCCTATTCAACTGTCATTTTAGTGCAAAGAAAATTTTTACTGTTACAAATCACAAAATAATTCAAATTAGTTATAGAAAGAGTAGTGGAAACTTTACGAGTTTCTGATTCAAATGTTCTATATATGGTAATTTTATTCCATTTTATATGGTAATAAATGAATGGCGATGGCTATCTCTTAAAACTGGAAGGGACCTTGGTCATCTAGTCTAGTCCCCTGCTTTCACAGCAGGACCAAGTACCATCCATGACAGATTTTGCCCCAGTTCCCTAAATGGCCTCCTCAAGGAATGAACTCACAACCCTGGGTTTAGCAGGCCAATGCTCAAACCACTGAGCTATCTCTGAAGTTGAAACCCTACAAATTTAAAACTGTTCTTTTACTTCCCTTTTGCAAGAACATTAATAAAAAATTTCTATTACATGTATTTACATATTTCTTGAACTTTCTATAAGTGTAATCTATTCAAAATGACTTTGTCTGGTTAACAATGGGCCACACCTACTAGGAGGGCTATAATTCTTGCTGATCTGGAATTCTGTAATAGACTAAGAAGAGTAGTAGAAAAAAACTAGGTCAAAACTGACTTACCAGTAAGTTTGCCATCTATTTGTCTCATTATCTTACCTTCTCTTTTGCTTTCCTCTTTCCATGGTATGTGATGCTTGTTAAAATAGACAGCATATTGGTTTTGCTACAGAAAAAATGTGGGCATCCTGTACCCAGTGTAACAGCCTTTCACTCTGGGACTTGGGGTATTGAGTTGTAATGCAAATAAATTTTTTCTATTTTTCTATTGAAAAATGACAATGTTGTCAAAAGCAAAATATTTTGCAGAAATATTGTCTTTGACAAAACTTGATTTCCAAGTGAAAATTTTAAAAAAGCATCTCCTTTCCCACCCAACTCCCCCCAATCTTTTCCATAAGGTTGAAAGGTAGCATTTAAGCATTAACAGGGCATCTAGATATTTCTGTTTCAAAATGATTTTCCATTTACAGGTTTAAAAATTTATAATAAATATAAAATGAAAAATCTAACTAAGAACAACACATTCTTGACTTTGTCACAACAAAATGCAATTTTTTTGGCAATTTTGTCACTTATTAGTTTTGTTCCATTCTGGAAACTTGTGAAAATGAAAATCTGGTTTCCATGTAGCTCTTCTCCCAAACATGGTAGTGCCACTGAGAACTAATAACCAATTTTTCAAATTGTTTGACCTTTTCTGTCAGTGCCGCCTTTTCATTTCACAGCATCCTGTCAGTATTAGATTTCCTTTTTTTTCCTGGTCATCCTTATATCTGATCTAGGCATGCAATTCATTAGTCATGGCATCATTCCTAGTTATTAATAAGTTATTCTGAGTTGCCTTACAAAATGAGTGTGAATGCTTTATTTTGCTGTTGTGAAAGATGCAATGAGTGGAGATAGGCCAAATTCACGCTGTTTGCATCTGATCAGCAAATAATAGAGAGGGAATTTGCCTGCTGTGAATATTTGATTCACACCAGACTGCCTTATCTTATGAGTTGGCAATGCTACTGTATGAACTGATAGTGATTTTACAGGCTGTTTATTCTAAGTAGTCATCAGTTTCCATTTTCTGTGGGAAAAAGGCTCTTTTGATTTTTATGCCAGTCACACTATGTGTGGTGGGAAACTGTATCATAATACTACACAAGTAACTAAGATTTTACCTTGTCCTTTGAAAAGCTGTTTCTATTTCAGCAGTGAAAGTTGATAGTGTTTCATATAGACTATAAACTTTTCAGCATGAAACTGACAATTTTAGTGCAACATTTAGACCAGTAAATTTGAATTTGTAATCTTTATAAGCAAGATAATAGCAAGCCAAATGAGATCTTTCCAACAACAAGTATCATACTGTTCAATACTTAAAATCATTGTATGTTTATATCCCATGTTTGTCATGATGGTGACATATTTCACTGGTGAATATCCAATTATAACTTGTAAAGTTTTACAAATATTAGACCTCTTCCAAGTTTAACATCCAGCATGCTAGTAAAAGAAAATGAAAGAGCTTAATCCCTAAAGTCATTTTGCCCTCTACATAACAGGTGACAAGTACAGAGGAAGATCTCTTATTGCTTAAAATGATTCTCTGCATTTGTCTGCTATAAACAAAGAAATAAAAGTAACAACCTTTAGACACAGTTGTTTTTCTTATAGGAGCAAAGGAAGTGATGTGTCTTACCAAATGACAGTCCCTTCATGTAGTGCAATATCCTGCTTGCTGCCATAAGCAACAGATTGTTAATAGAAAGCAACCTTCCATCTACTTAATGCACATGCAGAAGCTGAAAGGAATTATTTTCTGAACCTCATGTGTAAAAGTTTGCAACTTTTTATGGATTGTTTCTAAAGCTTAAAAAAAGTCTTCTTCCCACTTAATATCCATCTACATGAAATCCTTAAAGTAATGCTACTTTTTAAAAAATTGATCATCTCCTATCAGTTGATTTCAAAGCAGTGAAGATATTGAATTGAGCTTTCCAGGATTTCTGGTGAGATGGGGACAACAAGATCTCCCTTTATTTTAATAGCTGAAGAAAATGGAGCCCAGAAAGTGACTTTGCCAATGAACATTGTGACAATCCAGAGAGAGAATCCTGATCACTTGACTCCCACTCCTGTGCTTTAAATAACAAAATCTTTTTTCCCCTCTCTGTGGTTTAGCAGGCTAGTTTATCAGCATGTTAAAAAAAATAAACACAGTTTTAAGTAGTGCTGAGCCAAACTAGAAAAGCTTCAGTTCTGTAGTCTGTTGGATGCATTTTAGATTTGGATTGGCAGCCTATAGGAATGTGAAGTATTTTGCAGGTTTACCCTGCTCATCTGTCATTCTCAAACATCAGTTTCTCTCCCCTAAATAAAAGTTGCTATGCTCCTAGGGTTATTAAGGTTTGAGAGTGATAAAACTGTCAACAGTTACAAAAAAATAAACAAAAGCCAAATCCACGTACAGTGATAACAATTTTTTTTAAATCCACGGTTGCCAACTCTTTATCACAATGTTTTACTATGCTTAAAATAGGAAATAACTATAAAGCAGGAAATAACTCATGATACTGTATTGTTGTTGAGACTGCTTTCAAAGGTTGACTTCATTCACAATCACTATAACAGCATATGCATAAACATCCTTAAATCATAACGTGGATTATTTTTAATAGATGTTTGGCCATTAAGTGAACTGTGACCATGTTTCTGGTAAGCCACCAACCCCCCATCGTGTGGTTACCAATTCTGATCACTGTTGACAGAAGTTGAATTGGAATTTTGGACCTAACGGTGAGAGATCCTGGTAAACCATCCCTTGAGCCATCCCACCCTTTGATCATTTTCCAATATATGGGGTCTGTTTGTCTTGGATAGCTTGTAACAAAAATTGCTTTTTAAAAATGTTTCACACTTAAGTAACTAAACTTATATTAGAGTTGAGCCTTGCTCCACCCATCATTTGGAGACAAACAATATTGTGCTCCTTGAAAGGCAAAACACAGTATTCATGTTTCAGTTGGAATTATAATACAAATAGCAACAGATGGGAATTTTACAAGAGACTTTTCATGACATGAATGAGACTTCCTCTCCTGGGTGCAGGCTCTCTGTTCTCCCAACTTCTGCTGCTTCTTCCATGGCTTACCTCCCTAGCTGTTAAATTTGAGCCAAGACTGGAAGAAGATTTGGAGAGCTCAAAATTTTTTGAGCCCAGATTTGCGATGTGGCTGCTGACAGCAAGCTTTGTTTGCACTGATGTTGGTATGCTGAATGCCAAAGCGATTACTGTTCTGATCACTGCACACTGCAAAAATAAACAGTGATGGTCTTGCAGATCTGTGCAAGTGCAGTATAAACAAAGATATGGGAACAAATTCAGTGATGGTGAGAACTTTGTTCCATAGCTGTTTCCCTTCAAATAGGAATAGATGGGAAGGACTTCAGGGAGGGGTTGAAAAGGTTCAAATGTTTGCTTAGCCTCCTACTGAAATTATTTCTGAAGTTTAAAAGAAACTGCTCCAGCAGACTTTATGGCACTGCTAGAAGATTTACCTGGCGTTGATTGGGCCCTTGAAAAACAAATCTTATTTGAGTATTGATTTAAATCATTGCTCTGGGGTGGGGCTGTGGATGAGGGATTCAGTATGGAGGCTGCCCCAGGGAGAGAGGACAACCCCAGTCCTCTCACTGCAGCAGCTTGGGACTAGGTGAGAAGAGCCTGTCCGTGGCTGTTGCAGCGGGCACAATTTGGGGTGAGGTGCATGTTCCCCAGCTGGGGACAGGCACAGACAGACATAAACAGAAAATGACAAACTCTCTGAAATATATAATAGATAGCTATCCTTTTCACCACCCCTATCCTCTGATGGACTAATGGAGTTATAACTGTCTGGGTCCCTATTGCTGGCTCCTTTCTGTCCCCTATGGTCATTCCGCATATAACTGTCCCTCCCACCAGACCCTTCCTTTTCCATTTTATGAGAAACAATCGAATTCTGGGCATAACCCATTGTCCTAGCCAAACCAAACTATGACCTTGCGTAATGTTATCATAAAAGAAAGCTGCATACCTAATTTGGTGGTCCTAGAGTATCATCTACTGTTTAGGAGGCGTTTTTGAACAAACCGACTCAGAGATGGACGGACAGACAGACAGATACGCATTTCTAAAATATATAGTAAGACCATTCTCCACCAACTGGACACAGGTCATCTTCTCAGGCAAGAAGAAATGAAGGGTGGGAGGAGCTTGAGTAAAGAAATGTGTGCAGTCTGCTACCTCACTGCCCACCTCCACTGGCTGTTCCTACAGCTCTGGAAGTTCTTCAGAAGCTTGACCTTGATTGTCACTTGTTCCCTGTGACCTCTAAGCTTGTCTACATGAGAAAGTTGTACTAGGTCTACAAAAGGTTTTAGTTCTTGATATAGTTAAATTTTGGTGTAAACCATATGGGGAATCATCCCCAGTGATCCACCAGTGCTTGCAAAACCACAGAGAAGTAGCCCTTTCTGTTGATGTACTCTGTGGCGAAGTGAGCTGATGCCAACATAAAGATATACATCCCAGCTATCCACTCACGGCAGTTCAGGAATCCATTGCTGAAAATCCATCTGCTATGTCTCTGCACATTTTTGAAAGTCACAGTCCTGTGTAGTATTAATGGCCCCATGCACTGGCAGGACAATGGCACTAGCTATGGATTCTCAAACTCCAAATGACTTCACACTAACCAGTAGAAATGCAGTGTTGCAAGCTTCCATAGTGCAATCAACACTCATTTCACCACTGTCAGTGCAGTGCTCATTCTGGTGTCCCTGTGCTGGAGGCTTTGGTGGCAGGTATAATCTTCCCCAAATGGAGCAAGTAATGCTGGATGTGGCGTATCTTTCTTTGAAGGCATACCAGCCCATACTTTGGGAATGCTGCTTGTGAAGTTCCTGAGAGCCAAGGAGGACACTGGCACCTGGACCATGGCTTGGACCCACTTTGCCCCAAGGCCCTGCTTCCACTTGGCTGCTTCCCCCATGGTCCTATCTGCACTTTATCTTCTCCTGCCCCTGCTCCACGAGTAGTAACGGTAGTTCGGAATAGGAAGCCTAATCCGAACTACCTAGTCCGTGCTGCGTGTAGCTGCGGGCACGGAGTCCGAACTAGGGGACATTCAAAAATGGCGGCGCCCTGCAATATGCAAATGAAGCCCGGGAAATTCAAATCCTGGGCTTCATTTGCAACTTCGGTTGCCTACATTAACCACCCTAGTTCGAACTAGGGTGGTAGTGTAGACATACCCTCTCTTCTCTCATGATGCTGGCTTCTCTGCACCCCTCTTCCCCCATTGCTTGTCCTGAAGGCAGGAGGTGACAGAAAGGAACATGTAATGGGAGGGCTCCTAGGAGAAGGGGCCTCAGGGGAGGGGACAGAGTGGGGCTGAGTGGCAGATGGGGGGCTTTGAGGGAAGAGGCAGAGCAGGAAGAGGCAGAGTGGAGACGGAGGCTCAGGGGAAGAGGGCTGAGCAGGATATCAAGGTGGAGCAGAAATGGAGAGTAAGCAGTGCAGTCAGAGGAAGCTAAGTAAGGAGTGGGGCCCTGGTCCAAAGGCTACATGGGAAAGTTGTAGCCCCCCCCCCCCCCCCACTTCTAGGGAGATTCCCGTGCTCATACCCAGCCTCCTCTGCCTGTGGTGGTGGTCTGGGGAGAGCTCTGCATCAGGAATGTGGCCTTGTACATTCGAAAGTTCTGCAACCACTTCTTTGTCATACCGAGCCCACATTATGATGCAATCCCACCAGTCAGCAACCGTTTCTCAGGACTAGAAGCATTGCTCCACCATTTGCAGCTGCTTCATGAATGCCAATAATAACCCTCCTTTAGATTTTGCTGTCCTCCATGCAATCAGCAAATGTCCTGCTGCTATGGTTTTGTTCTGTGACTCTGTAAATACCAGTGGATCATTCATCCTGTGCTTGCAATACTTATGACAGTAGTGCAGATCTGTGCAGACTCCATTCTTCTGTCAAAGGTGGCTGACAGTGTGATGTGCTATGTGGATTTGTGAGATTTTTTTTAAATAAGGTATTAAATTATGGGATATGGATAGTATTCTGGGATGAAGAAATTAGCATGATGGGAACCTGTTAGTAGACATGGCCTTAGAATGACCACAGAGAGGGGTTTTTTTTCTTATCACTGTAGTACATCCACCCTCTTGAGAGGTGGTAACTAGATTGATAGAAGAATTCAAGCAGTGGATTTATTGGGGCTTAGGTTAGCTTAGCAAGATCTCTGAGGGGATTGACATTTTCACACCCCTGAGCAAAGTTGCTAGGTAGAGCTCTGGTTTAGGTGTAGACCAAGCCTAAGCATGGAAATTCCTACGTGGACACTGGTTTAACTAAATCAGTGTGTCCTCCTTGTGTAGAAAAAGTCTCAATTGTTTAAAAAATGTGGTTTCATATTTTCAGCTTGAGGAAAAGAGATGACTTCCTCTCCCCCCCCCCCCCCCCCCCCCCCCCCCCCCCCACTTTTGGCTGGCTAAGGATGGAGGGCAGTGGAGTAATTGAGTATGCTAGTTAGAAGTAATTGGCAAGTTAATGTAAATGCAACATTTTTTTGTAAAACAATAACACAATCAGAATGGTGAATTAATATATTATATACCTGTGTTTTTTGACGAAGTGTCAAATGTGGCCATTGGCCACAAGGCTTGCAGTGGATTAGAACTATACAGAGAGCTGGCGTAAATTTGATTGCAAGTCAGCTGTTTTTATGTATTAAAAATGTATTAAAATCTTGCCATATGACTTCTGACAAAGAAAACTGAATGAACATGGTGTAGCTATGGATTTCAAAGGCAAAATGTTTCTTTTTTCCACTTTTGGAATCTGCAAAGTGCAATTTTAGTATATAATTGGCAATACGGTAATCCTAGATTAAGGATGAAGTAGATTAAGTGATTGGAAATGATCCAGAAATTTAGGTTTGTGAACGGAGGGGTTGATTCATTATGATAATCTTCTATAATAAAGAGAAGTTAAATTTTATTTGCCTCATTTCAGGACAACACCATCTTATTCTTAAGAGGCTGCAAAGAGCTTGGGCTTAAAGAATCTCAACTTTTTGACCCGGGTGATCTTCAGGATTTATCAAACAGAGTAACAGTCAAGTAAGTACAATACCAGCTCATAGTTAGGGCCTTAATACTGTGGACATGTATGGTTTAATTGTAAATAATTAAGGATGAACAATAAGGACTGTAGATATTAATATTCATGTACAACAGACACAAGCTAAGCATTCGGAATCCAGGTGCATGCCTAGACTAGATGCTCTGTTCAGAAATCCCTCCCTCCCCCCGGGATCGTTCAAAGAGCACCTTTGATTGATAACATTCTCTTGTATCTAAATACATTAGAAGGAAGAGGAAGACCAAGGACAGGGAAGGCCCACTGGTCAGTGAGGCGGGAGAAACAGTAACAGGAAACTTGGAAATGGCAGAGATGCTTAATGACTTCTTTGTTTCAGTCTTCACTGAGAAGTCTGAAGGAATGCCTAACATAGGGAATGCTAGTGGGAAGAGGGTAGGTTTAGAAGATACAGTGAACCCTCGATTATCGCGGTAGATAGGTTCCAAACCCGACCGCGATAGCTGAAAATCCGTGAAGTAGGGACACCATATTTACGTATTTATTTAACATGTATATTCAGACTTTTAAAACCCTCCCTTTACGTAGTACTGTTAACAAACCACCCTTTAATGTACAGAACACTTAATGCATGTACTACAGTACCCTAAACTAAAACATATTAAACACTTGTTCGGGCTTGTATCCACCTTCAGTGATAATATTCTTAAATGTCTCATTCGCGTAAGTTTCAGCAGCGGTAGTGTCAGCGGAAGCAGCCTCGCCATGCAGGGAAACGCTTTTCAGGCCGAAGCGTTTCTGAAACTTCGCGAACCATCCTTTGCTGGCGGAAAAACGTTGTTTCTGAGGCTGGGAAAAAAGTCCGCGAAGTCGTGAATCCGCGATGGTCGAACCGCGAAGTAGCGAGGGCTCACTGTAAAATAAAAAAAGAACAAGTTAAAAATCACCTAGAAAAGTTAGATGCCTACAAGTCACCAGGGCCTGACGAAATGCATCCGAGAATACTCAAGGAGCTCATAGAGGAGGTATCTGAGCCTCTAGCTATCATCTTCGGAAAATCATGGGAGACAGGAGATATTCCAGAAGACTGGAAAAAGGCAAATATAGTGCCCATCTATAGAAAGGGAAATAAGAACAACCCAGGAAACTACAGACCAGTTAGTTTAACTTCTGTGCCAGGGAAGATAATGGGCAAGTAATTAGGAAATCATCTGTAAACACTTGGAAGGCAGCAAGGTGATTGGGTACAGCCAGCATGGATTTGTAAAGAATAAATCATGTCAAACCAATCTGATAGCTTTCTTGAATAGGATAACAAGCCCTGTGGATAAGGGAGAAGCGGTGGATGTGGTATGCCTAGACTTTAGTAAGGCATTTGATACGGTCTCACATGATATTCTTATCAATAAACTAGGCAAATACAACTTAGATGGGGCTACTAAGGTGGGTGCATAACTGGCTGGATAACCATACTCAGAGAGTAGTTATTAATGGTTCACAATCCTGCTGGAAAGGTATAACAAGTGGGGTTCCGCAGGGGTCTGTTTTGGGACCGGCTCTGTTCAATATCTTCGTCAATGATTTAGATATTCATAGAATCATAGAACATAGAGCTGGAAGAGACCTTAGAAGGTCATCAAGTCCAGCCCCCTGCTCTAGGCAGGACCAATCCCAACTAAATCAACCCGGCCAGAGTTTTGTCAAGCTGAGACTTAAACACCTCTAGGGATGGAGACTTCACTACTTCGCTAGGTAACCCATTCCAGTGCTTCACTACCCTCCTAGTGAAATAGCTTTCCTAATATCCAACCTGGACCTCTCCCACCACAACTTGAGATCATTGCTCCTTGTTTTACCATCTGTCACTACTGAAAACAGCCTCTCTCCATCCTCTTTGGAACCTCCCTTCAGGAAGTTGAAGGCTGCTATCAAATCACCCCTCACTCTTCGCTTCTGTAGACTTAACAGACCCAACTTCCTCAGCATCTCCTCATAGATCATATGCTCCAGCCCCCTAATCATTTTGGTTGCCCTCCGCTGGACCCTGTCCAATGTGTCCACATCCTTTTTGTAGTGGGGGGCCCAGAACTGGACACAATACTCCAGATGTGGCCTCACCAAAGCCAAATAAAAGGGAATAATGACATCTCTGGATCTGCTGGCAATGCTCCTCTTAATGCAACCTAATATGCCATTAGCCTTCTTGGCTACAAGGGCACACTGTTGACTCATATCTAGCTTCTCATCCACTGTAACCCCCAGATCCTTTTTGCAGAACTACTACTTAACGGGTTGGTCCCCAGCTTGTAACTATACTTGGGATTCTTCCATCCCAAGTGCGGGACTCTGCACTTGTCCTTGTTGAACCTCATCAGATTTCTTGTGGCCCAATCCTCCAATTTGTCTAAGTCACTCTGGATCCTATCTCTGCCCTCAAGCGTATCTACCTCTCCCCCTAGCTTAGTGTCATCCGCACACTTGCTGAGGGTGCAATCCATCCCCTCATCCCAGTCATTAATAAAGATATTGAACGAAACCGGTCCTAGAACCAAACCTTGGGGCACTCCACTAGAAACCGACCGCCATCCTGACATCGAGCCATTGATCACTACCTGCCGGGCCTGGCCTTCTATCCATCTTTCCATCCATTTATCCAATCCATATTCCCTTAACTTGCTGGCAAGAATATTGTGGGAGACCGTATCAAAAGCCTTGCTAAAGTCATGGTATATCACATCCACTGACTTTCCCATGTCCACAGAGCCAGTTACCTCATCATAAAAGCTAATCAGATTGGTCAGGCATGACTTGCCCTTTGTGAATCCATGCTGACTATTCCTAATCACTTTCTTCTCTTCCAAGTGCCTTAAAATGGATTCCTTAAGGATCCTTTCCATGATTTTTCCAGGAACCGAGGTAAGACTGACCGGCCTATAGTTCGCTGGATCTTCCTTCTTCCCTTTTTTGAAGATGGGTACAGAATGTACCCATATTGGCATAGAAAGTAAGCTTATTAAATTTGCAGATGATACCAAGCTGGGAGGGGTTGCAACTAATCTGGAGGATAGGGTCATAATTCAAAATGATCTGTACAAATTGGAGAAATGGTCTGAGGTAAACAGGATGAAGTTTAATAAAGACAAATGTAAAGTGCTCCACTTAGGAAGGAACAATCAGTTTCACACATACAGAATAGGAAGAGAATGTCTAGGAAGGAGTACGGCAGAAAGGGATCTAGGGTTTATAGTGGACCACAAGCTGAATATGAGTCAACAGTGTGAGGCTGTTGCAAAAAAAGCAAACATGATTCTGGGATGCATTAACAGGTGTGTTGTGAGCAAGACATGAGAAGTCATTCTTCCGCTCTACTCTGCGCTAGTTAGGCCTCAGTTGGAGTATTGTGTGCAGTTCTGGGCACCGCATTTCAAGAAGGATGTGGAGTAATTGGAGAGGGTCCAGAGAAGAGCAACAAGAATGATTAAAGGTCTAAAGAACATGACCTATGAAGGAAGGCTGAACGAATTGGGTTTGTTTAGTTTAGAAAAGAGAAGACTGAGGGGGAACATGATAGCAGTTTTCAGGTATCTAAAAGGGTGTCATAAGGAGGAGGGTGAAAATTTGTTCGTCTTGCCTCTGAGGATAGAACAAGAAGCAATGGGCTTAAAGTGCAGCAAGGGAGGTTTAGGTTGGACATTAGGAAAAAGTTCCTAACTGTCAGGGTAGTTAAACAATGGAATTAGTACCGGAGTTCGGACTAAGGGGGATTTAAAAATGGCGGCGTCTGGGAAGATGCAAATGAAGCCTGGGATATTTAAATCCCGGGCTTCATTTGCAACTCCGGTTGCCCTCATTTGCCTACCTAGCTCAAACTACTGAGCTAGTGTAGACATACCCTCAGAGAGGTTATCCAGCCAGTTATGCACCCACCTTATAGTAGCCCCATCTAAGTTGTATTTGCTTAGTTTATTCATAAGAAGATAATACGAGACCATATCAAATGCCTTACTAAAGTCTAGGTATACCACGTCCACCACTTCTCCCTTGTCCACAAGATTTGTTATCCTATCAAAGAAAGCTATCAGATTCGTTTGACGTGATTTGTTCTTTACAAATCCATGCTGGCTATTACTTTATTATCTTCCGAGTGTTTGCAAATGAATTCCTTAATTACTTGCTCCATTATCTTCCCAGCAAGTTAAGCTGGTAGTGAGCAGCAGGCAATGACAGAGAGATTCATCTGTATGTAGCGTCGCTTAGGGACTTTGTGAAACTGGCTTTTCTCTTACTTAGCCTGATTTTGATTGGGATCCCTGGTTTTTACCAAAACCAGTAGGGTTCTGCCCACTGCTGCCTAGAATGTTCTGTGAAAGTTTTTGAATTAATGCAGTTTTGAATGAGTTAAACTAAAAGTTAATAGTAAACTGGAGAATTGGATTGGCCCTCAGTATAACGTGGTGGTAGATGGACAGGGAGGTGCTTGTTGTCAGAAAATCTTTTCTTTCCCCCACTCTTCAGAGAAACTCACCTCCAGAAATCCAGCTGAAAAACTTTCCCTTGAACTTCCCAAGTTCATGTTGAAAGTCACTGGCTGTTTTTTCAGTTTGGACCTCTTTGGTCCAGCACCCTCAGGACCTGACCAGGGGACCTGATGAGGGGATTTGCTGGACCAGGAGAGGTTCCTTCCCTTATGGTCCGAGCTGTCTGCTGCCCCTGGGCCAGGGCTCCTATCCCCTGTGGTGCTATAGCTGCTGCCAGAGCACCATGGCTGTAGTTTTATGTTTGGAGGTCCCCAGCTCGGCAGCCAGGCTGGGGGCTGGAGCTGTCTGGCTGCCTCTGGAGTTGGAGCTTCCTTGATACAGACCTGCTGACCTAAACTGGCTCCAGTGGCTGGGGAGCTCCAGCCCCTGCGGCAGCCAGGGAACTCTGGCTCCCGCCCTCCGGCTCCGGGCAGGAAGCTCCACAGCCAGAGCCAGAGCTCCCTGGCTGGAGCTGGAGCTTTGCAGCCTCTGGAGGCAGAATGAGACTGGAGCTCCAGGGCCTGGGCCTGAGCTCCCCGGCCACTGCAGCAGAACTCCCCATTGCTGCCCACCCTGCATGCCCCTGCCCCCACTTTATCACATTCCTGCCCTCTGCCCGATCTCCCTGTTCCTGGGCTCTGTGGTCCAGGAACCTCTGCGGTCCTGCCAGACCACGTGTGTTGCCAGACCAGAGAGTCCTGGTTAGGGAGGTACAACCTGTACTAAATGAACACCATAGTAAGAAAGATAATTCTACTCCCTAGTTTGCAGCCATTTTGAATGCTTATTTATTGTAGCAAAGATTGTTTATTCCATGCTGCAACATAAAACAAATCAATATTAAACTACACATGATTAAAATAATGGCATATCTTTTAATTCTTTTTGTGATTTATTTTTGTGCATTTAAATGGAATGTATTAAGCATACTTTTGGTCATTCAGCTATAAAAAGTTGTGATCTAATGCTTTACAAAATAGTCTGATGTTAATCAGATTAAATACTTTTTCATACTAAGATCGCAGTGGAAAAGAAAATATGAACAATATTTTTTTAGGATGAATTTACTAGAAGAAGAATGCACTTGGAAAACGACGGATTATTTTAAGTTCCTTTATTTTTCAGGCTTTCAGTATTTTCATAAATGTAAACAAACATTCTGATTTTGGCAGTCATATAAATTTATCACCAGAGTAGACTTGCATAGTTTGAAATGAATTAGCTTTTAATTTTATTCGGAGGATAATCTAAGCTAAATATTTGCAGTAAGTTTGTTTTGTTTGTATAATACGCAGATGTGTTAGACACATTCTTTTTATGTTCAGTACTCCAAGAAATTTCTTGGCTAAAAATAAAATGAATTTGAAGTGAAGCCTTATAATTTTCCTGTTGTTTGTGTTTTCACAACTTTGAGCTTCATGTAGGCTCCTAATTTAAGACTTCTAGACATAGTGAAGGAATGCTAGCTAAGGCATTTGCCCCCAAAAGGATGTTAGTCTTCAGTGTAAATGCTAAGTATACTTTCACAGAGCAGCAAACAGATATTATACTACAGGTGCACATGAGAAGACTGTAACTCTGTGTTATTAATTATTAATATCATCTGTGTTATTTCATCTCCCTTCTGCTGTCTGCATGATGTGGATTTTCTTTGTGAGATGTTCTCTGGGGCAAGCCATGTTTGTTTAAACATTTCAAGCACGTTCAATTTCTGTTTTACCATTGGGTATTCATGACATATTGGAGAGCAAAATTTGACCCTTGAACTGCAGTCGAGTTTTAGGGTTTAGGTCTTTAGTCTTCCTTGAGTACATATCAGCAATTCTGTGTTTCATTCTTGGCACTAGCCACTTCACTGTGGGACTTCTATAGCATATTTTCTTTTTGCTTTGAAAGCGTTGTAATTTAATGATTGCAAAATACTCCCACATTATGAATGAATGCACAACATCTTCCTAGCTTTCTTGTGTTTCCAACCAACAGAAGCATCCTGCAGGCTTTTGTTAGGAAAACCACGTGATCTCCTACATACACACTCTTGGAAACAGTGTCTGCTTTCTGATTTTTCTTTCTTCTCTTTTTTTGTGTGTGCATCCAGGAACATTGACAACAGTAGGAAACTGAAAAATGTAAGTATTTAATTTTCAGTGTTTTCTTCTCTGGATAATCCTGGTTTTGGACGGAGTTAAAATTTAGATTGTAAAAGCTAGTACTGTGATGTAAATCTGAAAAAATCCTTTTGTACATTGAACATGCAGAGTTCATTTGAAACTAAGAAGAGTGCTGCAGAGGCAGACTGTCTCTGCAAACAAAATAGGATAGTGATAGAAATGTAGCCGTGTTAGTCTGGGGTAGCTGAAGCAAAAACAAAAACAAAATAGGACTGTGCTAGTAGTATTGTTTCAAGCTAAATAAAGAAGTAAATAATTAAATCTCTTGATTACCAGTCTAATTTTGATTAACACTACCTACCATATCAAAAGCTAAATGTTTTTTGGATTTTCTGAATTTACTAGGTATACAATGATTATCATTTGGTTTATACTTTTGTGCAAAGCATATCTAACAGAGAATATAATACAAACTTCATTCACATTATGTGGATCTAAACTGTTGAATTGTCATTTTCCATTAGATTTGCTAGCTTTCTCTTTGAGTTTCCAAACTGATGTGTATGTTTTCCCAAGTAGGATGTGTTGTCAAAAGCAGAGTAGGCTAATTTTGTTTCACTTTTTGTTGATTTAAGCCATTAGCAGTAGTAATAATTTTGTAAGAGTAAGATTTAAAAAAAAAAAAAATCTGAAGTTGGCTAGTCCCAGATTTACCGGTAGTTACACTATCAAAGGTCAAGCAAACCTGGCTTTACTGCCATCTGTAAGCTACTGTAAATTCAATTTGTATTTAACATTCATCTACAGTTTAAGGAAATGCCAAGATCTTTCGCTTATAATTTTTCAAGCTAGTGATCCTTGATTGCAGGTAAAAAGGACTGAATATTTTGTTCCAAGTCTCAGAGAGGTAGCTGTGTTGATCTGTATCTCATGTTTTATTTTGTTCAGTCTTTCTGGTCATCAGGAGAGTAATATCTCCTTTTTCTAGCACACAAAGTTGGGAATGTTCTCATTCCATGGCTTTTTGGATTACTCTTTCCCTGGAAATTGGCTAAAAAGCGTTATATGCATGTGGTGTTCTTAAAGTAAAGTTAAGAAGGATTCATAAGTGTCTATGTAATGTAGACATTCCAGATGCATTAGTCTGTACTCCAAACTGGCAGCCAGTCAGAATGCTTGCAAAGGTGTCATTTTTGGAAATATTTTCAACTCTGGATGAGTAAGGGAGGAGAAGATTGAGTGCTTGCAAAACAAAGAAACAAAAAAACCCTGAGCATAGCATAAACCACCTCTCATCACTTAATTAGTTACGAAAATTAATTAGATAGTTTCTTAGTTCCAAACAGTACTGTGTCTTCAAGTATTTGTACGTAACTTGAAAGCACAATGCTGTTTTTGCATGTATTTGCTATTCTGTGTTGCGTTAAATTTATCTTGATGATCAGCTACTTATCCACATCTCTCTCTCATAGTTGCCATCAAATATGGGGTTATTAATAAAACTAAAAAACTCTTATTAAAAGGTTTACATTATAAGAAATAAAGGTGCCAGAAATGATTTCTTGTCTTCCTAAAAAAGTATGATAGTTTTAAGCATTCAAGAAAGATGTTGGATTTTGAGAGTTTTGGACAACTGAAATTCTCTATTACCAGAACAGATACAGTCCTGCCAGTGCCAGACAGGTTTCTCTTCTTGGCTCCATCATTGCATATGACCTTAACCTAGAGAAACTACCTCAAGGAATGAGAGTTTATGTAAGGGTCTATAAGCTTAGGCCTTGGCTAAACTTAGGCATAGGCCATCTTATTTCTGATGGTGGTTTCTTCATTATGGCAAATGTCCAGTTGAAGGTTAGGTGAAACCATCAACTTATTCCACCTAAGGTGCAGAAAAACTGCTAGATGGTCCAAGCTTTTAATATTGATCTATGGGTTTCTTGAGTCATAAAATTAGAGGTGAAGTTCATTGACTCTTATCAATAATATTGGGGTAGGTGAAAACTGAACTCACTTTTCTTTTCTTCAAATGTACCCTGACATATTTATTGTGTGTTTCATTATGTATTTTAATGAAGGAATACCATTATTAATAATTTTATCCAGCCACCATTGCCTTTATTTTACCATGAGCTTTAGAAATCTTCATTATTGGAAGGTAATTCTTTTGAGTTTTCTTCACTTTGTGGGTTCTTTTGAATATTGATTGAGCTTTATTTTTGCTGCTTACTTATCAGCCAGATATGACACAGCAGTGGTTTTTATTAAAATGTCAGCAAGCTTAGTGTATCTTTTTAATAAACTGCAAATTCTGTGAGATTATTATACCTTTAATATATGCATTGTGTATTTGTTATTAACCATTTAACCATCCTCCCTTCCTAACCCGAAGAGTGGAATTCAGATTTAGAACAAATTCTCAAATTCACTAGTGATTTGGAGTTCAAAATAAATGAAGATGTTCTTAGGAAAAGTAAATTTAGCAAATTGTGTGTAGATTTTCAGTTAATGATTCCTGATTTCTGTAGGTTCTAGTTACCATTTATTGGCTGGGGAAAGCCGCAAACAGATGCACTTCATACAGTGGAGCAACACTGAACCTGAAGGAGTTTGAGGGATTGCTGGCCCAGATGAGAAAGGTATCTTTTTTGTTGGTGTTTCTGGCTGGAAATTTAGTTTTTAATTATTGAAGATTGAAGTCCCACAATAATGCTTTCTGATATCTGTTGTTATAACTTAGAAGGGGACAGTGAGCTTGGTTAGTGGGAGTGAGTTATTTTTTTGGAAAGCTCCTGACTATATTAAATACTGTAAATACAGGGATAGCTATTTCCTTTTTTTTTTTTTTTTTTTTTTGGTAGAGGTTTTGCAGATGCTATGGATGTAGAAATTACCAGCTGCAGGACTTTAGATAGTTATATAACATAACACTTAGAGCTGAGTGAATAAGTGATGATTTGGTTCAGGGGCCAAAATGAAAAATCTGGGGTGGGGAGAAATAGGTTCTGTTTAATTTGAAACAAACATTTTTTTGGTTTACTTCAGGTAGAATAAAATATATTGTATACACATTGAATTGCTTTCAGGTTTTCCATGCTTTTATTTGTTTGCACTTTTTTAATTTGCTAAATTTTGAAATGAAAAGCTATGTCAAAACAAAAAGTCTACACATTTTGTTGCTAAATGGCTAAAATGAGATATTTTGACATTTTTGATTTTTTTTTTTTTGCCAGAACTATTCACTTGGGGTATGTCTACACACAATTTTTATTTCGGGAGAAGGATGCAAGTAGCGCTGCACATTTGCATACTTCCTCCGGTTTTTTTGCGGAAGACGCTCTTCCGGTATTTACCCGCATCTAGATGTGGCCAAATTTCTAAATAAAACCCTATTTTGAAAGACTCGTTGTAGGAGGAATAAGGGGTCTTTTAAAAAAGTGGTTTATTTCAAAATTCGGCCGCATGTAGACATGGGTAAATACCGGAAGAGCGTTTTCGGGGGGTGGGGCGGAAGGAGGAAGTATGCAAATGTGCAGCGCTATTTGCATCCTTTTCCCAAAATAAAAATTTTGGGTAGACATACCCTGAGTTTGATCCAAATTCATTAATAGTTTTGGTGCCCTAAAAGTATGTATTTTTGAGAATTACTAATTGCTGAAAATATATTGTCCTGTTCTTGTTAAAATGGTAATGTTCATAATTCGGTGTTCCTGCTCTTTGCTTATCACATACCAATTGACTGCTCTCGAGAGAGAAAACTTGCAAAGTGAGTCAGAGGGCCTAAAACCTTAGAATCTGATTAAAGAACATATTAAAACTCTCAGACTGTGGTGAACAATATTTTCCTCAGCCAGTTTTCAGTTGAACCAAAAGTTTCAATTGAAGAATATAAAATTTCAACAGTCAAAGTGGGTGGGGAAAGGAGATGTATGTGTATGTCACATGTAGCAGAACCTTGATCATTTGTGTTTAGCCAAACTCTTAATCTTGGATGAAAATGGATGTCAGAATTTACAGGCCATTGCAGATCAGATCAGCCAGGTTCTGCTGCTGAAAAGAGGCCTGTGCAGAGTGTAACACCGATCCCACAGCCCAGTCAGTAGTACTACAAGTAGGCTGCAGTGGATTTTGAAACTCCTCACACTGTTGCTCCTTGTGGCTCTACTGAGGTCACTGGGATAGTGAATAAGTACTTCATGGCTGGCAACTGATAATCAGAATTTCTGGATCTTCTCCTTTCCCCTCCCAAAGTCTACCATTGTAGAAGTAGAATAGTGATAGAAGTAGATACTGCCTACCTACTGCATCTCACAAAGGCTCCTGCTTTGCCTTGCATACAAAACAGTCCATCCCACCATGGCTGGCTGGCACATTCTGCTTGCCTGTGCACTGCTGCCTGCTACTGACTCATTGATCTATCTGGGGCATTCAGACTTGGGAATCCCAAGGGACCTGCAGTAAACGGTTCCCAGAAATGAAGAACTCAACTAGTCGATTTCGGTTACCACATAATGAATAGAGAAAGCCTTTAGATAAGCTGCCATCTTGCTTCTCTTCCTTTCTCTTAGACTGTCTTTCTTAGGGGAGTCTATTGCCTGTGTGAACCCAGCCATAGGAGCAAGAAAACATGGCAAATTGCCTTGTTCTGTTGGGGAAATAAAAGATGCATCTCTGCAGTGAAGGGAAAAAAGGAGGGGCCTTACTGTGCCTCTTCCTTCAGCAATAGGACAATAGCAAATATTTTTATGTTTATGGGTGTATTTATAAAATTCATATATGGAGATAATACATTCAGTTATGATATCTGTAGGATGTACATTTAACATCCTAACTGGCTTTCTGGCCCATTGCCCTGTGACTTAATTCTGTCATTCTGAAGTCCTGGGAAGCTTCAAAAAACCTGTCTTTTTAGAAAAAATGTAATTCTGCATCCATCTACTGAAGATTTGTTTTTCCTTCTCTGGCCCACTCTCTCCACCACACAAAAAAATTACATTTGGGTAAGGCCCAAGGTTGGAAAAGTGAAGCCCCTACATCACTGACAGCTTTACCATACATAAAAATGTTAGGCTTCAGTGTTATTTTATAACCTTGTCAGACTAGGAACAGGAGTTCTGTGTTTCTGGAAAGGAGAGATTCCTACTACCTCCCCTTGGCCAGTGCATTGTGTTATGTTATGGGAATATCTTTTCAAGAAGTGTCCCAGAACTGATGTAAATGAAATGTAGAGTGTTTCTATTCAGTAGATAATACACACTCAAAATTAGAGCAAGTATCTGTACTAGCCTGTAACAATCTTTTGGGAGAATGAGATGCCAACAGGAAGGCTAAATAGTATGTGTTACAGGAGAATTACTATAGTATATAGCACTATCTTTTGTACACTTCCATACTTTTATCTATAGTTCCCCCCCCCCCCCCAGTAATTAAAAAGTAAACTAAATTAAAGTTAACCAGCTAATAAAATGGAGAATTTTGGAGTCCATTCATTCGCACTTCATTCAGTGTTTTAAAGCGTGAAATAGTTGAATAATGTGTGTTTTCAGCCTGAACTTTTGAATAGTTTATCTGATTTCTATCCCTCTTGCTATTGGGTGTTTCCATGACTTTCTAACATCTTATTTTAAGAAAGTGGAAGTTTGCCAGAGGACTGAATACCAGCTGATTGATATGTAAAGATGGGGAACTTTAGAGAACCTTTTTCTGAATCTGGATCTGGACAAGATTTCAAATAGTTTCAAGGAAAAGGACAAAGAGGATTTTGAAAGGATGTAATTGTTCTTGGAGCTATATACTTAATGTAGATTTTAGGAAGACAGAGGTGGTATATGTTGAACAA
The DNA here is from genome assembly GCF_049634645.1 of Pelodiscus sinensis. Lineage (NCBI taxonomy): Eukaryota > Metazoa > Chordata > Testudines > Trionychidae > Pelodiscus > Pelodiscus sinensis. The sequence goes on along the minus strand of NC_134715.1, from coordinate 91,436,194 downwards.
TGTGTGTATATACCATTACTAAACCAGGGATAAGAGAGGAAAACACATAGAATTAACGCACTAACTTGTTAACATATTTTAAATTTAGAAATGGAACAAAACTTGTTCAATCCCAGTGTGTGTACTCAGTGACTATTGGTATTACTGTGATTATGCTTGGCCTTAAGGAACCTTTGGTGCTGGACATATTTTGGCTGCAAGTTATTTCGTGGCTCTAATTAAGTCTTCTTCCTGGAAAGTCTACAGAACACAAGTGTCTAATCTTGCCTTTCCCTCTTAGCCTCTCCCTTTGAATATTGAGCTGCTGATTGATATTATGATGTTCCCTTTCTCAGCTCCTCTTTCTGCAGTAATTCTTCTATGCTAAGGAGGCTGTTGACTTTATTATACCATGATGTTGATTGATCGGATCACTGGCAATACTAATAATGACAACAGTAACTGTAAAGGACAGTTGGAGATACTCTCAACTCAGTTATCTAGCTCCAACTATCTGTAGTCCATAGGTGTTTTTAATTGGAAACTTGAAAATTCATATTTAAGTGTGTCAGGAAAAAAATGTACATTCCAGTCATTTCAGATTTAAAAATGTCAGCCTGCTAATGTCACCCACGTCACTTGATTATTTTTTTTTCAGTGACAGTCTGGCAGAGAAAAAAAACTATAGAGATTTATCTTTTGAATAAGAGAGTAGGTACTTTTGTTTTTCTCAGCCTGTGCTATTGTAATTAATGTTAAGAAACTGGATGAAACAAGGGATTTATTATAATGCAAGGGTGAGGATGGCTTCTATTGACCTTTCTCTCTGCTGGAGTTTCAGCATTTTAGTATGTGCTGCTTGCGCTGGAAAGAATTTATAATCACAGGGCTGTCAAAGACAACCATTGTTCTCACTGCTCTGAACATGTGGGTCAGCTACAAGTGCTTTCATATCCCCCAGAGCCAGGAGCTGGCAAAGAGTAAAGAGCACGACTGAATTCTTCAGAGGCATCAGGAAAAGCGTTTTGCATATTTTTCATTGCTGATTGCTTTAGAAAGACATCCCTCTTTCATAGTAGGAATTTCTCTTCAAGGTAGAGGGAGGCTGGGACACACTGCTTCATTATTTTGCCGGGCTGAAGCGACAACAACAAATGCTGCCTGCTGGTGTCCCAGCCAGATACAATAGATAGACCGGAGGAATTAATCTGCAGGATAGTGAGTTTATCCCTGACTCAGCCATGAGGTCAAATTTATAATGCCTTTGCCAGGGGGCTATGGACTACGGAGGACAAGTTAAGTTTCAGGTTTATTTCAGTTTTGATACTTTTATTAACCTGCCTATTGCAACTGTATTTGAAATAACTATATTAATCCAAAGCATGTGTGTTCTTTTTAATCAGTATGAAAGGAAGTTTTATTGAAATATCATGGTTTTGATTTGAGCAAAAGAAGTGCTATGATTGGGGAAAGAGATTTTATTGCATTAGTAATATACTTTGGACTCAAATGCATAATGAATCTCATTTTTGTGTCGCCAGCTTCTTTTTGAAGAGGTAACTTCTGTATTTGCATGTAGGAAACCGAAGATATTGAAAGCCCCAGACGCAACATCCGTGACAGTGGTTATATTGATTGCTGGGACTCTGAACGCAGCGATTCTCTTTCCCCCCCTCGCCATGGCAGAGATGATTCCTTTGACAGTCTGGATTCGTTTGGTTCCCGCTCACAGCAGACACCATCTCCAGATGTAGTGCTCAGAGGAAGCAGCGATGGTAAGTGTCAATCACAAGGAGACGCATGCAAAACATTGACTGTGTCACCTAGCACTTTCAGTGCAAAGGCAGCCATTCAAAAGCTGGATGCAGTTTTTGAATAATGATGTCGCCTGTGAAATGGTAAAAGAAACTCTTTGAATGCAGATTTTTGTTTCTTTGGGTCAACAGATAATTTTGCCAGCAGTTTATTTGTGGTCTACTTCAGTTACTTTAGCATGGATAGTAAAATGAGTTATACCATACAGGTGTAATTTATGACATGATGTTTTTCTAGTTTTCAGGCTTGCAGATACATTTTGCAGACATATATCAGCTCATAAGCAAGGCTGAAGCAAGATCTAAGAATACAAGAGGGGGAAAATGTTAAAAAAAAAAAATCAAATGCCCTATAAATCAACTGGTCATTTAAGAGAAAATGGAAACCTGTTGGAAACTGTTGATACCGAGGACAATTTTGAAGTACAGTCTTGTGAAAATACAGTTATGGCAATTCTTGGCAAAAAACCAAGTGATTTGATAGTCGTCCTTACAACCCACTCAGCCAGGGCATGCAGCTCTGACCTTCAACTTGTCCAGAATATCCTCTGTGTGTCCTGTTGTGTCGGAGTATGGGGTGCTGTGAATATGAACAACTATCCTCTAGGAAGTAGAGTTAGAGCTTGTGTTAAGTGTGATTCCAATCCAAAGCTTCTAGGATAGAAATGCCTTCTCTTCAGCTTTCTTCACAGAGTGTCCTAGGTGAGCAGCTCAGTTACTTCCGTGGTAAGCATGGAAGATGAATTGCCTACATCAGTGGTCTCCAGCCTTTTTAACCACAATATCACTTTTTCAATTTAAGTGCAATGTAAGATCTACCTCACACCCAAATACCCTTGCCCCACTTCCTTCCTGCCTGCTCCTTCTATGAAGTCCTGCCCCTGCTCCACCCCTCCAGAAAGCAACAGGCACATGCAGCAATGGCTCCATGTGCTGCCCCTCATCTACAGTCACTGAGCCCACATCTTCTACTGGCCATGGTTCCCTGTTACTGATCAGTGGGAGCTGCAGGAGTGGTGTCTGCAGGCAAGGACAGCGTGTGGAGACCCCCTGCTCTGCCTTTCTCAGGGGCTGCAGGGACATGCCAGCCACTCCCAGGAAGCAGCAATTACCACAGGGATAATGACTCCGGCCACAACAGGTTAGGCATTTTAGAACTCACTACTCAAAGAATTACATTTAAGCTTAAGAGAGAAATGAAAATTATGAAATGCAGACTAGTCAAAAACAAAAAACTAACCCACTTTGCAAATAGTAAAAGAAATAACAATCGCCCTTCACATATGTGTTGCATGAGGAGAGGAGAGTGAAGGACAGTGTGTGTTTGTGAGAATGACAGACATGCACACAGAGTGTGTGAGAGTGACAGGGATTTGCATTGCTAAGCTCCCTCCACCCCCTCCTCACTATGTGGAGATGGGTTACAGGAGTGGGGGGAGAGTGGACACCCCCCCATCAGCACTTCCCCACACCCTGCACAGCAAGCAGGAGGCTCCAGGGGCGCAGCTCCAAGGCAGAGGGTAGGAGCAGCACGACAGTGGGTGGAGGAACAACTGAAGTGCCAGTGTTTGATAGTTTCTTGGCCAAACCAGTTAGGATCACTTGTTGGAGGCCCCAAGATCTATCGGTAGATGCTGATCTACTTGTTGGTTGACCACTGGCCTATATAGTATATTCTGAAAATCCATCATTTCTGTTCAAACATATCTGGCTCACCTGCTACCAGAGCCTCCCAGCCCTGGACCATCCGCCAGCCTCCTGCCCAGCTCCCCCTTGTCACCAGCCTCACTGCCCTGCTGGCCTGTCCCCCCATCTCCTTCCCTGCTATGCCAAGCAGCCCAGTTCCTTGCTCACCAGGTTTCTTGCCCCACAGGGTAGCCCTGCTGTGGCACGCTGAATTCCTTGCTCTGTCAGGCTGCCTCACTGGGTTGTGCCTGGCTGCCCATTTTCAGTGTGTTGGGCAGCCCAGCAGCATGGGTAGCCCAGGCGCCAGCCCTCCACTGGGACCCTCTGGTCTTGGAAGACCCGTGATCCTGCCGGATGACAGATGTTGCTGGATCAGGGAGTCCTGGATTACAGAGGTTCAACTTGTAGTAACTTTAATAACCAAATGAAATGGTGGCTGTTTTACTCATGTAAAAGAAACAAACTGGAGAAAGAGGTTATTAGGTGTGTCAGTGGTAGGTACAGCTCAGGCAGATTAATCATTAAAACATGCTAACTTGAACCAGTAAGTAGTTGCCCTAATGGGGTCTATGGTTAATATTTCCATTTGGGAGCTGGCTTGATGTCCTCACCCAGGCAATGGACTCTGCAAGAAGAAACAGAGAAGACTATTCAGCAGTCTCTTAAACTATAGTAGAGCTATAGATACACTGACAAATATAAGAGTACAGCCATTAATTGTAACAGTGGTACTAGCCCAGTGGTAACCAGACAGTAGATTGGGATCTACCGGTAGATCTTGGGGCCTCCAACAGGTTATATTGACTGGTCTGGCCAGGAAGCTATCAAGCACTGGCACTTCAGTTGCCCCTCCACCCACTGTCACGCTGCTCCTGCCCTCTGCCTTGGAGCTGCCCTCCTGGGAGCCTCCTGCTTGCTGTCCAGGGTGTCAAAGGGAGAAGAAGGGGGTCGCTGATGTCAGGGTGTCCCTCCTCCCCCCACTTCTGTACCTTATCTCCACACAGAGAGAAGGGGATGGAGGGAACTTGGCAATGTAAACCTCTGTCATTCTCATGAACACACACTGTCCTTCACTCTCATCTCCCAACCCAAGTAACATGTTGTTACTTTTTTTTACTGATTGCAAAGTAGGTCATATTTGATTTCTGACTGGTCTGTGCATTTCATAATTTTCATTTCTCTCTTACGCTTACATTTAATTCTTTGGATAGTGAGTTTTAAAATGCCTAACCTGTCGTGGCTGGAGTCATTATCCCTGTGGTAACTGCTGCTTCTGGCACGTCCCTGACATGTCCTTGCAGCCCCTGAGAAAGGCAGAGCAGGGGGTCACCACATACTGTCCTTGCCTGCAGACACCACTCCTGCAGCTCCCATTGATCAATAACAGAGAACTGTGGCCAGTAGAAGCTGTGGGCTCAGCGCCTGTAGCTGAGAGGCAGCACATGGTGCCATTGCTGTACATGCCAGCTGCTTTCAGGAGTGGTGCAGGGCCAAGGCAAGAGTAAGCCTGCCTTAACCCCACTGCTCCACCACCCAGACGCTGTCTTGGTTAAATGTCTCAGAGCCTGCTTCCTGAACCTCTGTCCAAGTCTTGAACCTCCTCTTGCACCCAATCACCTGCCCCAGACGTGAGTTCCCCTGCACCCAAACTCTTTCCCTGAGCTTGGACCCTGAAACCCTTCCTGAACCCCAAACCACTACTCTGGGCTAAGCCTCGATCCCCTCCCACACTCCAAATTCCTTGGCCCAAAACCAGAGCCTGCACCCCAACTCCCTACCCCAGCCCCGGGGCAAGTGAATGAGGATATGGAAGGAAGGGGGGTGGAGTGAGTACGGTGAGGCCTCAGAGAAGGGGTGGAGCAGGGGCAGGCCTCAGAGAAGGGGTGGGAAGGAAGTGGGGCAAGGTTTGAGGCATATCTTACATTACACTTACATTGAAAAGCTGATTTTGTGTTTCATAAGGTTGGAGACAGCTGTTCTATCTCGTAAATAAATACTTTATTTGGCCATCTGTGGTACTAGAGGTGATATTCCCTTCGTGCATCTACAGAGGCTCCTTGAACACTGCTTTGTATGTTGTTAGGAGCAGGGAATACTGGTCAGGCTGGTGAGATCTGCTGCCTTTTGTTCCCATTTTGGGCTCCTACAAGGGCATGTGAAAGCACAAAGATAACTGCAAATGAATTTTATAAATAGCGTCAAGGCTGAGAGCTCAAAACAAGTGACAAGAAAAATCACTGAAAGTTAAAGAAGCCCTTTGTCTTCTGACATGCTGTTATCTAGACATGTCAGTGCTTGTAGACCTGGACCCACAATCCTAGAGGCGACCAAGGGAGGAAGCAGAGGATCTGCTTTCATTTCTTCTACCATCATGGGCCTTTGCTGGTGGATCAGAGTCTGTTCTTTCAGGATCCATCTGCATGCAGGACAGAACTAAACACTAGGACAAAATTAGATTATGGCATAAAAGTAGCACTAAGGCACATGCCCCACTCCTGATTCCTATCTTGTGGCCCTGCTCAGCTTAAAAATAAGGCACGCGTCGTCATGCTAAATGCTAGTGCTTCATTAATATATTACTAGCCAGCATTCATATGCTAATTCCTCTGAACCTAAATCTGGGCAATGCAAAAATACCTGGCAAAAAGCATGTTGTGAATTCGGCTGAATAGTTGATTCCAATAGTGTGTCTAGTGGTCCTTCCTCACTCTGGTCTTTTACCCTTTTCTTATCCATCTCCAAGCAAGTACGTTTGGCATTGCAACGGAATGAACTATCCTTTACAGACACCATTCCTGACACATTTAACCCTCTTTTCTCTTTCAGTTATCCACAATCTCATCATGATTTTTTGTGAATTTATTTGTTAACCTTAATTGTTGAGCTAGATAATGCAAATACAGTTTGCGCAGTCTGATAGGTTTTCTAAATTGTGTGGCATTTTCTTCTGTTCCCTGTTTTGGAAACTTAACCTTTATAACCTGGAGTTACTCTTGGCTTTGGCAAGTTTTTGTAATAAATATACATAATTTTGCTAAGATTGTCTTGAAAGAGGTTTCCAAATCACTGGGCAGTATTTCTGCTGCAAATGCTCTTATAAAGAATAGTTGTGTTTGTGATTCTTTAGCTTTCTAAGAAAATTCTTGCCACTAAAATATTATTCACTTAGTGTTGTCCGTGAATGTGAATTTAAAAAATGGATCATGAATACCAACAAAATCAATTAGTAGCTTAAATTCACAAGAAGAGTCCGACAACTTTCTTTAACGTTGTTTGCATCTTACCTCTTCCCCTCGCACTCTGACTCTGATCTTTCCACCGTTTGTTTCCATTCTTCACCAAAAAGTACCTCCCAAACTATTTGTTCTGACCCATTCACTTCTGCCTTTTCCTTCCTTATCTGCTATTTCCAAATTATCTATCGACTTACCCTTTTCTCTTTCAGACTTAAGTTTCTACTCATGTTCTCATGTGCTAAAGTAATTGATCCATGAGCTAGTGGAGGACTGATTAGATTACCGGGGGACTGGTCTACATTACACAGTTGGGTTGACATAAATCAGTGTATGTTGACTCAGTTATGTGCACGAACACACTAAAACCTTGTTCTGCCAATGTAAGTGCCCTAATAATAATGGTAACTCCACCTCCATAAAAGGTTCTGTTGGTGCACTTAGTGTCATCGTGTAGGACTGCATTGCTTGCATTGGTTGTCGGCTGTCTTGGAGCAGTCAAAGTGACAAGAAAATTGTGCATCTAGAGCCTGGCTGCTCCCCACTCCCAGCAGGGATGCTGCCCAGAGACTACGCATGCTCCAGATAAGGGAGGCAAGTAGCCTGGACAGCTGCCCTCTCCACTTCCAGCCAGGAGCAGTGAGGCATGAAACCCCCAAAGCGGAGTTATGCAGAGACTTTCAGCCCGTGTACTACCCCTCTACAGTTGGTGGAAACGCTCCTTGTGAAGACGTGCACCACTACAGAAAAGAAGGAAAAGTGGACATCAAACAACATAGTAATTACCACAGTGGTTGTAAGTTGACTTAAAGTAGGTCAGCTTAAGGCTGTAGTATAGATCTGAGTTGCTTGGTTTACAATTGCCCCAATTATGCCTATCTTGGGGGTATCAAAATTGGCTTAGCATCATTCTGAAAAGAGATGGCATTTGCCTATTCCTGGAGAAAGTAGAGCTGGGTAGGAATGTTTTGACATAATTGTTGAAAAATGCAGATTTTCAAAACATTCCAGTTTCATTGTGACTTTCACCAGGAGCTATTTCAAGTTCAGGATAGACAAAATAAAGTTAGAGACATAGACACTCTCACCACCTCACCCAGAATAACCAGTAGTGTGGCTTTTAAGGTTGGGATGTGGCAGACCCAGGATCAAACTTGGGTTCAGGTAAACTTGAGGCTAGAACAATACAGTTGATTTTATCAAGCCTTTGAAAATGTAACTTGCTGTGACCTTTTTCTTGTATTAGGCTTTGGTTTTTGGCTGCATAAGATAGGTCCCTAAAATAAATATTTATTTGCTACTGCTTATAGGGGGTGTGCCTGGTATTTTCACTAACTGATTTAAAATAGGAATATAAATCCACTGTACCTAGCTGTGTGTTGGAAGTTTCTATGACAAATGTCATTTCAACAGGGGTTGTCCTCCTTATTTAAAAAAAGAGAAATCTCTGAAGATGTTGTAGTTATTTGTAGTATTTTGGACCATTGTTATAAAATGCTGTTGTATTTTTAAGTAAGGATTTTGTTTCCATGTTGGCAAGTTTGAGTAAAAATTATCTTTTTTTTTCTCTTATCCCTCAATAGGGAGAGGTAGTGACTCTGAGTCGGATTTGCCACATCGAAAGATGCCAGATGTGAAAAAAGATGATATGTCTGCGAGGCGGACATCGTATGGTGAACCTAAATCAGTTGTGCCTTTTAACCAGTATCTCCCAAATAAGAGTAACCAGACTGCCTATATACCAGCTCCTCTTCGGAAAAAGAAAGCTGAACGAGAGGAGTATCGAAAGAGCTGGAGTACTGCTACTTCACCACTTGGAGGAGAAAAGCCTTTCAGGTAAGGCTTTGGTCAAGATCCCGTGTCCTCCTTATTCAGTGATGTTACTTTTTTAACCTTTAACAAATCATGACCTTTAAAAGTGCACGATGCTTTGTACAACTGACAAAATAGATCTTACTTAGAACTAACTCGTAGATTTTACCCTATTGTTTCAAACAACAGAAGAGCAATAAGCCCATGAGTGAAAGGTCATGTAATACAGACTTGGATAATGTCAGTGTTGCTCACTGTGCAGTGAAATGTTGGTTGTGAATTATTCAGTGCTGCAGTACATGTTAACTGTTTAAAACTGAAATATTGGTTTGTTTAAATGACATATTTAAGAAAGTATTAAAATAACTGTCAAAAGTTTGTTTGTTGCTCTTTGTGGTCTTTGATAATGCAAGTCAGTTTTCAAGAGGTGTTTCATTTTCAGTGAATACGTCTTCATGTGATATATATTAATCAACTTAGTTATCTCTCTGTTCTTCAATTTTGAAAATAATTCTATTGTGCATCAGTTACATTAATTTAGTTTTAGCATGTACTCATATATTTTATCCTTAAGGTTTTTTATTTTAATTTGTCTTCAAAATAGCATGATTAGCCAAAATATTATTTGAAATGTTAGTATCAGCAAATGCATGCGGAAAGTAATGTACAGTAAACGACCTTGTATAACTCACTAGCAAAAATACCCCTGAAACCATAGAAGAAGAACAAAATGAGGTACCAAGAAAACATGAACAGGAGCATGTGGGATGCATGGCTTCCAGGACAAACCCCAGTAAAAGTCAAGTAGATTTCAATCAAAATGAAGGAGGTGCTACAGGTCAGTTTCCTTCAAGTAGTGGCAAAGAAACTGCAGTGCACAAGTGCAAAGACAAAGATGCAGAAGAGATCACAAAGTTACAAAGGCTTGAACAAGCTGGTATAAAGGTCATTCCAGCAGCACAACGCTATGGCAGGTTAGCTCAAAGTGTGTGGTTTTGTGCACGCTTCACATTTTAAAATGTTGCGATTGTATGGGTTTTTCCTCATTCAGCCATTATTTCTCATAACAACAACACATCTACTAAGCACTTGCATTTTCTGCTGTTTCAGTTGCAACTAATTAGATTTTAGAAAAGATTTAGGTGTGAAAAAGCTTGTGACATGGCAATCATGCATTGGAATGCTATATGGTGTTAAATACATTTGCGACACTATAACTTGGGTGGAAACAAAGTTCAAGAAACAAAAACTGCTGAGAACAAGAAAACTTGTAAAACTTCCATTTGATACCATCTTGGATTCGCTCAAAAAAACCCAAAACAAAACCTATGTTACTATATGATGCCTTGTTTGGGCGAGGGTTCTAGAAATTCTTTAATACTCTTCTTATTATTGGAACATTTCAGTAACAAGTTGCTGAATCACTCTCATTTTAAGTGGTTAATATTTTTAACTTTTTTACTAAAGGAAGTATTTAATTTTAAAGACAGGAACTATAAAATGCACTGCTTGTTAACACCTGCACCAAGTAAAGCATGTTGATATAGTTCAGCAGTCATTCTTTGACTATAGCTAACCACAGAATGGCCATCTTTATTGATCGTTTGACTGATGTTGTGTGGTTTTGTATTTTTGTTTGTTTGTTTTACTTAAGATGGTTATTTCTCTTTCTTTATATCAAAAGTCTGACAATGGAATAACTTAATCTCCTTTCAGTCACGATTATGTGGGGTCCCTCTGAAAACTAGCTGTTTCTCTTGAGGTTACCTCCCTAAGCAAAACTTTTAACTGGTATAACCAGGATAGTCCTTTAAAAATTGTGAAATGGTTTGATTAAACGGTAAGTGTCCAACTTTCTGCTTGTCCAACCTCTTATCTTCTGGAACATCAATGAAAAGTGTTCAGAATTTTATTCTCAAAAAATAAAAGCTTCATTAAGCTTGAAGTTAAAATAATAAATTAGAGATTGGGGTACAGTACTGGCAATATATGTACAGAACCCAGTTCGATGGGATCCTGACTTCAGTTGGGAACTCTAAAAGTTGTTCTACAAATAATAGCTAATGGACAACATTGGGGAGAGCTATCAAATGAAGTTATATAGTTAAATTGGAAGTATGGATGCATGTATATATTCTGCTTCCTTTGGACTTGTTTTATTATTCTAAAGGTATGCTGTCTCTTTACAAACAATAACATACTTTTTGTATATCAGTAATACACATTGTAACCAATGCGTGCATTAACTAAGACACTGAAGAGCTATATAAGATAACAGACAAAATAAGTGCTACGCTAGGACATAAGCCAAAATACTAATAAAAAGAATTTGTGATCAGCCATAAATTACAGCCCCATCCTGCCTCAGCTAATCGCAGGCTGCCGGTCAGTAGTTCAGAAACCAGAAAGATAATAGTGCAAGCACATATTGAGTCCAAGACAATAGTACTGTTTGGCAATCCAAGGTGTAACAAACAATATTTATAGCCTGTATTTATTTTTATTTTTTTTAGAGGATGCTTACAGCCTTTAGCTGTCAGTCCCCCTACTCCAATCCTGCATTTCTTTACTGATTTTTAATCTCCAAGGCTGATTGGCGTGTACACAAGTGTATGGTTCAGCAGGGATTCTGATCTCCTTCTTTTACTAAGTGCCTTTGTGCTACTTTAGCAGGAAGAAGGAGGAACAGTAATTGGTGATGCTTGTTCCCTGCTCCCAGTAGGAGCTCTCTAACTTATCAACTAAGTGCAATTCCTGCAGATGGCAGCAGGCGTGTTCAAAGGCACTAATGGCTTTCTGCACTAGCTAAACAGCTGAAGTACAAAGAACCGAGCTTGCAGGAGAAGCTCAGTTTTGCAGCCATGGGCAGTTGGTGCAGCAGGGGCTGGGGGAGGTAGGCCCCAAGTCTCACCTACAGCCTCGCCCCCTCTTCTGAGGCCCCCTTTCATGGAGAGGGGAGGAGATGGGGTAGCACACAGAGCACATAGGCCTATGTTAGTTAGTGATCCACATGGCAACTGCTTTTCTTGGCAAGTCCCTCATCAGTGAGAAGTGTTGTATCTGCAGGCCCTTTTGACCCAGGACGGAGTTCTCTCAAGGTGTTACTTATGGTGTCTGCCCTCGCTCCCCAGGACCAATGTTCTGACTCTGCCCTGAGTACGTGTGACGTAGTGCAGAGCATTCCCCTGACACTGTCGACCAGCCAACACAAGGTGTCTTCAGTGGCTCCATCCAAGAGAACCAAAAAATCAGGCAAGGACAAGTTCCCCGGAAGCCCAAACAAATGGAGGAATGCAGGAAAGAACAAGTGCTGGACAAGGTTTCAGCCTAGGTGGAGCAGAGTAATCCTGTGTGCTCCTTGCCACCCTCCCCAAGCATCCAGGTCCCTTCCACCCCGGAGGCATTCCAGGTGGCCCAGGACATCATCTTCATGCTGGTGCTGCCAATGCCAGTAGTGTCAGGGCCTCACCAGAGAGGCTGGGTCTAAAGGAAGGTTTCCTCAGACGTGATTTCCTTCTTCCTTGGACAGAAGGCCTCATGTATGGACAGGGCTGGATTAAGGCGGGGGCTAGCTGGGCAGCTGCCTGGGGCACCAACCTATGGGGGGCGCCTGATGGCATCTGTAAGGGGCGCTCGATTGCACCTGTAAGGTCCGCAGCGTGCCGGGGCATAGGAATGGCTCAAGCCGACCTTGTGTATGCATCTCTGCCATTTCCAGTGTTCAACAAGGACTTGCAGAAGATCAAACAGGACACAGCACAAGTAATACTCATCGTACCAGCATGGCCATGCCAGCATTGTTACGGCACTTCCATGAGTCTTAGTGAAGCAGCTTCTGCCTTTTGCCAGTCTACACGGATCTACTATCACAGGATCACGGCTGCTTTCTTTCTGTAAGAAGGCCTTTTTAGTGGCAATTATGTCATCTGGGAGAGTATTTGAAGTCGGAACCCCCGTACATAGTTTTTTCAAGGATAAGGTACAGCTCAGGCCTCACTTGGCCTTCTTTCCCAAAGTCATTTCTGCTGTCCGTACAGGTCAGGATATCTTCCTTCTAGTCTTCTACCTCAAGTCCCATAAGACTAGTGAGGAAAGGCACCTCAGTGCTCTGGACTTCAGGAGGGTCCTTGTTTTTTACCTAGAATAGATAAAGCCCTTTTGTAAGACCTCCCAGCTATTTGTGGTCTACTCTGAATCTTTCAAAGGTCCTCACAGAGGATTTCCAAGTGAATCATCTCCTGTATTGGGGCATGCTACAGCTTGACTGCCCTAGTTGTTGAGGGCAAATTCTCTTTGGGGGCCTTCCTGACACATATTCCCATTCAGAGCAATCAGCAAGACTGCAATGTGGTCTTTGGTACTTATGTTCATGGCCCATTATGCCATCATGCAGCAGGCCTGCGATGACACTGGGTTCAGCAAAGCAGTGTTGCTTTCAGCATGTCCTAAAACTTCTACCCATCTCCACTGATACTGCTTAGACTTACCGACATTGAGTGGTCATGAGCAAGCACTTGAAAAAGAAAAGACTGTTACCTGTTTCCATATCTTGTGTTCTTCGAGATGTGTTGCTCACGTCCATCCAATTTCCCACCCTCCTTTCCTCTCTGTCGGAGTTTCTGACAAGAAGGAACTGAAGGAGTCAGGCAGGCCCTGTAGAGCGTGGCATGTGTGTACCACTCCACGGGGTGCTGGAGCCAGTCCCCTACAGATATTACTGAAGGAAAATTTTCTGGCACCAGTGCTTGCGGCGAACACATATGCTTGTGTTGAGTGGACATGAACAACACATCTTGAAGAACACCAGTTATGGAAAAAGGTACAGGTCTTTTACAGCATGTGTTAGTAGGAAATGGAGAACAGGAAAGGAGGAGAGATGGGGCAGATAACAGGATAAAGTGAGGGAGGTAGGTCGACTTTTGTATTCTTTTTTGCCCATTCATGTTGCCCCGTCTTTGAATCGCTCCATTGTCTTCCCTTCTTCCCTTGGCTCCATTGGCTCATCTACATCATATTCAAGCTGCTTGTCCTATAATTCAAGGACATACATAGCTCTGCTCCTTCATAACTTTCTTATTCTGGACGCTTGTGTTTTTCTTCCATCTCTTCTGCTCCACCCATGATTCGAGCCTGGCTGTTTCTCCCACAAGTCTGTTTTCTTCCATACTATTTCTTATCTGTGAACACTCTCAGCTCGTCTGCAATGCATTAGCCTTTCCATGTTCCAGTCCGCTGATGACCCAAATGTGCTGTGATGCCTACAAGGTATTAAGTGGTTAATAATGGCAAACCTGAAGGGCACTGGGGATACACTATGGCCCCAATCTAGCAAGCACTTAAGCAAGTGTTCAAATGAGTTGATCGTATACCAACTATTTTTATTTATTTGTATTATCATGCATGTAAGAGCCCTAGTCATGGACCAGGACTTCATTGTGCATGGCAGGAATCCACAGTTGTTACCAAATGGTATGCATGTTGGAAATAATTTTCTGAAGGTACTACCTCTCAGTGAGAACTTACTGCTTTATCTGAAAATAATTCAGGGAGGCTGATGGAGAGAAGAAAATGGAGGGTATGGGGTAAGTTGGAGGAACCCTCAGCAAGACCCATTGACTGGAATTTGGGTTCTGTCTGAACATTAGAATACCACTGACAGAAGTAGTAGTAATAAATGTTGAGGGGCACTCTGCATTTCACAAGGCATAGTATACACACACATGCAGTTTTTTTATTACTAAAAGATTTACCTAGTGTTGCTCGAGTCATTAACTAATTTTTGGTTTTTAGAAAATAAAATGAAAATATACATGCTTCATTTAAATCATTGCTCTGGGGTAGGACTAGGGATGAGGGGTTCAGTAAGCAGGCTGCCCCAGGGAGAGAGGACTACCCCAGCCCTCTCACCACAGCAGCTTGGAACCATTTGAGAAGTGCCTCTTAATGGTCACTGCAGCTCCAGTTAGCACATCCAACGGAGGGGTGCATATCCCTTGGCTGGGGAAGGTCCAGGTTCATTTGCCCCCTGCGCTCCCTAGTCAGAGTGTGGAATCAAGTAAACAGTGCACTTTCCCCTCACTCCCTGACAAAATGAAACAGCCAGCAATGTCCCCATGTGAATGGGGGTGGGGAGAGAAGCTTGTGTCTCCATCCTGTTCTCCCTAAAGGGTGCCTGAGGGTGGGAAACTCAGGCCTGGGGCAGTCCTGGATGGGGAGGACTTTTTTTTAAAAGGGATGCAAATTAGACGTATCGCAATTGCTAATGAAGCGGAGATTCCCAAATCTCCCCCGCTTCATTAGCATAAAAATGGCTGCCACTTTTTTTCAGCACGAGCTTTGCCGGAAAAAAGCTCCAGTCTAGACGTGGATCTTTCGGAAAATAAAGCCTTTTCCGAAAGATCCCTTATCCCTCTTAAAATAAGGGATAAGGGATCTTTCGGAAAAGGCTTTATTTTCCGAAAGATCCGCATCTAGACTGGCGCTTTTTTCCGGCAAAGCTCCGTGCCGAAAAAAAGTGGCAGCCATTTTTATGCTAATGAAGCGGGGGAGATTTAAATCCCCGCTTCATTAGCAATTGCGATACGTCTAATTTGCATCCCTTTTACGAAAAAGGGATGCAATCTAGATGTAGCCTTAAAATTATAAGAGGAAGCTGTATACCTAATTTGGTGGTCCTAACTCTTGCTGTTTAGGAGTTCTTGAACAAATGGATGAATGGACAAATGCTTGGTTATATAGCAGATGTATTTGTCAGTTCAACTCCACTTCATCCATTGCTGCTTCTCTGGTATCCAAAGGAACATAACATTTAAATAAAAAGAGTTTTGCCGTACCAAGGCATCCGAAAAATAGGTTATTATTGTAATGTAATATAAATTGTATTTGTTGCTTCTTGAGGAAAACCTTTATAGCTCACCTGGCTCTGTCACGTATGAGTAATGTAATTATGCCAAGTTTGTGGCAGTAAAACGATGCATGTTGTTTTCACATCTTATGGTACTATGCAGTCAGTAGTGCTTGGATTGCTAAATGTCTCCCATGTGACTAAGAACATGTCCCTCCCATGAGGTGTACAACGTACTGTTGGCTAGGTGATGGTATTTTTTATTCCCTTTACTGACCTGAAATTGTAGAAAAAATCTGACACATTGGTAACATTCTGAAGGCAACTCATCAAAATTTACTCTCCTGAGGAATTCCAATTATTCTGTAGAGTGGAAGGTCCAGTGACTAGGGTGATAACTAATTACCTGGTTATTTAGAAGAACTAAATGCTCAATCCATGCTACACCACAGACTGTGTGTCACCTTGGGCAAGTCAATCAGTATTTTTGCCCCTGATTTCCCTATCTGCAAAACACCTCACCCTGGTGTATTGAGGATATACGCATTAGAGATACCACAGCAATGAAGCCATAGAAGTGCACAGAATATCTATAGATTCCACTGCCTTTGTGATCATTGTTAATCCATAAAACACAAAATAAAAAGAGCTCCATGTGGCATTTCCTTTTGCATATTCCTCCTGGAAATTTTCTTTGAATGAACTTAAACTCTGTTACTTCACAAACGCAAGAACTGCTCATCGCAGTGATGCATAAACCATTGCATAACCTTTTGACCTTTTAAACTAGTGGTTCTCAAACTTTTTTTTCACAGACCACTTGAAAATTGCTGAGGGTCTCCGTGGACCACTTCATGATCTTTCCAAATGTCTCTACCCCTCTGCAGCAGCTACTGAGCTGGAAAAGGGAAGTGGAGCCTCTCCCTCTCTCCCCCCACCACAGCAGCCACAGAACGGGGACTGGGAAGAAATGCTATTTCCCCAGCAGCCTGGAGCTGGGGCAAGTTGCTTCGTTCTCTGGCTGCTGCAGCCAAACTGATTTGTGGGAGTACTGTCCCCCTGTGCCTCTGCCAGAATTTTAATTGCTACATAGGATGCCTCTTCTCGTGCTCCTCTTGTCTTTCCGGGTGGCACTCTTTTCCCCTGCAGGCATCCGTTACCCCTGGCCACAGCCTTTCAAGCCCCAAATTTTCCCCCACCTCCTTTTCTCACCCCACTGCCTCCCTCCTGTCTCCTATTTTCAAGGTCACCCTCTCATCTTACATGTGCATCTTCTCCAGGCTCAGGCACTTAATTAGTCCTCCACCTGTGCAGCTCCACTAATTAGGTGGGGTGATTACTTCATTTTCTTGTGTGCACATGCCCAGATTGTGGACTACCTGAAAGGAACTTGCAGACCACTGATGGACCACAGACAACAGTTTGAGAGCCTCTGTATTAAACTGTTCATAATCACAGGAAGGTGAAGAGCATCTAATTTTTAAACAAGTGTGTGACTCCTCTGCAACGCATAAAACTGTCATTAATTCCTTCAAACTTTTCTTGGAATTACAACATTGGATTTGGAAGAAAGCCCATTGAGTTGCCTTGAATTTGAAAGATTGGGCTACTGGATAATATTACCAATATAATCAGAAGCACAATAACTTTGTGCCAATAAATATATACAAAGTTCACAGTGACTTGGAAACCTACTAGCATCTCAGGGGAAAGAGAGGCGATTTTAAATTGTTCCCATTCATTCCTTGGCATAGGCCTGGCTAACTTTTCAACACTCTCTGTGGCCCTATGGAATCCTTCTATTGCATCTTTGTTTTAAAATCTAAAATGAGAATGTTAAAGTTTGGCTGAAAAGGCAGCTGGAGCTATATATGGTCAAGAGATAAAAATGGGTTTGAAATAATCAGAAAACTTAAATTTAAAAAATTACAGTAAACAATTTTAACAGTATTGATTGTAAAAATAGGGGAGAAAATGTGCAGACTCTTGAGCTGTTGCCATTATTTTAGTGGCTTCATTTGACCATTTTTTCTAATTTAGATGGTGTGCAGTGTGGAAAAATGAGGCATGAGATCTGAACCCTGTAATATGACTACTGTATATTAATCTATCTTGTAACACTCTAAAAATCTAGATAAATAAGCTTTTAATTTTTTTCCGGTGAGTATAGATATATGTAAAATATTTTTCATTAACTTCTCATGTAAAAAGTGATTCAGATTGGATGGGCATAGTTCATAATTTAGAAGTACAGGCAGTCCCCGGGTTACGTACAAGATAGGGACTGTAAGTTTGTTCTTAAGTTGAATTTGTATGTAAGTCGGAACTGGTACATATTGTAGGGGAAACTCTAGCCAAACATTTCTCCAGAGCTCAGTTTTATTCTCCCACACCTCATGTTTTGTTGCGGATTTTCAAAAGAAAATGCAGGTGTTTTCTATAGCTCACCCACGTTTCCCAGTCATAGCAGAGACTTGGAATTAATGTGGCTTTCTCAACTAAAAGTTTTATATATGTTCAGATGTTGTGATTGTGAATACCTGGAGAGGCAGTCTGCTCAAGGCAAGGCTGACCTTGAAATTTGATATCTGTGGCTTCAGTTGAATGGCTTGTGTAAAATTTGGAAGAGCAGCTCAGAGAAAGACCTCTCTCCTCACAGCAGCTTGAAGGGAAAAGTCCTCATGGCAAACAGAAAGTCAGGCTTGCAATGTATTGTCAGCCTTAGGCTACTTATTGCTTAAAGTGCCTTCAAGAAAGTGAGGGTGATTCTCTTGTTGTGTGAGAGTTTTATTTAAAAGTTTTTCTGTGTGTTATTTTAACAGGTCAGTTAATCTCTTACATTCATAACTCTCATGTAGTTTATTGCTGTGCGATAGTATGAAAAACAGTTAGGTTAACTAGGTAAGTAACTAGGCAGTTAGGAAGCATTACAGATTGCTTACAATAAATTTGATATGCTCAAAATTTTTTTAACCTTTTATTTATTAAAGGAACAAGTTACTCATTTGCTATAACAGTGGTTTGAAATGCTTGATTGAAATATAGTGATGAAATTCATATTTATGTTGTATAGAATTTATTTCTCTTGTGCTTTATAAAACTTACATATTTTAAAAATTTGTCATTTTTTATGTAAAAGACATGAATGTAATGAGAACAGGATGTGACCAAATTGAAGAGAAAAAATCATTTAACAGAATGTAAACCATGAAAACTTTATAATTTATATTTGTCTGTAGTTAGTAAAATAAGTAATTAATTAAACAATAAATATCCTAAGAGGTGGATTATTTACCGTGGTGTAGTGAAGAGGGTGTGTGGGGGGGGGGAAGAGTTGCCCCCGGGTGCCACGCTAGTGGGGCGCCAATTTAGTCTCCCTCCACTCCCCCTGTCATCCCTCTGCTCGCCTGCTCCTTCTCTGCCCACAACTGCCGGTTGGAGCCGCCTCCGTCCCGCCTCTCTGCTCCCAGCCTGACCTTCCTCCACCTCAGCCGGAGGGGTTAGTGTGTGTGTGGGGCCCGTCCCCAAACTGGAGGGGGTGGGGTAAGACATGGTACAAGCTCTTCTCTCCTCCCCCCCTCTCCCGGGGTCAGGCATAACACCCTCGCTGTGTGTCTGGTTGTAATGATTAAAAAAAAGTTAACTTTTTGAATGTGTGTCTACTCTAATTAAGAAATTATTGTCTGTCCCTCAATTATTTCCCTCAACTGAGAAGATTTAAATTAATAAAAAATGAAAAAATGCTTGCTTAAACATATTATTATCCATCAGAATTATAAAAAACAAAAATCTAGGTTAGTCAAGTCTAAATAAAGAGGGACTCATTTCTACTTTCTTTTCAAAAGAAATTTTCTGCTTCTTGCTTTACATAGGGGGAAAAGGAAAATATCAAGGGAGGGGAAAGGCACAATTCTAATGACTGTCCAGAGCACAGAAAAATGGCAGTTCCCTTTAGAAGCCAGAATGCTCAATTCTAGGTATCCCAGGATTCTACAGTGATAACTGGAAACAAGATTGGTAGTTTTATATTAAAGCTATTTTCTGTTACCTAAAGTGTCTAAGAATAATGTCACCACTTGTGAATGGCTAAATGTATAATTTGGAGCCTGTGTTCTCTACTTTTCCATTATTACTTTAGCTATGGATGGAAAGGATCCTTCTAACTGTTCATGTTTGGAACTGCAGTTGACCTTCATGATAGCTCTCCTCAAACAAATAAATGAAGGCCTCATCTAAACTAACAGCAGTCTTGAGCACATTTGACTAACAGCACTTATTTTATGGTCTGGAAATGAATGTTGACATTTTCCCCCTTACCGTATCTGGAATTCCATTTAATTTTGCTCTGTGTCAGTCAAAAGCAAATATGTGAAGATAGTAAACCGACCCCAGACATCATCCTTCACAAGCAGAAACCTTCTGTGATACATTGTCAAGGAAAGGATTCTGGATCAGAAGACGAAGCAATATGCAGAGTTCCTGATCTAGAAAAGGATGACTTTGCAGCCCGGAGAGTAAGACTGAATCAGCCCAAAATTCCAGTAACATTTAACCAGTTTTCAGTTGGACCCTATACAAAAAAAGATAAACTGGAAGGTGCTAAAAAATCACCACAGAAGGAAAACCTGGAATTTGTCAGGTGTGCATACTAGCTTTCTCTGTTTATTGCAATATTTAATTTTAAGTGAGATAATATTATTTAGTAGCTAAGACCAATCTGGCCCAACATTTCAATAGAGGATAAATAAACATTCATAAAATTCACATGAATTCTCCATTATTTTTTAAATTTTAATCGAGAATCTTTTTTAAAAAAACCTCTAGTGTTTGCAGTTAAAACATAGTAGAATTGCACTAGAATTTGAGAACTGCAAAGTGCAGTGACTCAAAACTTATAATAAAAAAGAAAAGCACACTGCATGTTTTCAGTGTCCAAAGTAAGAGAAGTCTGGCAATGAATATAAATACTGAAAAGTAAATTTAGAATGTAAGTTTTTCAGTTGCAATCATCTAATGAAAATTTGTAATATAAATAAGGAAATGTTTGTTGTATTATATATGGCTTTTAACTTAACCCAGTTCTTTGAATCTATGTAAAGAAAGGGCCAAATTCTGTGCTTGGTTATGTAGTTATAGCACACTGAACTACTTGAGAGATGGGGCCATGTAATTAATGGTGGAATTTATTTAACATTAAATTGGAACCAATCTATTTCCAAAATAATGACTCTCCAGATATTTCAGTCCAATTCTATACTGGGTTTAAGAAAAGCTATCTATTCTGTAGACACTTCTGTTAAGCAACCATCTTCTGCAGTACATAAGTCTATCTGGTTTTGTTTGTTGATTGTACTATATGAAGCATTTTTAGATAGTGTATGGAGTGTGTGTGTATAAAATAAGTGTAGATCTGCAGGTCTGGTGTAAAAACCTGCAATGAAAAATGGAGAGTAGTACAAATATTTATTTTATAATCCTTTATTTTATTATTTGTGTGTATTCACACTAGATCTGTATTGAATTCTAAATTTGAAATAATACAGGTAACATTAAGCCTACCATGAGATTCTGTCACAATGTGTGTTAGGTGTTCAGCATTTTTAAAATAAGTTTAGATTAGGGTTTCAGTAATATAAAATATTCCCCCAGTCAGTAACAGTATGGCTCATTGACATTTCTAATAAGCATTCTGACATATGAGTAATGTCTTGGCAGGGTATTTGGAGAATATACCACATTAGAAGCCTAGAATTTGGCATCTTGCAAAGCTAATGGACATTGCTCTATACAAATTATTTTAAAATATTAATTCTCCTGCTCTGGTACATTCAGGAACACAACTTGAAATCATTAAATGATTTTAATAATAAGAGAATTGGGCATTGTGACTATCAGAATGAACCTCATTACGAACTAAACACTGTTGCAGTGATTCCAGATTTACTTGTCTGGGTTAAACTCAAAACTATAATCATCCAATGAAACTGTCTTGTTAGAAATCACAGGGTAGTCTAAATGAAACAGTCACATGTTTGCTCAAAGAAACCCCCAACCTTTTTATCTTATTTATCATTTTAGTTTGCTTGTATATGCTGAGCCTCCATTATTGGCATTCTACTTATCATTGTCTAACCCCTCAAAATGGCTTTTTCTTGCTGATTTGCAATGTGCATTAAATTAGAGCAAACCAGGTACATATGTCCTCAGCGAGGCAAGTTGTGATACACAAAGAAAACCCATTCCTGCAGCCTCAGGATAAGGAGTTGGAGGAAGAGGAGCAGGTGAAAGTGCCTGATATTCAAAGAGATGACCTAGCTAAACGAAGGACTCAAAGTAACTTTACCCAGCAACGAGAATCTCAAGTGTTTGTGAAAGCTTCCATAACAGAAGCAGATTTGGAGACGTGGGACAGACTGAAAGTGTCTGAGGAGCTCAGGTATGTTGTTTTCTGGGGCTATAGGTGAAGGTGGAATGGCAGTAGGGGAGATATATGTTTGACTCTGTCAACTGGCTTTTATTTTTAACTTGAATAGAGCTGTTGAAAATGGTTCTTTAAATACAATCTAGAGCTTAACAAATATGCAGAAGTGATTTGGAACTCCTCTGGCAAAGAATAGCAGTCCTTCACCAGCTTAGTTGTGGGCATTCTAGCCAAATGTCATCATCTTTCTAGCCAAATGTCATCATCTTTCATTTGCTTAGTTATTGGATGATTTCAGTCCTAAGAAAAGCCACCACACTAACTGTCTACATTTGTGATAGAAGTGTGAGTGTGATGATGCCAACGTCCTGCAAACTCATTTTGACCGCCTCCAAAATATCCTCCTTCTGCAATTAAGACTCAATTTAGAACCTGAACTGTTAAGGATAGGCAAAATTCTGGGTTTCGGCTTAAACCCACCCCCTCTTAAATTGGAAGGAATTTATATTCCATTTTCATCCTTAGCTTCACTGTGTACACCACAATATTCAGAGCCGAATTAAAATTATTTTCTTGGCATTGAAGAGAAGGCATAGAGAGCACCTTATGCAGGGTTTCCCCAGGGCCAGCCCAAGCCATTTGTGCGCTCCGGGAGCGCGGCGCTACCCCCGGGAGTGCGACGCATGTACACCCTGGGTGCGCGGCACATGCACGGTGCCACCTCTACCCAGCCCGGCAGCTCCGCGCGGCGCCCCTACAGTGGGGCACCCCGGGTGGTAGCCCGGTCAGCCCGTACCTTGGGGCCAGCTCTGGGTTTCCCAGCCTATGGATCAGGACCCAAATATGGGTTGCCATTACATTTCAGAATGGTCACCAAGTGTCTCCCTAGGTGGCTCTGCCTTCCCTCCTCCTCCCGTTTTTTAATTGCCTTCGGTCAGCAAGTTTTCCTGAATTGTCAAAATGGGTCCCCCTCTGGAAGAGGTTGGGAACCACTGACCTAATCTTCAGTGAAAGAAGCAGCTATTGTATGGCTGTCTGCATTCCCTGAGAATAAGAGGGGTCTGCTGGCTCAGGGGGACATGTCAGTTTAGATTTGGGCATGACCATGGATCCACATCTTGTGTTTAGGGTATTGGTGTGTCATATGCTATACTCCTAAAGAGTAGAGGGCGAGAGCAACCAGAGAGCATGCTTCCCACAGTTTTTCTTGAGGACTTAGTCTATCTCTTGGCTTCCAGCCACATGGACAGTTCACCTCCTTTTATATATTTGGCTCTAAGCACTCTCATTATACACACAAGGATGTTTGCTAGGCTGCTTGTGATTTTTTTTTTATTTTTTTTTTTGCCTTCTAACTTCCTTTGATTCCTTTGTTTCTGGTTCTGACTAGTGAAGAAGACATCAAATGCTCCCAGGATCTGGAACCATCTGCTGAAATTGCAGCAGAAGCAGCTGTTCGTGATGATTTTGCCAACCGCAAAGCAAGAGCATACAAAAAGGCTTCTGGCCCCAAGCAGAGGTTTGTACACTTCGGGCCAGTAACTGAGATTGACCAACTGAAATGGGAGAAGCTTAGTATTGCCAGGGCTGCATCCAACAGTGAAACCACAGAGGAAACTGGGAGGGAAAGTGCTAAGACACAGACGTGTTGTGAATCCTTTGCATCTGCCACAGCCTGCAGCCTCACTAACGCCGGACATAATAATGAAGTCTCCAGGCCACAAAATGATTCCAGGTATTTAATATTGGCTAAGAAACAGGTTACTGAATCCAAAATGAAGCCGCTTCTTGCATGATGCTGACTGGCATGCATGAGGAACGATGTCCTAGCGTAGTTAGAAGCTTCTTATGCATACAGGCTCATTCAGCATTTTGAAGCTGTAATAAATTATCTGGTGTCTTCACAGCATCTAAAAGAGAGAATGAGACCTAGGGTCACACAGCGAAGCATTGTGCAAACTTATTGAGATTTTCACTTGAATTTTTTATCCGTATCAAATCACCAGTTCCACTAGGAATCTGATTAGCTAAGCCTGCTTCTTTTTTGAATTCCAGGGGTTTTGTTTCATGTCCTACTTACGTATTTGATGTAGTGCAGCTTTCACGCCATATTCTGGCAATACTGATTTTTTTCACCCTTGAAGATTATATTTATTTTTCCTTTGAAGATCGGTGGAATCTTTTGAAGGGTATCTATTAAAAGTGAGACATACTGGTTATGTGACTGTGTTTCTGGCATTTAGCTAGGAAAGACTTAAAGTGCTAAGAAGTTACACACTTTGACCAGAATTTACATTCAATTGGCTTCAGTTTCTGTAATCATTCAGCCTATCATCATAGTAAAAAATTGCTAGTTGACACCATTAGCAAATTACTCATTCAAGTAAGTTCATTTATTCCAAAGCATGAGTAAAATTAAATATAAAACCATAAAAATGGATCTCTCTTTTTATCACTCACATGTTTCACTTCATCTGAGATCTCTTCTTTTCACCCCTGCTCTCAATAATTTTTCATCTATAGTAAGATAATATGGTCAGGTAAAGATGAATATTGACAAAGAATCCAGTTGGCTGCCTGTGTTGTGTCTCAGAAGCAAAGTCCAGACGGAGTGAATGGCATGAAAGCAGGGAGGAAGAGCTTGACGGAAGTTCATCAAACATTGAGAGAGATGATATGAAGGCTAGAAGGATGGGAACCTTTTGGAGGCAGACTAGCCCAGTTTGTATTCCACATGCTTCCATGACAGTTATCCATCATCTACTGCAGCAACAAAAAGAAGCAATTTCTGAGCGAGACTTGAAGACTCCATAGAAACCAGAACAGAGGATGGAAACCAGAAAACAGCTTTCTGCTTGCTTTGCATGTGAAGCTGAGTCAGTCTGTGATGCCCTTCTCCTTTTATCAAATAAGGGAAGCTAAGGGGCATTCTACTCATTTCATATGCAATTGTGGCATGTGTTCAGCTCTTGAAATTATTTACAAGACTGTATCCTCTGTACATAAAACTGTTTTCTTCATTACACGTAATGACTTCGATTGCTAATTGCAGTGTAGCATGGACATGGTTATTCATCCTTTGGGTGGTGTTTTTTTTTTTCAATCTATGCTGCTTCATCCAGATTTTATTAAGGCTTCTAAATGAGTAATTGCTTACCTATAAATATGGGTTGCATAAAAATCTCTTTCCTCATTTGCTTAAAAGAATAGCATATGTCATGCTGTTCATTGCAGTTGCCTCTTGTTCACAGTTCCTGTGCTGCTGCTAAAAATGTTAGTTTTCCATCTTTTTCAATGCTCTTCTGAGTAATGGTGCCTAAAATTACCTCACCAGCAGTTTGCCCTTGAATTACACAAAGGAACAACAACGTGGAACACTGTCTCCTGTCTCTGTGGGCAGCAGTGTTACAAGAGAAGAGGAAGATCATGACCTGAATAGGGGTGGGACAAAAAGCCAAGTGAGAGTTCCAGATCTGGAAAGAGATGATATGATGGCAAGAAGAACTGGAGCATTTCTAAAACAGCCCGGACCCTGTATAAAACAGTTCCTTCCTGTTCCTTTTTCAAAGCATCAGAGTAGCCAGGAGAGAACTAAGCAGCTTGTAAAGCCTGAAAAGAAAGCGAAGAGGTAAAGTTATTCTGTTCCAATAGCATCTTTCTTCCCTGTAAGTGCATCTTGGAGGCAAATTTTATGTTTCACTGAAGTATGTTAAAAGTTATCTTTAGGCCTGCAGACAAGGGGAGGCAGAAGGGCAACAGCAGGAACTTTGAGCCCTTTTAAATTGCTGCTGGAGCCCTGGGAAACATATTGCACTCTCTGGCCAGTGCAGAGGGCTGCCTAGCCCCAACACTCATCCCTTCTGCCTGAGGCCCTGCCCCCACCTGGAGCACAGAGCCCCCCCTCTCTTTCCTCCCTGCCTCTCCTCCCCCACTCCCACCGCCTTGCCCAGCCAGGCTGTCAGTCCCACTGGTTATCTTATAACCTTCTGTTTCCAAATATAGTCACACTTACACTAGATAGGATTATTTATAAGAACTCTCATGTTTCAGGGCATAACCCAACTCTCAATTTCAGAAGTTAAGAACCACCTGCCCCCACCCATAGGTAGATTGTTCTTCCATATTATCCAGTTCAGAATTCTTGCATCTTCCTATAAAGTACCTGGAACTGACTACTGTTGGACACAGGATACTGGACTAGATGAACCACTGGCCCAATTAAGTCTGGTAATTACAGTATCCTAATAATACACTAATTATATCTAGAAGTTCTAGATAAATTATAATTAGTTATTATTAAACCCATGTTTTCCAGCAAAAGAACCAGGAGAGTCCATAATGAAGATAGTGATTTGAGGAGTATTGATGATATTCAATAAATTAGGTAGCTGAGCAGGGCTGACATGGTATCAGCTACTGAGCAAAAGATGTAGCTGCTGGGACTAGATCCCTTTTAATCAGGCTTTAAGGAAATCTGTAAGTGCATTGCTCTAGGTGAATAGGGCTGTGTTGGAAGAGTGGAGATTTAGCCTAGTGAAAATCATTGTATCTGCAGGCAATCAAGCGTAGCTCCAAAATGAGCTTTGAAGGGACCTTACTATTCAGCTTTAGATGGTGGTTAAAATGCAAAGATGGTGATTGAAAGGGAAAAGATACACAATGGCTGCATCATTGTCTAGATTCTATCCTGAGAGTCCATTTCCCTGGTCCTGTATCTAGCTAGGATGGGAAAGGCTTGTCCCCCTGAGTGGATACAGAGTAATTTGAGTTTGAGAGAACCTGGTGCTGATGTAGCTTAATTAAAATAAATGGTGGTAAGTCAGGTTTACATCTTTGAATGAAGCAAAGAAGGCTGAAGTTCCTTCTAGGTTGGTGTAGCAGACTTAGTTCTTACCTCACTCTCAAAATTCCACTCTGCATGCCAATAATACCTTTAGCTTGTAAATTCTATCTGATACTTCCTGGCTCGTTGGGATATGTGACAGTATCATATATGTGTGTATAGAATAAACCACTTCTCCTAATAATAAACTAAAATTTTAAATTGCTTCCTTAGCACAACCACTGCCACCGGCTCGTTCACATCTGAAAAGTGTCCACAAATCTGTGCTAACAGTCCCCAGAGACTGGCAGTGCAGCCTCTGAACAGAGAAGAAAAAGAACAAGATAGACAACATCTCCCTGATACAGGACAAGATGTGGCTTCCACTGTCCACATGAGTAATCATAATCTTGATCAAATTCACCCAGATCAAACTTCACAGCTTCAGGAAGTTCCTGCGAGAAATAAAATATTATCTTCGTGCAGAGATGAACTGCAAACGTGAGCTCTTTACTATGTGAATCACAGCTTCTATTGTGCAGCCCTCTGTGTCCTGTTAAGAGTGTGTGCACACTACAGAATTTAGGTTTTGCACTTGCCTGGCTTATTTTAGTGTGGACTGCAAACACTGTGTCTCAGTAATGTACTCTTTTGAAACTAATAAAATAGTTGCAAGTGCGGCATTGATTTATTTTCTATAGACAATAGAAGAAGATATTTGACTATTGAAAGTGTAAAATACCAACAACAACAAAAACCCAAAAAACCAAAACCTTGTGAAAAAGATTTGGAAGCAGTTTTGTCTGAAGTTTCCAGAAAAAGCAAGATACTGAAATTTTTAGAC
This sequence comes from Pelodiscus sinensis, assembly GCF_049634645.1. Lineage (NCBI taxonomy): Eukaryota > Metazoa > Chordata > Testudines > Trionychidae > Pelodiscus > Pelodiscus sinensis. Next base: position 91,408,739 of record NC_134715.1, on the reverse strand, counting down.
TTGTATATTTTGCTTTTTCTTGAATAGAAAGTGAATCTGGTAAGGATGCTGATTGGTATTCTGGATATTCTTCCATGATCAAAAGAAATACAAATGTCATATGCATGAGTCTAATAGCAAAGTATGGTGCACTTTTGTGAATAACACTGGCATATGTTGTGTCTAAATTCGAAGGATGAACTTTTTCTCTTGTGAAAAAGTGTGGAGATTTGCCTCTCTCATTGTGCATGATGCTTTTTTTGCCAGTTTTCAGTACTGATGATTTTGAACACCTGTATTATGGAATGTTTTAGCAGAGTTTGTATGTCTAGATTAATTGCATGTATCTGTAATACAATATTTAACATAATACTATAGTCTCCAGCAGGTGCTACTTTCTACAAACAATATCACATTGTATTTCACCACAGCTTTTATATTTTGGAAAAAAGTGGTTTTGTTTTTACATAGTTTCCTAAATGTGATTGGGTAAGTCCCATTTGTAATTTGTATAACCTCAGCGTGCCATATTTCTTTTTCAGCCCACTTGATTGATGAAGAGGTTTGGGGTTCAAATTAAAATTGCCCAGTGGTATGGCTTTGATTGCAATTGATACTTCATGTTTGTACCAAACATCTAATTTTATATTTGGTCTTGTAGATTCGGCCACAGAACTGCTGTGTCTGATGACGCAGAGTAAGTTGTCTTACGCTCACAGGGTTGCTTTAAATAAGTTAAAGTGCATGCTTTTTATACTTAATACTAATTTCAAAAGCAGTTGATGCATTATTATTTTGATGCATTCTGACACATAAATGTTTCAGAAAAGCACTTAAAAGCGGAATGCAATATGTGTTTATATTGCAGGAAAGAACTAAAAATAACAGCATTACACTGCTATGCAGCTGCTGCTTTAAAAAACTTGGGGTGTTTTTTGGTTTTTTTGTGTGTGTGTGGGTTTGGAACATTTCAAATCCACTACTAGTAAAGGAAGTTAGAACTAGATCTCAGAAACGTCTTGGGAAGTTTTGATTCTGGATTGGTAAACTGACGAGTCAGCTATGTAGCTTGACTGGTTGAAAAATAAAATAAAAAGTAGTGTAAATTAAGTTGTTTGGTAACCTCCAAATATTAATTAGGAAAGTAAATCTTTAAATTGCTTATTAGTCATGCAAAAACCATCTCTTTAAATCATCCAGGTTGGGCCTATTCATAACCTATGCAACTTCACTGGATTCCCCATTCCCATACTTTGAGATTTTTCTTAATTTAAGGCTAGAACTATGATGTAGAGATGTGTTGCTTAGAAGAAAACTCACTTACCTTTTTTTGTTTGGGATTAAAATATAATTTAAAAAATAAGTTAAGTGAAAAGTGTAGTTACTTATCACCTCTCTTATGAAATTCTCTGATGTGCTGAGGGTCATATCTCACAGAATCATTAGTGTTCATATGTATGAGTAACATGGGAGTAGTCAGAGGACCAGATGATATTTGACAATCCTTGTGATGCCATGTCAGGGCAACAGATGGGTGCCTCGTACCCCTCAAAAGAGAATCTCCATCCACCACTGTTCTTTGCTTTCTCCTAAAAGTGGTAACTGCAAACCTCCTAGCCTTGGGGTACGTAGTTTCTTCTCCTTCACCTCAAAGGATGGTTCCTCATTGCTCATTGCCAGGGCAGCATATCGGTCTTCCGTCACCATGTTGGATGGGTTGGGAGCAAGGGTGAGGCACTGCCTGTTGCCAAAAGTAACCAGCTGCCAACATCCTCCCTGTGACAGAGCCATATTCTCCTCCCCCAGTGGGTTGATAGTAGTTCTGGATAGCTTCCTCAGCATTCAATGTCTCCATGTGAATACTCTTGAGGAATGCCTTGTGGGCCCAGATGTTCCTCAGCCTATCCATCTCCTTCTGTAGTTCTCCCACCTGCTTCCTGAGAGTTTCCACCAGCAGGCATCTTTCCCACTGAATGGTCCCCCCAGCCTAGTTTTAAAACCTTCATAAAGGTGTCCTGTGAAGGTTTTATTGGCATGGGATTGAGAAGGAAATTGGAAATAGCAAAGTTATGAGTGAATTTTGCTGTTCGTTCCAATCTCGTGCAGATAAAAATCCTTTAACCTTTACTATCATCCATTCTGAACATGCCAAATTTTATTTTACCAGTATTTTAAGAGATTATTATTATTTTATTATTATTATTTTTATTTTATTGCATCCTTCCACCTGTAAGCTAAAGGTCTTGGCTGGCAGGAAACCAACAATAAGGTCGCAGAGGGAGGAATAAAACAAACTAATACATACAAAACAATTTTGGAAGTTGCATAAATGCACTTTTCTAAACATAGAAATGCCACAGGTTTTAAGCCCCATTACCTTGAGACATGCCAGGGAAGCAAGTGCTTTGTGTCCATGTGGGAAGCTGGAAACTCTCCTTCTAGTAGCATAAAAACTCCTTTTTCTAGATCTGATGGGTCATATGCTTATTGGATAGTTGAGTAACCACTCAACTAGTCACCACCCTTTGCTGCCTCTATCAAATAGAGGCAGCGGGGGGAGGGAGGGGCCGAGGAAGGAGGGAGAGCAAGATCTGGCAGCAGCCCCTGTCCGTGGCCAACCCTGGCCACTGTGAACACGGGCTACTTGGTGACACTAGCTCCTGTTCGCGGCAGACAGTCTGCTGGACTCAGCACGAGCCGGGACCGAGCATTCCCAGCTCACGCTGATCACTGCACCTCTGCATTTTAAATGTAGTAAGAGCCCAGCAGCTCTTACTACATTTAAATGCAGAGCTGCAACACTGGTGATTCCGGAATCGGCTCCTGGAGCTACCTCCACTGCGGCTCTGCACAGCAGCACTTATCAACTAATTGTATAGTTGATAGAAATTGTATCAACTATACAATTAGCCAGATAATCACATTTTAATGTGCTTAGTTTATCTTGACCTTCCTAACTGCCCCACATAGGCTGTAGGAAGGACAATAAAGCTCAGGCGGTTGATATTTTCTCTGGCTACATCTACACTGGCACCCTTTTCCGGAAATGCTTAAAACGGAACAGTTTTCCATTATAAGTATTTCCGGTAAAAGCATATCTACATTGGCAGGATGCTTTTCCGGAAAAGCATTTTTTCCGGAAAAGTGTCCATGGCCAATGTAGACACGCTTTTCTGCAAAAAAGCCCCGATCGTCATTTTCGCGATCGGGGCTTTTTTGCAGAAAAGACTACTGTGCTGTCTACACTGGCCCTTTTCCGGAACAGTTTTTCCAGAAAAGGACTTTTGCCCGAACGGGAGCAGCATAGTTTTTCCGGAGAAACACTGATAATTTTACAGTAGCTCGTCATTGCTTTTCCGGAAAAGCAAGCGGCCAGTGTAGACAGCTCGCAGCTTATTCCGGAAAAGAGGCTGCTTTTCCGGAATAAGTGGCCCAGTGTACACACAGCCTCTGAGTGTGTCAGTACTGCAGTTGAAAATCCATGGCTGGCCTGTCCCAGATGATTCAGGTTTTGTAGGGCAGAGGCTACGGGGCTATTTAATTACAGGATAGAACTTCTGAGCTCCGGATGTCTCCCTATTACCTTGTAGGTTCCTAGTGCCTGGGCTCCAGCACAAGCCCAGAACTGCAATGAGACTGTGAGCCTCAGTCAACTGGCATGCACCAGTCCTGGTGTTTAATTGCAGTATGGACATACCCTCTGTGAAGACCATGTGTTGTGTTTCTTGAGAAACCACCAATGCTAGTAAAGGCCCTGATAGTTCAGCTCCATTAAGAACTGCCAAGGAGTTAGGGATGCTAGAACAGCTCTGGGGCGAAGGGCTATCTTTTGATGCACCAGTCTCCTATAGTCTTGCTGGGTTTTGGGCTGGAATCACAGAGGTTAGCATCATCCCCGCTGGAATGGTTTGGGGGAAATTCAGTGAGGGGATATTCCTAGAGTTTCACTCTTCTAATGGAGGAGTTGCTCTGAGCTCTTGACAAGCTCGTTCTCATTCTCTTTCACTTCTCCCTCTCTCCTCTTTCCCAGAGACTGGAATTCCCTTCCCCAGGTGCTCTAGCCTTTTTTTTTCCCTCCTCCCCAGATTTATTCTGCCTATAACTTGATCCACAGTGGAGAAGTGCAGCCTGTTTCAGGATAGGAGGAGAAAGTGTGTGCTTCTCTGCTTCTTCCACTTCCCTCCCACCCCTTGCAGGCTTTCCTGGCTCCAGCAGCTCCTAAATTGCTTGATACCAACTGAAGAAGTGGGAGAGACTCCAAGAATAGTTTGGTCCTGTATTAAATGGTGAAGAGTAGTAATATCAGTATAGTGTTCATTTTAAGTGTGCAGGCATTAGAGCCTTCAGATTTTGGCTGTAAGGAAGAAGTTGGTAAAGGTATGTCTATATTTAAATTGCTACAGCAACATTGCTGCATCACTGTAGTGCTTCAGTGTAGACACTACCTATACTGACAGAAGGGTAATCCATAGGTAATCTACCTCCATGAGGGATAGTAGCTACGTCAAAGAGAGAATTCTTCCATTGCACTAGTGCTGTGTGCACCAGTGGGTAGGTCAGTGTATCTACATCATTTCAGGGGTGTGGATTTGGTTTTAGGTTTATGCTTCACCATGAACCTGACAGGCCCATGTGAGCAGAGATGTAGTTGTTTACTTCAGTTTAACTCTCTGCTGTGTAGCTCACTTTATCTTTAAAAAAAAAAAAGTGAGTTAGTCTTGACATGTCTATAAAATGTTAATGAAGCCACATGAGCGTCCTGTCTGCATGTTTCTAATAGTCATTTTCTTTCTCATAAAAAGTAGTTATTCACCATATTCATTAAATGCTATCCTATGAAGTCATTGGGTTTGTTTTACTAGGTTTACGATGATTCTGAAATAGCTATTTCAGAACTTTATTTGTGTTTGGGCTCCTTCGAAACAGATGAAAAAAATGTGGTACCATTCTCAATAACAACTCTAAATTAGGAGAAGAGCCTAACAGGCTTGAAAATCAGTGACGTCAGTGCTAGGATATAGCCCACTCGAAAATGTGTAGTCTAGGCAAGCTCTTAGCAGTGATATGTGCAGGACTCAGGGAGAACACCAGATTAAATAAAAAGGTCAGTCTGCTGTCACTGAATCCCAAACTTACAAAAAGAACTTGGGATACTAGCTACAGAACTTCTTTAGTGATGGAGAACTTATGACTGTATGTACTTAATTGCATGATCCAGTGTTTTATCCTCTTTGCACCTTCTTTTCCCCTTATTCTCTCTCCAGCACACAGTTGCATAGCAGCCTGGAGTTAGCCTAGCTCCATCTAATAGAGGATTGAATAGAAAACATCACCTATTATGATTGGTGTTTGTTTATTTTTAGGGGGTGGTGTTATTTTTTAATTATAAAAGTGGATAAAAATGCTATGAGGATTTTTTTTATTAGGCTCTTCCCTAACGGCCTTTTCCGCTGATGAGAGAAAAATAGTTGTATCTTTGGGCAGTAGCTCATGGTTCTGGTTTTTTTTCCCTTGCTCTCCAAGTTGCTCTTCATAGGCAGAGAAGATAATTTATGGGGAATAAACAGTTTTATTTAAAGCCATTATGTGTGGTGGTGTTAGAGCAGGTCACAATACCTTGAAACGCAGCTCCATCATAATTCTCTCTAGAACATGACTAATTCTGGGAAGGAAGTTTAGCTTCTCCGCTGTGTCTCCCTATGTAACTTGTTACAGGACTTAATTCCCAAGTGCTGTATGACAGAGAAGCTGGCAGAGTTAGATACTGTTGGCAAGGGGCAATTGGAATGATATTCAGGCATTGGGGGGGATGCTTTTTACTCCTCTGAATGAGAATTATTCTGTGTCTGTGGGACTTTGGAGGCTTATAAAACTCCTTTGAACCACTTGCCACGGATTGCTAATTTCTGTTATCTAAGCCTTCACAAACTTGTTAAATGTAGTTGAGATAACAGGATTTCCATGTTAAAATTTAAAAAAATCATCCACATTCCAAATTAATTTTATGAAATATCCCTTAGTGCATGGCATTTATTTAGTTAGTTAAATAAAAGAAGCCAATCAACCTTGTAGCCTTTTTTTATTTTAGTCTTTAATGGTGCTCCATTCCTGAGTAACACAACTCTGAAATTATAATCTGTTGAGGAATTAGTAGTAGGGTTTCTGCTTAGCTCTGTGCCTTTTCAAAATCTTTATGCTTGCTGTATGTAACTAAGGGTTATATAGTATGTTCTATGTTCTGTGTCTATGGGTAACTTCTGGTGTGCTCTCTGAATGAATCAATGGAAGACTATAAAAACATTTATGTATTTTTTCATTAGAAAAGGTTAATTTACATGTTGGTTCTTCAGATATAGATTTGAGCTAAATCTACGTCCACACAACAGCCTTCATTTCTGAATTTGTAGTCTGTTTTAAAGACTGAATACATGGATAACTCTGTGCACTGTTGCCTGCCATTTTAACCATTTTATCTTCACTGTGCTTCTGCTGCTGATTGACTCATTCTAGCTATAGATGAGTTTTTCTGACTAATGCTTTGGCATTACTTCATGGAATCCCCTGCATGGCTTATTGTTTTAATGGCACAAATGAGGTAGTATTTTGCAAGTACCAGGCACTGCAAAGAAAACCTCACAACTTAGTATCTTCATGTGAATGTGTTTAAATAAAATTGCTATACTGTATTATATGAGGTACTATATTCTGTAATTGTGACCTTTTAACTCTCCAAAGAACAAAAATATAAAGAAATAGTTGTGAATCAGATCATGACTGTAATTGTACAGTGTTATGCCTTTTCTTTGTTAGAACAGATCTATTAATAGCTCATTGCTGATAAAATTGTGGTTCTCCATGGAAAGCAAATTATAACATGACCATTCATACTTCATGCACTTTGCAAGGCAGACTCTCACCGCTTATTTACCATTGTCATTTAACTTGCAACACTGCCTATAATACTGTACCTCTCAAACCTCTCTTGTTTTGTTATAAAATAAAATCCAACCTCTGCTACACAGAGAGAAATCAGAGGTGTCTTCTCAAAAGTGATGCAGGGAGAGAGCTTCGGAAAGTTCTGCATTTTAAATCTGAGTAGACCTTCTCAAATTTTTAAATCATATTAATGGAAGACAAGTGACAACGGAAAGGAAAAGTTGCTATCTAATATTAAAAACAAGGGATAATTGAGAAAGGTGGTGCTAATGTGCCTGCATTTGTACATAGAACTCATGTGGATACCAATAAATTCTTTTGAAATATTCTGATTTTTGGAAGCTTCCACAGAAAGATGTATTTGATTTTGTTCTAGCACCTTTATGTGGGCTGCATTTAAAATGAGTATAAACTAATGATTGGTTTATTGTTCATCCTTTATTTAGGAGTGTGAGTATGTTTGACATGCGGTGTGAAGATGAAGCTGTGATGCAGCCGCACAGCAAGGCTCGCCATGAAAAACTACAGCATATTCACAACCAACTGAAAGAGGATGAGGATAGATGGCAAGATGTGAGTAAAGAAAAATGTCACTTCTAAAACATGCAAGAACAAACATTCTCACCAGTTAGGTATAAAATTAGACTGTTTAAATGCAGATTCGCTGGGTAAGTGTCTTCAACAAAACAATCTGGAGTGAGGGTTTTCAAGATTAGGATTACCACTAAGCATAAAAGCCTGAATTTCACCCGGCATTGGATGACATGAGGCTTTTTCTAATTGTTCTGATTGAAAAAACTGCTCTTCCTTCCTGGGAAGCTCTGGAAAATGCTGTGGCTAGGAATAGTTCTGCTTGTGCTCTTATGTTTTTCTGAAGCAAAAATTCTTGCTCAATCCATTAACAACAAAAAGTAAAACTGAACAATACAGAGGACTCCAGGAAAGACACAATCCTAATTAAATCTGAATTAATGAAGTGTTATACTTATATTGTCACAGAAAATATAATGGTGGATGATTAACATTTTCAAATTCAATGCTAGGCAACAAAGTTACCCCCAAGTTTTATTCACTTAAAATGGAATGCTTCCCAACATAAAACACTCCCTCTGAGCACTCTCATTATTGGTGCTGAATTCGCAATTCTCTGTAAATAGCAGCTCCTGTTTATTTGTATCCTGGACCCTTTACTCCATTCATCTGAAGAAGTGGGTTGTGCCCACAAAAGCTTATGATACCATCTACCTTTTTTTTGTTAGTCTCTAAGGTGCTGCAGAACTATTTGTTGTTTAAGTTTTTTCAGTTACAGGCTAACACTGCTACCTCTCTGAGACTGTAAATGCAGATGTTCGAGAAAGTGTTGAAACAGGGTATAAGCAAATGAACCACAAAAAGTTTAATATATATTCACTTTAGAAGCACTAGTTCTAAATGATATTTTAATAACCCCGTTTTAAAGATTTTTTTCATTGTAAAGAAATAGTTACAGTAACGTCCAAAGAGAGATAACTATTTTTAAACATTTGAGAGGCTGCTTTTAGTAAAAGTTTAATAAATACTAAAAAAGTTAATAAAACTAAGAATTGATTGCTATAGTGCAATATATGCAGCATAGTAATTGCCTACTGGTGTAATGTTTGTGTAAGTCCATAACAACTGTGGTAACCCCATACATATTTTTTTCCTTTTGAGTTGTATTTTGTTATTTGAGAAGTTTTGGGACTCTTACTGCTAAAATACAAAGCACTCTCAGCTACTGCATTATGAATTTCCTGGACCATCTCTTGATACTGCAGACTATAGCTGTAATATCTGATAAGAATTACTATAAATTCCCTTATTTGGTGTTCTGGCACCCTAACAACAGCTTTATGGAAAGGACATTGTTTGTATTCATGGTGGGTTATTGTTCTTGATGAATCCACTTGCTAGTATATGTCCAGGTAGTAGTTTGCAAGTGATTAGCAGTTTCATAGGTTTCAATTGAATTCTTTCTGGTTCTGCTTATTTGAAATAAGAAAGCTTAAAACAAATTATATCCATTTTTCTCTGTTGCAAAAAGAGGAGGTGGTTTATGTTGTGAAATTTGCTAATGGAAAAACTAATGTCTAAAGAGGCAGTACTTACTTATCTACTTCCAATAAAGGTTTTCCTGCTTTAACACAAATTATTAGTAGAAGGAAAAATGAGAGGTCCCTCATTTTGAAGAAAGGGATTCTAGACCGATATATGTGTGTCACATGAAGAACTGCTTTAATGAGCCTTTCCTTTAGTATAACTTGACTTTCTTGCTGACTTTGAGCTAAATTAAAAGTAACAATGTATATTCTTGTTTTTAATAAGGTAAATTATGCTTACAGTTTACTTATGCTGATAGTTTACTGATAAATTCAGTTAAAATATTTCTGGACTGAAGTGCCATTTTGAAAACTGTGTAGTTCATGAAATAATGTTTGAATCAAGTATCTCCGTAGTAATGCTGTTATTCTTCTAAGATATAACTTGCTAAAACCATTTGAAATATGTTCTGTATACTAATTTTGTAATGGTATTAAACTACTTGTCAAAGTGACTGATATGTCCATCCTTTTGTTTATGTATGAATATCAAACAGTTTTCTTAAAGTTTGGCTGTGTAATATTTGGCTACATCATAGTTTTATAGCTTTTGGAACATTGCCTTATTGATTTTAAAGTGTTGGTGATATTCTAGTATCTAATCTAGGGACAGATATTCCCTAGTCCCCAGTGGCCACAAAAAGCTCTGAATTCATGAACTAAACAGGGTACAAGGAACATATGACACAGATTGTGTTCTGTGTGGGTTTTGCCACCTAGTGTATAGCTACTTTGGTCAGAAAAGAATGGAAGAATTAGTGGATTTTCAGAGTTGTGGATCTATTAACCAATGTGTAGGCTGCAATTAGGGGTAGAAGAACAGCTACGCTGACCTCCAGTGATGCAGGAGAAGGATTTTACCCTTTTGATCCACTGATTTCTACCCTCCAGTGCTCATTCTTTACCAGATCTATTTACTCTGTCATGCTGTAGGGGTCAGGGTTTCCCCCATAGTCATTAGGCCTAAACTAACAGTCAGTCATCTTTGGATAACTGGATTTCTCAAGCTTTCAATTTCAGTACTGCAGCAACAGAAAGTCAGAATAGGTCCATCACAAAACAAAGATAGTGATGCTGCCAGTTCATTTTTTCCCGTTGGGCAAGATTTGGAAACTACAGTGAAACCCACTGACCGAAATAGGCAACTGATTTTGTAGATTTTGTGGAAAATATAATTTCCTTTCTCACTTCTTATAGTTTACTTTTGGCTGTTTAGGTACGTGAAATCAGTCTACAGCTAAAGTCATTCAGTTATTGAGAAGTTAACTATCATTGGGGGTATTCCACTATTGGTTAAGTAACAGCTTTACAGCAGGTAATTTCTGTAACTGGTGTTATAAAGCTCTGAATATGCACCTCTCTTCCTTTTTGATATAGGATCTGGCACGGTGGAAAAGTCGCAGAAGAAGTGCTTCACAGGACCTAATTAAAAAAGAAGCAGAGAGAAAGAAGATGGAAAGATTATTGAGTTGTGGTGATGGAACAAGTGAGCGAAGGAAAAGCATCAAGACTTATAGAGAAATTGTGGAGGAAAAGTAGGTTGTTCTGCTGAAATGCAGTTGCATACTTGAGAATACTGTGTGCTTTGAGTGTTTTGTGTTGCTGTTGCTCTGCTGTAGTGGGGACATTATGCCTGGGAAAGAAATGTGCTACTCCTACTTGTCATGATTATGAGCGTTAGCCAGCAGCCTGGGGATTAAGGAGTTAACTACACCAAGCCAGGTGGAGTGACCAGTAGGAATGTAGGTGGGACTTTCAAACTGGGACAAAGGAATTTGGGTTTTTTCCTTTCTCCCTTTTGTCTCAGTTTGAAAGTCCCACCTATATTCCTACTGGTCACTCCACCTGGCTAGGTGTAGTTAACCCTTAATCCCCAGGCTGCTGGCTAACCCTCATAATCATGACATCTCCAAGACACCATTCTTCATTTTCTGTAAGTAGGTAGTTTAGGTAGTTTCGTTAGGCTTTATTGTTTTAAGGGTTGGATATGGGATCTGAGATCTGGCACTGTTTAAAAGATGTTTTGGCTTTTCTTTGTAACTAAGTTCTAGGCCCATGGAGTTTCTCCATGAGTATATTTTGTTACCTTCCATTTTGTCATTATGCTTGCAAAAGGAATATTGTTGTAATAATAAAAATTCTTTCTTTTCTTTTTATTAACCTGGCATTGGTTAATTGTGTGCCCTGATTTTTATTTTAGGGGTGAGATTTCCCAAATGATCTTTCCCCTGATTTCTTTATCAACATTTGGGTGGTGGCAGTGGAAGTTTCATTCCCAAGATCTAGGTTTTTAAGATTTTGGGGGAAGTTTTATACCGAAGCCTGGTAGATAAGGCTTTGGGGTACACTTGCTGGCCTTCACTTCTACATTTATCATGCCAGAGTGGGGAAGGAGCCATGACACTACTGTTAAACATAATCATTGTAGTATGGCTTTTAAAGGAGAATTTATCCCAATTCCTCTTAGGCTTCATGCACATGAGTAACTCTGTGTTAATCGTTGCATAAAAAACTTAAAAAAAATAACGAATAGTCTTGCAGTACTTTAGAGACTAACAAAAAATGTAGTTGGTATCATGAGCTTTTGTGGGCACAACCCACTTCTTCAGATGAATGGAGTTAAGGGGTCCAGTTTCCAAATAAATAGCGGGGGTGGGGGAAAGGAAAAATAAGGGGGAGAAAGGGGCGGAATTGTCAATTGGAGTGTCCATGCTAAATGAAGCTGATAGAGTGGGTACTAAGTGTTCTTATGTATCCTGTGCTTGTTTTTTTTATGCCATTAGGATGTGGAATGTAGTGGGCCATCTATGCAAGGTCTTTGTTTAGACCTCTATTGCAGGTACCAAAATGTGTAAATGAAATTAAGTTCTGCAGCCTCCCTTTCAAACTAGTTTTTGAAATTCGCTTGCAATAATACGGTAACTTTGAGATCCATTAATGAGTATCCAGGCAAGTTAAAATGTTCCCCAACTGGTTTCTGTGTATTGCTATTTCAAATAACTGATTTGTGTCCATTGATTCTTTCTCATAGGGACTATCCAGTTTGGCCAGTATACATGGCAGAAGGGTTGGCACTTGATGGCATAGATCACATTGGTGGATGTGCAGTTATATGAGCCTCTGATGTGGTGGTTTTGTAGTTAGGTCCTGTGATGATGTCGCTTGTATAAATTTGTGGACAGAATTGGCACCAGAGTTGATTGCAAGGGCGGGTTCCTGGATGAATAGGATGGAGGTGTGCTGCTGTGTGGTTGCTAGAAAGAATTTGTTTGAGGTTAGGGGGTTGTCTTTAGGCGAGGATTGGCCTGTATATCTTCACATAGTAATTTTTCCTCTGTTGCCTCTCACACAGAGAGAAAAGAGAAAAGGAGCTGCATGAGGCCTACAAGAATGCTAGGTCACGTGAGGAGGCAGAGAGCATTCTCCAACAATACATTGAAAGGTTTACCATTAGTGAAGCTGTTCTTGAACGTTTGGAGATGCCAAAAATTCTGGAAAGAAGCCATTCAATGGAGCCAAATTCATCATCACCGCCGAAGGACCCAAATCCTATGCGATACTTAAGACAACAATCGCTGCCTCCTCCAAAATACACTGCCATGATTGAAGCAACCATTGTTTCCACCAATGATTCTGAAACCAGCATTTCAACAGGCCAAACATCTCCAACCAAAACTGTTGTCTCCAAGGCTGTGCCTATGCTGACACCCAAGCCTTACTCACAACCCAAAAACACACAGCAGGTCTTGAAAACATTTAAGGTAGGATGACTTATACTGTTCAAAGTCAATTAAATGTCAAAGGAACACCAACATAAATTATATGAATTCATAAATGTGAAAGGCTGTCATAAATCACGTGAATTCATAAATGAGAAAGACTGTTTAGGTTTAAGGAATATGGAGAGCAACATACCCATAATTATAAAATTCATCATTTAGTTTTCTTGTGGTAAGAGAGACAATGAATGGATGATGCTGGCAGCTGTGCCTATAATCAAGGTAGCCTCACACTTTCATCATAAGACCCTGCTTTTCAGTTGCTTCAGTCTGAAATTTTCCATGTCTAATGAGTGCCTCAGGCTAATTTTTTTTTTTTTTAATTTCAACCAAAATGGTTTCCGAGGCTAGAAAATCATACGCTATTTTGTCCGTGTTAAAAAAAACCCAAACAGAACAAAAACAACAAACAAGCTCTGGCAGACTTTTTTTGGATAGCACAAGCACTGCCAAGATTGGAGCTGGAACTTGAAATATGGCCCAGGAGATAGCCTTTGTGTCATGAATATTCCTTTTCCTGTCCCTGGGAAAATCTACCCAAATTTAACTAAGTTATAAGCCTTTTAAATATCATGGTTCACACATACTTGGAGATTGGCTGTGAGGAAAATAAGTCTAGGACTAAGAGCTGGGGTGGATAAAAGTCAAGACTGAGACAGTAACATGTTAGAGGAAATAGAGCAGCAGGGTCATGCTTGGGGGGACTGGTCAGAAGAATCTGCCTATTAGAATGCATTTCCCTCTGGAGCCTGGGATTGAATCCATTCCATTTATGAGTCTTGTCATTCCTCTGTAGTCAGCAAGTGTCTGTGAAACCCATTGGCCAAGTGTTCCATGCCCCTCTACTACTGGAGGATGGCAAACCTCTTACTGCTACCAGTTAAAACAAAAAACAGGACAATGTAGCACTTTAAAGACTAACAAGATGGTTTAATAGGTGATGAGCTTTCGTGGGCCAGACCCACTTCCTCAGATCAAATAGTGGAAGAAAATAGTCACAACCATATATACCAAAGGATACAATTAAAAAAATGAACACACATGAAAAGGACAAATCAAGTTTCAGAACAGAAGGGGGATGCGGGGGGAGGGGAGGTAAATGTCTGTGAGCTAATGATATTAGAGGTGATAATTGGGGAAGCTATCTTTGTAATGGGTAAGATAACTAGAGTCTTTGTTAAGACCCCGGCGTAAAGTGTCGAATTTTAGCATGAATAACAGTTCAGAGGATTCTCTTTCAAGTGTAGTCTTAAAAGGCTTTTGAAGCAGGATGCAGGTAATTAAGTCGTTGAGACAATGTCCTTTCTGGTTGAAATGCCCTTCTACTCTAATCCTAAATTAGTTCCCTATAATTAAATAAAAATATTTTTTCCTGTCCTCCTTAACTCACATGATGTGTAATATACTATACAAGCAACTCCTTACCCTAAATTAGCATATTTCTTTCTCTCCTCCTCTTTCTTGTATGATGCCATCTGCTTCGGCATTCGTCTTGTACCATTTCCGTTGTAATTTCCCTGTAACAGAGATTGCCTTTACTTCATGTATAAAGCACAATATGTTCCTATGATGCTATATTTTATATCTTGAAATATATTGTTCTGGTGTTTACTTCTCACGGGTTCAAGTTAATTTTCTGAAATATAAAACCTGTAGCTCCATTTCTCCTGGATTGACTTGAATTTTACAGCTCTTATTGAATGACACACGGATCTTTCTCTGGCTTTAGATCCTGACTATTTAAAACAAATCCACAGAAAAATATAAAGAAGTAATTGTACCTGGACAGACTAAAGAGAACACACGTAGTCTGCTCAGAGTGTAGCTGCTTGCGTTACGCGGGACAGTGTGATTTATCACAGTAAGAATTATCCCCAAAAGAATTGTTACACAGTTACTTTACCCTGTTTAAATGAAAATGCTGATATATTTATGATGCTTTGCTATGATGACAGTGTGTTGACTAGCTCCAGATCAAGAGGAAGAGAATATGTTTGCTTAACTCTGCAACCAGGGCATCTGTTCTGATCATTCAAGCATTTGCTTTCTCTCCCTGTGTAAATAGAAAAAATGTTTTAGTCTAAACAGAGACATGAAAATGGATGGGTTAACCAGCCAGTATTTTTCTGGCTCTTATTTTTAAAAGCTTTCATGGCCTGTCTGGTAGATAATGCATCAAAATCCCACAGGACTTGTGTGTTCAAGACCTGCCAACATTTGTATTCAGAATTAAACTGTGAGTAGTAATGACTTGGGCAGAGGATGGGGGTAGAAGGAGAGTAGTGGAATTTTTTTTTAATTGTGTAACGATAACATTTGACATGCACTCTAATGTGTGCTGTTGCTCTTTGTTTGCTGTTGCTTTTCCCCATTTAAGGGCAATTTTTGCAAGGGACTAAGCATCTTCAACTCTCATTGCCTTCCCTGGGAGTTGAGGGCACTAAGCATCTCACAAAAAATACCCATTCCCTGGTAGTGTTTGTCCTTTCATGAATTGCCCTAATATACAGAGCAAAGCCTGGGCTTGTTATGTAAACGAGAAGACAGCAGAAAGTGGAGTTTGTTCTTGGTCCAGAATTGGCTGTGAATGCCAAGTTGAATTGTATTCATGAGGGCTCTACCCAGACTGTCAACTAAAAAGGTAGACTGAGAGTAGCTTAATGGAGAAAGATTGAGAGATGAAGGAAGCTGTTATGCCACTTTAAATGTTTCAGTTTATTGAAAAGGCCTATTCCCTGTCCTTCATGATCTTTGGATCGATTTTTAATAGTATTCTAACACATAATGTTCCACGGAGTGGCTTAAATCTGAATTTCTGCTTACATACATTATTATTTATGTAGTGCTTATAGATTAGCCATCTCAAAACATTTCACATGGCCCATCCTATCTATCTCCTGTGTGGCATCAATGGGTGTACAGTAATATCTTCACCAGCAGTATAAGCCTTTGTTGCCCAGAAGTCTAATTTTCCCTCAAACACCTTTTCACTTTCTTCCCATAGTGCTCCTTATTCATGGATGGATCTCCTTTTAAAAAAAATCTGTAAAGCCACTACATTATCCTTCTTCAGATTTCTTCTTAAAACTCAATTTGTCTTCATGGCTGCAAAACTCTCGACTATAGCTAAGCAACTGACGTGCTGTGACTGCTGTTTATTATGCTGATCATAACATCATTTCACTATGTTCTTGTACTTTCCCTGTCTACCATCTCCATCTGTTGTGTCCCATCACACTTAACTTGTAAGCTCGGTTAGGGAGAGACTTTCTTTACTATAAGTGGTGGTGATTTATATGTGCATACAGTGACTTACACAATGGTGCCCTGATCCTGTCTGGACTCTTTAGGTACTACTCCAATTCAAAAATCCCATAATGGCATTAATAAATGTGGTCTTTGTTTTAAAAAAGTCATGAGCTAAAGGAAAGTCTGTGGCATGGTCAAACTAAAAGAATGTGTGGTTAGAATTAACTTGATTCCTAATTCACTCCTCATTGTGGAGTTATGGATGGTGGGTAGGGGAACCAAAATAGCTTGAACTGTAACTTATTTACCTTGAGACTGGAAATAGCCAACTTTTCTGGTGTTTATTTTTAATAGATATTGTCTATTTGATATCTAATAAAGAAGGCAGAGTTATATGTCTCCTTTTTCTTTGGGGAACAGGGGCGGCTCTCTGGTCCCTGTCCCTAGCCTATTGGAGCTCCTTTTTTTCCCCAAATCCTTGTTTCATGGGGTTTTCTTGGTAGGGTGTGGGGTGGGGGCCTGACTGCAGCTTGTTCCCATATGAGCAGTAGGGCAACATAATACTAAGCTGAGTTTTGCTGCTTCTGACCTTTTAAACATAAAACTACTATGTGACAAAGTGAATAGTAAACTTCATATTAAAATGAGACTGGCTAGTTACATAGTGATTCATTGGTATAGTTTGTAGGTGCTTGAGCATTCTTGCCTCTCTCTGATGTTCTGCTTAAAGGATTATAGGATTCAATATAGGTATGCTTTAAAGTTTGGTGCTGTGGCTTAAAAATATATTAGGAAGCCATCTTTCCAAGTTATCCTGGTTTTTTAGAACTGTGTTCAAAATGTGTGGTATCCTTTAGGTTTTTTAATGCATTTCAGCACTTGTGAATTATGATCTACTTGAGTCTTGAAGGTCACACTTCATTAGTCTTTTTTTCTCTCACTTATGTCTCTGTGCTTTTTCTGAAACTTCCCCCTTCTTAATATTCCCTGCTTTTCCCTACTGATTGTGCCATCATCCTGATTTTATTCCCCTCTTAAACACTATTTATGTTAATACCCACAAAAGTATGTTTACAGCTTAATGGGGGAGAAAAAGAGAAATTCTGCTCTTCTTGAATTTCCTAGTGCTCCTGTCTGCCAAGTGTCCTATTTTGATTGTAAACTCCCCAGGGCAGGGACTATCTGTCATTTTGTTCAATGGACAGTGCTAAACCATTCTGAGTATTATACAAATTCTTTATTTTATTAAAATACAAGCCATCTTGATCTTCAGTGTTATTTCATTAGAGTATTTATTATTCTGCAGGTAGATGGAAAAGTTAGCATGAATGGAGAAACCTTCAATGGGGTTGAAGAGAAGGATAAAGAATGTACAACAGTGATATTTGCCCCTTCACTAAGAAGATCTCCAAAGTTTGAAGGGGTGGCCAGAGTGGATGGATCTCCCATGGAGCTGAAGCAGGACACCACAAGCATTGAGCTCAATTTAAAAAGGCCTGCCACTCAGAAGGTGCACAGAGACCTGACAGTAAGAACAAAACAAACACATCAACTGCGTTTTATCTGCATGTTTTCTTTTCCGTTATGAATTTTGCCAACAACTAATGGAAATTAGGGGGGTAAATTTGTTTTTATTCCAGAGTCTGTAAAGGTCAGACACATTTATACTCCTTAAAGTTTAGTGTTTCTGCTTTGGCTTTTGTATCCCAAGTCCTCCTGGTATGCAATTGATAAGCATGCTTTACATTTGCTGGCCTGTTTCATTACATCCCACTGAGAGTTTGACTGTCTCTCCCAGCTATTGTGTAAATTTATTCAGCTCTTCTGCTGCGGTTAGCTGATTAGATCAGTAACATAATTAGAGTGTGAGAGCCATTATTATTAGTTGCAGGTCTCTAGTTTCAAACAAGAGAATGATAATGTTTGGCAATTTTAGCATTCTCTGTTCCTTTCTCAAAAAAGGGGCTAAATTATTGAAATACATTGGGTCAGTTCGCTTCCCAACCACCTAAACAAAGAGATGAATTGTAACTTTTCATCTCTCTTGCTATTTTAAGGAGCAGGGTATAAAACAATTGGAGCATATCACAGCAGGTTTTTAGATGCTACACTATGTAAAAAGAAAAACAAAGAAAGGACTGTCCTATATAAAAACAAATTGGGTGTTGGGAGAATCTCGCCTTTCTCTCCATGTACCAAATATATATAAAATGAAGAACACCACAAAAATAACACAAGTTCGGAATGGTGCTATGCTGCTTGTTCTTAAACTTCATGGGGTTGGCCAACCCCACTATGCTGTGGATGGGTGAGGGTTTGCTATCCCTGGAGAGGTTTTTATTGATCCCACCTCGATGGTGCCAAAAAACCGGTTTCATTCCTGGCTAACATTCTTGGTAATGGATCTTCTTCTCCTACTGCTGGTTCTGAACCCAACTATGAGGTCAGGAACAAGCGTGGGAAGCTGCATTATGTTTGGAGCACAGACCTGGGACTGTCAGAGGAAGTTGGTTTAGATCCAAGAGGGAGTGGTAGCAGGAAGGCAAACTGGTGGCAGAGTGAAGATTGGTTGAGAATGAAAGTGAATTGGACTTACCTGGGGATGAAGATTGCCACTATCCTTAGAGATGTCAAGCTGGGAATGTTTGAAATATAGATGCAGGGGGCCTCATTTTGTAGGAGGGAGCAGCAGCTGAAAGGGAATTAAAGGTGCAGTTATAGTCAGAAGAGTAATTATGTGAATAATGGTGCCTGCTCCTATTAGCACTGCAATACAGCTACAGAAGAGTGAGCTGGATACTATTCTGCCTTGGTCGATACTATATAAATATCTAAATTGATGTAGCTTGAAATATTCTGTCTATCCAGTTTCTGTTTGCAAAATTGTATTGCCAGCAGTGATGTTGATATAGAAGGCAGAACACAGCTTGAATTTTTAAATACCAGCTTGAGGTTTGCAGCACTGACATTTACAAAATAACCTTTTGGTTTATAAACTGAGTACACATGGTATGAATCTTTGGAAAAAATAAATATGTACCCACACAGTGCCATTTTTAGTGTTTCTTCTCACTAAACGTTTTGAAATTTCAGATTCATGATTGAATCAGCAATGTAATTAAATGGTGTAAATTATTATAATTAGTCTTAGCTTTCCAGCTTCAAACAAAAGAATGTTAATATTCCGGGGTGAGTTTTTTCAAAAATTTCCTGGTCCATTGCATAGCTATAATTGTATTAGGTAATTTGGATGCATGGACAGATAGGTAATTTCTGATGTAGATCAATTACGATAAGAACACCAGGTCTGTGTGTGGCAAAGTGGTAAATTAAGGTGTAAAATCACTGTCTTAATGTTCTAAGAAACAGCTGAGGAGCATGAGGTTTGCTTTTTCCAAAATTATACAGCTTGGTTATCTTTGTCCAAGGGAGATATCTCATCAGTCAATGTTTGCATACAGATTGTTTTTGTTTTAATTTGTTTCCTTGTGTGATTAACTTTTCACAAGATTGAAATGAAGCTTTTCATTTTTGTATTGCAGATTTGTTGAAAAAGAGTAGAGGGAGAGAGTAAACCTTTAGAATTTCTTGTGGCCAGTGAATCAGGTAGATGAAAGGGAAGGGATTATAGAATACAGAATTACCAAAATGACCTCCAGCATTGAAATTCACTCCTAATTAAATAATCCATTGCCACACACAAATAAATGAAAGTAAATAATTTTGAGAGCAGAAACTACTAGCTTTATCATTCTTAAGTTTGAGGAAATTCTTCTGAGAGGAGAACCTATTTTCAGGGACTCATCAGTGATCCCTGGAGGTAGAGGATGATCTCTTTCACAGGTTTTATTTTTCATGGGTCCTTTGGTGACTGATCTTTGAGCCACAGACTCTTTGGCAGATGTTGCAAGTGGTGTTGGGCCACAGCTGCTGCATACCAGTTGTCTTTCTTTTCTGGAGTTTTTCTGCAACCAGGGCAAGGCAGTTTTATACAATAATGGTGTTCCTTCTCTGGTAAGTCTTGGCTAGTTATCTCTATCCTGGGCTGCTGTCTCCCAGTATGTGATGCCAGTGCCACAAAACTTATATATTTTGAGGGGAGGAGGGATCTTTAAAGCATTTCTTTTGGTCTTGCCTTTTCCATTTTCCTTTGATGAGCTGACCATACAGTCGTTACTTTGATAAAGAATACATCAAGCATGAGCACACAGTGCCCACTCTACTTCACCTAGTGCTAGATAATCACTGAAGATGTTGGTGGCCAGCTGCCCCACCCCTTTTGCCCTCAGCCTCAACCCTTCTGAGAGCGTGAAACCAGGAGCTCCCCCATGCTGCCAAGTGGCTCGTGAAGGCTGTCAGCTCCGCTGGTTTCTGCACTGTGGGAACACATTGTGGTCCCCTTATCTGATATCTGGCCCTGATGCACATTGGAATACAGGAGGAAAGAGAGAGGCAGAAAAGTAGTCAAGAGGAGGTAGTGGCCTATGGAGGAAGTAGGGAAGTTCTCTGAATTTTTCTTTGGAAAAATTTTCAAGTATATGAAATCTAGGATACTTTTCTAAACATTGACTCCATTCACTTAGTTCATTGCCTTTTTTTTAATTGTCAGTCAAATTATTTAGGGCTTTTGGTCTATTTCTGCCATTTCCCAAGCTTTGAATAAGGCAGCACTTTTTTTTGGCGTTAGAACTTCAGCCTGCCAGCAATAGGTGCTGTTTCTGTTGGGATGTGTATTCTTTCATCTTTTTACTCTCCCGAGGTCCTTGTTTGACAATTGAGAGAGAAGCAGTTTTGGTCACCTCCTCTGCATGTGTTTTTTGTTACATTCCATATTATCTTCAGCCTCTCTCTACTTGTTATTGCACTCCTGGTATTTGTGTTCACTTGCCAAAGAGACTAGTCATGTCTCCTCTTTGCCTGGCATGTTTTCCTTCTATTCTCTGTAGTGTTGGGCTAAAACAGATCAGGTGGCCTGAGGTATCATTTACAATAGATGAAGGAAGATGCTGTGCATTTGATATGATGCTTTCTTGCCCAAACGTGCAGAAGTTTAGTCAAGCTGTGCTATATCTTAGACCAATATTATCTGGCTTTTGTGGGTTTTTGAGACATAGGGGTCATTTTGTGTCCAGCCCCCATTCCAACAAAATAATTGAGGGACAGAATGAGAGACCTACAAGGTACTGGTAACAGCTTGCAATGGGAGAACCATTTAGGGTGTACATGTTTACTGCCTGCTGTAGGCTTTTTTGTAGATGCAGAGACATTGGAAAGGAATGGATGGTTCTTACTCAGCAGAAGTATAGCAGAGAGAAATATTTCTGAAGAGGTATGCTTGTGTCACAGATGCGTATATCTGTGAAGTTGTTACGTATACATCCTTAAACCCGAATACATCGTTCTCCAATTAGTATTGAAAAATGCTTGTAATACAGTAGGGGTATGTCTACACTAAAAAGTTAATTCGAACTAACGGACGTTAGTTCGAATTAACTTTGATAGGTGCTACACTAGCGCTCCGCTAGTTCGAACTTAATTCGAACTAGCGGAGCGCTTAGTTCGAACTAGGTAAACCTCATTCTACGTGGACTAAGCCTAGTTCGAACTTACTAGTTCGAATTAAGGGGTGTGTAGCCCCTTAATTCGAACTAGTGGGAGGCTAGCCCTCCCCAGCTTTCCCTGGTGGCCACTCTGGCCAACACCAGGGAAACTCTATTGCCCCCCTCCCGGCCCCGGACTCCTTAAAGGGGCATGGGCTGGCTACGATGCCCGTGCCAGGTGCAAGCCTGCCAGCACCCAGCTAGCAGACCCTGCACCTGGCACGGCTCGAGCCAGCCACCCAATGCCCCCCAGCCCTCCCTCTCTTCCTGGGACCAGGCTGGCGGCTCCCGGGAGCTTGCCCGGGACCGCAAGAGGCGGGCGCCCGCCTGGTCCAGTGCGGACATCGTGGACCTCATCCACGATCTCCGCACTAGGCACAGGAAAGTGGCCATCTAGGGCAGGAGAGCTGCCAGCCTGGACACCCAGGAGCAGGTGTGCATGAAAATCGAGGTGGTCCACTGAGACCTCCGACACTGAGCCCTGAGTTTACAATGGCCGTACTGGGTCAGACCAAAGGTCCATCTAGCCCAGTAGCCTGTGTGCTGACAGTGGCCAACCCAAGGGACCCTGGAGGGGATGGACCGAAGACAGTGACCAAGCCATTTGTCTCGTGCCATCCCTCTCCAGCCTTCCACAAACTTTGGGCAGGGACACCACTCCTACCCCCTGGCTAATACCACTCCATGGACCCAACCTCCATGACTTTATCTCACTTCTCTTTAAACTCTGTTCTAGTTGTAGCCTTCACAGCCTCCTGCAGCAAGGAGTTCCACAGGTTGACTCTTTGCTTTGTGAAGAACATCTTTCGTTACTAGTTTGAAGCCTGCTACCCATTCCTTTCCTTTGGTGTCCTCTAGTCCTTCTTTATGGGAACTAATGAAGAACTTTTCTTGATGCACCCTCTCCACCCCACTCATGCTTTTATAGACCTCTATCCTATCCCCCCTTAGTCTCCTCTTTTTAAACTGAAAAGTCCCAGTCTCTTTAGCCTCTCTTCATATGGGACCTGTTCCAAACCTCTGATCATTTTAGTTGCCCTCCCCTCTCTCACCCTCTCTCTTCCCCTCTCCCACCTCCTTTTCCCAGTCTCCCCCAGTTTTGTTCAATAAAGAGAGAGTCTATTTTTGACCACACGTTTTCTTTATTTTGTACATCAGGAAGGGGGGCTAGGGAAGGGTAAGTGGAAGGAGGTGAGGGAAGAATGGGGTACGAGCCCCCGATGGGGAGGACTGGGCTGGCTCTGCGGGCTTCTGGGGGTGGAAGCTCTCCTGCAGCCCCCCAATTGCCCCCTCTCCCCAGATGGCAGCCTGCGGCAAGTGCAGCCGGTCTGATGGCCAAGTGCTGTGATGTGCCCAGTGTGGGCACTCAGGGCACTCCAAGACAGGTCTGCTTTGCAAGTGGGGCACCCCTGAGAACTGTCTGTCCGGGGTGGGGGTCGGGTCCCTTTAAGCACAGCCCTCGGCTAGCATGAGGCAGCAGCTCCACGCTCTAATCCTCATCTGATGCCCTGCCGGCACTGCTTCCGACCATCCTTAACCCCGGTTCAGGGTCCACTTAATGTGGACATGCTAGTTTGAATTAGCAAAACGCTAATTCGAACTAGTTTTTTAGTCTGGATGCGTTAGTTCGAATTAGCTTAGTTCGAATTAACTAATTCGAACTAAGTTAGTTCGAATTAGCGCTGTAGTGTAGACATACTCTAGACTAGTTATGCAGCAAGGTAATATCTTTACTAGCCTGTGATCCAGATGAAGATCTTAAAATGTTCTATAAACATGAATAAAATAACTATCAAAACACCCTTGTGTGGAACAGTATGTAAGGCCTAGGTATAATTTACATCTGGAGATACTGAAGCAGAGTTCCAAAGATTAACTAGCCTAAGATCATACCATGTGTCAATGGCAATGCCAGAAATAGAATTAGGATCTCTTGACTCAGACCCATGCTTTAGCACTTATTGAATCAATGTTCCTCTCCATTATTAATGGTAGTTGTGCATGGAAGTCTACACATGGTGAGAATTGTACCCTTAGTTCTTCAAATTAAAAATTTAAAGAAGGCTCAAAAATACCATACATTTTTAGTTTTAAAATGATATACATATAGGCTACGTCTACACTGGCCCCTTTTCCGGAAGGGGCATGTAAATTTCACCAGTCGTCGTAGGGAAATCCGCGGGGGATTTAAATATCCTACTTTTTAAATATCCTATCCAAAGTCCTACTTTGAAGTAGGAATAAGACCCTCCGGAAAAGGGCACTTTTTCCGGAGGATCGGGGCCAGTGTAGACGCTCTTTTCCGGCTTTTTTAAAAGCCGGAAAAAAGCGGCGGACATTTTTATTTAAATGCCGCGGGGGATATTTAAATCCCCCGCGGATTTCCCTACGACGACTGGTGAAATTTACATGCCCCTTCCGGAAAAGGGGCCAGTGTAGACGTAGCCATAGATTTTAATGACATTGGATTAATCGTTACATGACATCATTGTCTTTAAGCTGCCCTCTTATGGTCTCTAAGCTGTTTTTGAGGTTGTGAAGTAAAGCTCTACGGAAAAGAATGCAGATGTAAATAGCAAACAAAAAAAGTTATCATCACTCCCATAGGAATTCTGTTAGTTTCCCCTCCCTGTTTTTATGGCATGAAGGAAACACGTTTTTTTCCCCCTCCCCCGCCATCCAAGTAATACTCATTCTCTCTTTGCAAAAATGAAATTGTTGAGCTCAGATTAAGGCTGTATGGTGGATCATTAGAATAACTGCTGGAGATCAGAGTTGAATTCTGACTTGTACAGATGTGGGGATGGGATGAGACCAGAAATCCTCTTTGTGATACATCATGAAAACCACAGGCTGAATTGCAGCATAGCTGTGCAGAACTGACAGCTGTCACTCAAATCACACACCACCTGCAGGTGATGTCGCTTATGATTATTCTGTGTGATCGAGAAAAAGAAATGCCTATGTTTGACTTTGCTTAAAAGTTTTCCATGCAATTACAGACCCTGAGCTGTAATATATGACTTAATGACAGCACTTGGTGGCTGCAAGCAAAAGAGTCACAGAATCTAGAAAGCAGAGGTGTCATAGCAGTGTTATGACAAGGGTGCTGAACCCTTATGGCATGCTCATATAATCATTTCCTGTTCAATTTCATTAGTACTATGAAAGCTTATTTTGATTAAAATAGCACAGTGTATGTGTTTTAAGGGTGTACTTTTAAGGATGACAAAGCTGTAAAAATTCTATTTGAATCATAAATGTATGTTTAAAAATGCCATTCTAGTAGGATAAAAGCATTTGAGCTGATACTCACTTTATTACTACTGAGATCCACTGCAGCTAACTCATTCTTTTATAGAGTTCAATTTTCAGTAAAAACCCATTGTTTGGACTTCTGCATAATCCTTTCAAATATCTCTGCATTGTTGTTGGCTTGTTTGCTGCAGTTCATTAAATTTGCAATACTGTATTGGGATTTTAATTGCCATTGTATACCAGCAGAAAGTTATTATGTACTTGGAGTTAATTTACTTTAGGAACATATAAAACTGTACTGTAACACTTTTGGTTTTAGAATCTCCCAGTAGCTTAGTTAAGATTCTTTCTTAGATTTAGTTATATAAGTTCTTCTCTTTTTTTTTCTTCTTTTTTTTACTATTACAAACAAATGTTTCTGCCATGAGAGTAGGTGATATGGTTGGTTGTTGCTAACCAGTATGGGCACAGATAAAAGTATACAAGTAGCCGTGTCTGTCACAAACAGAAAATGAATTACCCTTATAGCCTCGAACATAAGCCTGTTCATTTATAAGCCGACTCCCAAATTTACAGAGGAAAAAATGGTAAAAAGTCACTCCCCCGTTATAAGTTGATTCCAGAGTATGGTGATCTGGGACCTTATAGATAGGCCAGTGAGTTCACCATTTTTTCTCTGTAAGTTTGGGGGGAATCATGCCAGTTCACAGACTGTTGTGGCTCTGCTTTTTAAATGTAGTAAGAGCCAGCAGGCTCTTACTACATTTAAAAGGCAGAGCGGCAGCAGGGGACCAGCGTGACCTGGGACTGCTGTGTCCCATCTTGCATTGGGTCCCCTGCTGTCACTCTGCCTTTTAGAACCTGCTCATAAGCTGACCCCTGCTCTTCACAGTGGGATTTTTTTTCCAAAAAAAGTTGTCTTATGAATGAGTATATATGGTAGTTTATTTTAGTCACAAATGGACATTTATTAACACTATAAAACTAGTTGCTCAGTTCTCTCTATGAAACGTATGCTTGGTTAAGCAGGACTGAGGAGTTGGCTAACTCATACTATGACTGGCTTGTTCATGACAGAAAAATATAAAATAGCTTTCCAGCCTCACCCACAACTTTTTAATCCAAGGGTAACTAACTTTAACTATGGTACTGTCCTAACTACTGTTTAACTATATGTATACAACAGACATAGTGTAAAACACTGTTACTTGCTGAATGAAATTCACCAGCCTTTGAGAACTCTGTTAGGACAGAATCATCATTCCAACACACAGGTGAGGTACAGAGATGCAGCATGGCCCAGCTACAGGGGTTCATAAAGCCAGCACCTCCGTACCTCCCTAGAAGGGTTGGGTTTTTTTTGCCACTGGCTTGGAATAAATATTCATCCAATGGCATCTCTTCCTGTGCACTTATGGTGACTCCTTCCAGTGCTGTCCTGTCTGCTTTGAGACCATCCTACGTGGCAATTTTGCCCACCCACATTTGACTGAAGTAAAGTTTAAGAGATGCAAAGAACATTGACTGCATGGTACCCATTGCAAGATACATGAAAACCATGTTTTACTCGAGAGCTAGATCGTAGGCGTGCGCAGCACATTTCATTAGCGTGTGCACCCAAAGAATTTTTTTAAATGCACTTTGACCCCCATTAGCCACACCCCTGACCCCCGTTAGCCACGCCCCTCTCCGGGCAAGATGGGCACATGACCAAAAGTAAAAAGTGTTATGTGACCCCCGACCCAAGGACTTTTCCCACTATCCTCCTACCAATAGGGATTAGTTTGCCCCCCCCCCAACCCCCCCCCATGCAACTGTCCTGCAATTGCATTAATCCGATGTGTGTGGCATTAATGCGGGGGTGGAGAGGCTGCAAGGGGGAAGTGTTCCCTCTAAGAGTTTCCTCCCATGAGCAGAATGAATTTCGTGTTGTGCAACAGTACTGAATTCATGTGGCTTGTTTGGATGTGCCATTGTGGCACCCAAGTTATTAATAAATATCTACCTTTCCCCTCTGCTGCCATGTCTCTTCCCCTTGCTCCATCAACTCTCCTGGTGCCTGCTGCCCCCCAACCCCTCATCCTCCTCTGCTGTCCTGACTCCTGGCCTTCTCACTGCACTCAGGCTTCCTGAGACCTGCCCCTCCTCCACCAGCCCTTTTCTCCTCCCTGTGCCCACTCCTCCAGTAGCCCCACTCTGATCATGTGAGATACCCCTCCTCATCCCTTCATCTAACACCTCCCTCGCCTCTCTCCTCTGGTGCTGGTCCCTCCCCTGCAGGTGTCTGCCTTTCTGCTTCACCCCCAGAGTCCCCTGGCACCTGCACCTTCCCTTACCCATGCACCCTCCTGGTGCCTCCCCCATCCCTCACTGCCCCTGCCCCCTTTGCCCTTTTTTCCCTGATGCCCATCCCCTCACCACTCTCATGCCCCTATTCCCCTCATGCCCCTGTGCCCTCACACATGACTTGCTCCACCCCAACATCCTCATGCCTACCCCTTCTGTCAAGCCTTCTTCCAGCACCTCCCCCTCCAATCCCCAATGCCCTTAACCTCTCCTCTTCCAATATCATCCTGTCCCCCCTCCCAGTGACACCTCCCCTCCTGCCCTTTTCCTCATTGTCTCCACTTCCCCCCTGTGGAAGAAAACATTTTCCCTTGCTGCAGCTCGTAATAAAACTGCCTCTGGCTACTTGTTGCTTAGAAACTCAGAGTGAGGACAATGTTTTCTTCCACACCCCCTAGCATTTGTGTCTCCTCTACCCTGAGCCTTTGGTGCCTTCCCCTTTCTTCCTCCTTTCCCCTCCCCCTCCGTACAAGCCCCTTCTATCCTTTTCCCTTTCTTCCTCCTCCACCCTCCCCACGCCTCTCCCACGCCTTCCTCTTATTCCCCCCCCTTACCTTCAGCTTCTGCCTTCCAGCTTGCAGGGCTGGGGTCAGCGCCAGCCTAAGCTGCAGGGCCGGGGAGGGGCACTCCCAGGGCGGGGGCGCCCCCGGGGCACCACTCGATTCTGCAGGGCTGGGCGCCGTGCGGTGCTACCGGGATGGGCTGGGGTGTTCCCAGGCACCTCGGGGGTGCTCCCAGGTGCCTCAAGGGTGCCGCGCTGTGCTGCTGGGCCAGACGGGGGCACCCCCGGGCTCCTCAAGGGCACCACCTGGGCTGCTGGGCTGGGCGGGGGCATTCCCGGGTGCCTCAGGGGTGCCGCATCGTGCTGCTGGGCCGCGCGGTGCTGCTGGGGCGGGTGGGACCCAGGGCACAAAAATGGCCCGTGCACATGCCTGTGAGCTAGATATACATTTTCAAATGCAGGTCAAAATACACTGTATAGAACACTTCTTTAGATGCAGTTAAAGATGTTGACATATTTTAACATTGCTTCAGCTTCATACATAGTGACAACATGGTCTAGTTGGTGGCTTGTTTCTGCCATGAGTGCAGAGGACTGGAATTGATAACCTCTCGAGGCTCCTTCTAGTTCTAGTATTCTATGATCCTATGGAATGGTTTATGTTTAAAAATTGGCATATGTATGAAATATGGCAAAATATATAGCATAAAGGGAGGGACATCAGTTGTATTAATGATTCAAGAATTTCTAATACAAGATACACGTGAGCAAAATACAGTAACATAACAATGAAATACCTTAAACAATTTAGCATCATACAGAGTACCAGAAATGCAGGGTTTCTTTCCAGTGAACTGGACTGGTATTGCGCATATTCTTTTGTTCTAAAATTTGTTTTTGTTTGCACTATTATTTAGCTTGTTGCAGATATTTCGCTGTTGAGCATCTGAAGAGAATTAAGTTTCACAAGCATGAACAGATGACCTCTGCCAAACATAATTACAAAAGTTGGTTTCCCTGCACCATGTAGCTCTTTCCTCCATTTTTAAAAAGTTGCAATAGTGAGTGTCTTCATCCATATGTCAGATATCTTCTCTCTCTTTAATCTATTTCTTACTTGGATGCAAATATTAAAGGTGGAGCTGGCAGTGGAGTTCAAAATTATAGTTGCCTAACACTTTCCATAATAAGACCCTGTTTGCAGCTGTTTATAACTGTCAGAGTTTAACCATTCACATTGAAATTTTCCATGCTGAGAGCCTGCTTCAGGCTGAAATTATTTTGGAAAGCTTCAGTTAAAGCAATTCAGCAGTTTCCAAGAGTGAGGCTGGAATGGGAAATATAGTCTTTTAATGTTAGCAAAAAATGTTAATAAGGGTTTCACTCAGAACTTCTTGTTTTGGAGCCCAGAGTTTGTGTTGGGGTGAGAGATTGCCTGTTTGCTTTCACCATGAAAATCCATCCAAAGTTGTCAAATTTACAAAATGATAAAAATCTCTGTTTCAACCTCCTCAGAGAGGTTTGTTAGAGGCTAGCAACAAACTTCTCCAAATGCTTTCTCTACTGAGCGTATTTTGCTCCCACAGAGTTGACTGTACCATTGGGCTGAGAATGGACTTTTCCTTCAATTGCTCTTCTTTGCTGCTATAATGTTAAGAGCCAGAATTAAGAGAAAGAGAGACTTTGCTTTCAGTGTCCACATAGCCAGGTGGACAGTTTTCTGCCTCAAATGCTGAAGGTTCAGGGATAGGCCTGGGAGACTGATAGTGAAGAGTGAATAAGGACATGCTGGAGATAGGAACATGTGGGAGCAAGGTAGATGGTGGGGAAAGTGCATACCGGAGATGCGGATGGCTCGTACATTATCAACCAACCAACCAAACAATGAAGGTGCCAATAGTTCTTGATGTCTATGTAGAATCTGGTGTTAGTACTCTTCCTTTCCTAGTGCAAACTAATGGTTCTTATCAGCCTCTTTTAACTATTTAGTCTTTGAGGTGCTAATAGACTATTTGTTGTCTAAGTTTTTTCCTGTTACAGACTGGCTTGGCTATCCCTTTGAAATTTACCTACCCAATGTCCTCTCTTCCCCCCCCCCCCTTCCAAAAAATGGTTTTTCCTTTTCCCCTACCCCTTCCTTCTTCCCTTATTTATCCTTGGTTCTGGACTTCCAACACTCCAGTCATCTGAAGAAATGGGCTGTGCCCACAAAAGTGCTACCAGACTATTTGTTTTTAAAGTTTTTCCTGATACAGACTAACTCGTCTATCCCTCTGAAACTTCTGTATTTATTATTACTTACTAGAAATATTGCATAGATGTATAATTGACATATAATGGTTTTCCTTGCCCCGCTTAATGGGGAAATATATGTATGTACAGGCAGTCCCCGACTTACGCGGATACGACTTATGTCGGATCCGCACTTACGAACGGGGCTTTTCTCGCCTCTGAGCTCACGGGCGGTGTGTCACCACCCGTGTCCTCCGGGGCAAGAAAAGCTTCTCCCGGTCTCCCTGGTCTGCTGGGGAGGTCCAGCAAAGCCGCTGGACCCCCCCAGCAGACCAGGGACACCCGAACAAAGCCGCTGCCTGGGCGGCTTTGCTCGTTTGTCCGGGAGCAAAGCTGCCCAGGCAGCGGGACCCCCGCTGCCTGGGCAGCTTTGCTCCTGGTCTGCTGGGGGGTCCACCAAAGCTGCTGGACACCCCCAGCAGACCAGGGACACCCGAGCAAAGCCGCGGCGGCTTTGCTCGACCCCCCCAGCAGACTAGGCGGCGGCTTTGCTCGGGTGTCCCTGGTCTGCTGGGGGGGTCCAGCGGCTTTGCTGGACCCCCCCAGCAGACCAGGGAGACAGGAGCAAAGCCGCACAGGCGGCATCCCGCCGCCTGTGCAGCTTTGCTCGGGGGCAAAGGAGCAAAGTCACATGGGCAGTGGGGTCCCTCCGCCTGTGCGGCTTTGCTCGGGTCTCCCTGGTCTGCTGGGGGGGGAGGGGAAGCAGCTAGTGCGCCTCCACCCCCCCCCCCCAGCAGACCAGGCTTTTGTTGCAGGACGCCTCAGGTAGAGCAGCTGGGGTGCTGCCGGGTTGGTCCTGTGGGAACCTACTGGGCAGCGCCCCAGCTGTTCTGTCCCAGGCTCCAGATTCAGCAGCTGTTGAAACTGATCAGGCTGATTCCAGGAAGCTGGGGGCAGAGCAACTCTGCCTCTGGCTTCCTGTAGTCAGCCCCTGGTCAGTTTCAGTGGCAGCAGCTGAATCTGGAGCCAGTTCCAACCTACATACAAATTCAACTTAAGAACAAACCTATAGTCCCTATCTTGTACGTAACCTGGGGACTGCCTGTATATAAATGCTAAGTAATTTAACAGTGTATTTAACAGTAATTTAACAGTAATTTAACTATCATTCTTTTGACGTTTTGGGTTTGTTCCTACAATGAAATTTTCCCTACTTTAGGAAGTTGGCTTTTGCAGTCCTCTCTTAATAATGTGCCAAGTGCTTCATGCCTTTTGATAACAATGGAAAGTTCAGTTTAGACAAAGTATTTTTTGCAGCATTGATATAAGGGAAGTACTTTGTTTTTCCAATTTTTATAGCCAGAGAATTTTGCAGGTTCATTAGTAAATTCATCAAATGAGCTATAGATTACTCCATATAACACAACTCTAGATATTTTTCATTTTTTTTTTTTTTTTTTAACAAACTGCTCCAAGGCCATTATCAACAGGGGGCTACAGCATTGGAAGATATATGATTAGCTGAAGAAATTAAGGCTGTGTAACTCAAAAATAGTCCATGCTGTTCATAAACTTGTTCTTGAGTGCTTCAACTAGGGATATAAAATCCTGTTTAATTAGTTAACTGGTTAACTGTTAAGTTTAAATGGCTAACTGGTTAAACAAGGGGACATATAGGGGGTCGGTCCAGCCCGACTGGGCTGAAGTGCACAAATACACCTCCCTGCCCCCGCCACAGCACTTATCCCGCCATAGACATGGGCTGCTCTGGAGGAGCTGGAGCACCCTTGCCCACAGTGGAGTGCCCCTGGCTACAGCACACTTGGGCTGGGCCTGCCACAGATGAGGGGTCTCCAGCCAGACTGGAGGCCTCCAGGGGCTGGAACAGACCCCTGCCTGCGGTGGGTGGTAACTTGCTCCAGCCCGCATCAGTTAACCGTTACTGGTATCTCACCCCTTAATGGGTGAGGCTTACTGGATAACAATTAACATCCCTAGATTCAACCCTTTTGGGCTCAATTCAACAGATGAATTTCAGCTTAAATGCATTACAGAGAAGAAGCTAGTGCAGCAAAATGGAAATGACTGAAACTGTATTTGTACTCTCGCCATTTTATTTCAATGAAATTGTTCTCTGCAGACCTCCTCCACTGAAGAAGTTAAACCAATCAACCAAAAAGATGGAGTTGATTCTGGAAGGACAGAAATGATGCATTTGGGATTTGCTTCACCAGGTTTGTTGCTGCTAAACTGTTTTAGCTTATTCTCCTAAAAATCCATTGTGTTGTGGATTTTTTTCTTCCTTCCTGCTGTCAAGAGGAGTGCATTCATAGTGACATCTAGAGGCCTCATGAGAAAATGCTGAGCTTATATTTGTCCAGATAAGGTATACAGGCAGTCCCCGGGTTACGTACAAGATAGGGACTGTAGGTTTGTTCTTAAGTTGAATTTGAATGTAAGTCGGAACTGGTACATATTGTAGGGGAAACTCTGGCCAAACATTTCTCCAGAGCTCAGTTCTATTCTCCCACACCTCACTTCCCTCAGTCCTTTATTCTCAAGCTGAGGTGTCTGCTGAGAAAAGCCGCTCCGCGTCTCCCTGGTCTGCTGGTGGCGGCGCTAGCTTCGCGTCTCCCTGGTCTGCTGGGGGGAAGCAGCTAGTGCGGGGTTGCCTCACCCCGTTTGTAAGTAGGGATCTGATGTAAGTCGGATCCATGTAACCCGGGGACTGCCTGTAATTACACTGTTTTCAAGTTTACCTGATGCCTGTTATGTCCATTGTGTAACTTACATCTCATTATCTGAATAACTCTAAATTTAGGTGCAGTGTGTCCAGAACATACTGAAAATAGAAACTAGTGATAATGCAATAATGGTTTTGGTTCAAGACATTTTTTTCTATACACAGAGTATATAAACCAAAAGGAGCTACAATCTATTCTAGTCTGACTTTCTGTAGCTCCCAAGCAACCCAACAGCACCTGCACACCAAAGTCAACAACTAAAATGAGAATAAACTATTACACCTCACAGTAGGTTAGCCTAGACTTTGAAGAAAGGGAGGAAATATACCAAGAGGGTGTTCAAGCCAGTATTTCTAAGTGTTCATAAATATATGTGTATGGCATCAACAACATTGCATTCACCCTTGACATTTTATTTTAAGGCTTTTCATATGTCTCCTGGTCAGACAAAATGAAATACAATCATAATACTGATTTTTCTCAACTAGTTTTAAAGTTATGAAGCTACAGTACTTTTTGCTAATAGCAATGTCGATAAAAAAATTACATCCCAAAATGCCTTTGGTTTACTACTTATTCATAATAAGATCGTGCTAATTTAATTTTAAATTTCTAAAATGTGACTATCACCATTTATCCTGGTGCAGGTGCACAGAAACTATACGAAGTGGGTACAGTAAACTTCCGATAATCCGGCACCTTTAGGACCCAGGGGGTGCTGGATTATCAGATATGCTGGACTATTGGAAGGGGGGAGCTATGAGGGGTCTGGGGTGGGGTGCGGGGGAGCGGTGTTGTGGGATCAACCCGGCAGCACCCCAGCTGCTCTGCCCTGGGCTTCCCCGAGTCAGCCGCTGGTCAGTTTCAGCAGCGGCTGACTTGGGGACGCCCAGGGCAGAGCAGCTGGGGTGCTGGGTTAGTCCTGTAGCACTATTCCTCGGCGCTGCAGGACCAACCTGGCAGCACCCCAGCTGCTCTGCCCCGAGCATCCCCAAGCAAGCTGCTGCTGAAACTGACCAGTGGCTGACTCGGGGAAGCCCGGGGCAGAGCAGCTCCAATTGTCCGGCTGCCTGGAGCCCTTCCGGGTTCCAGGTGGTGCCGGACTATCAGGAGTGCCAGACCACTGGATGCTGGACAACTGGAGTTTTACTGTATTTCAGTAAATGACATACTCGCCCATAAGAAGAGTATAAGAATACCCCTCCCATCCTTCAGGCAAAAGCATGACTAACCATTGGAGCTAAAGGTTAACCAATTTGAGCTCCATTATCTCAATGAAAGAAGTGCATTCTGCCCTCCATTGAGAACCCTCTGCTTCCAACTCCTAGATGTTCAAACAGGGACTTTTAGCAAGGACTCATCAGCTGATTCAGCTGCTTTAATGGTGCACAGAGAGGAGAAAAGAGCCCAGGCTTTTAGGTAAATAAATCCCATCCCAGTAAAGCTTAATATCTACACCTTGAATGCATCTGACAGCTAGTGTAGCACCTGTAGTACATTAGTGTAATGCACTCATGATTAAATGATTAGAAGACCAAATTCTGCCACAGTGCAGGTTTTCAAGTTGTGAAATAAACACAGTGAAGTTTATTTTATTAATGATGAAATGCAGAGGTAATAAAGGCTGAAGATCCACATCTGACAGAAATGGTCATACTAAGTGTAGGCAGGAGAAAAAGTATTTTGCCACTTTCAATCCCTTTGAATTTCAGGAGTAACTGGTATTCCCTAAATTGTTTCCAGTAGAATCTCAGAGTTATTAATATAAGAGTTATAAACTGACTAGTCGACCACATACCTCATTTGAAACTGGAAGTGCTCAACAGGCGGCAACAGCAAAAAACAAAAGCCAAACAACACACCAACTGTTGTTAAACTATTAAAATAAAGGAAAAGTTTGCAAAAAAAAAAAAAAAAGGTTTGACAAGATCAAATGAAACGAACCAGTTTCTTAAATGAATATGGCTAAAAGCATTTTTCTTTTGCATAGTAAAGTTTTAAAGCTGAATTAAGTTAATGTTTAAATGTAAACTTTTGAAAGAACGCCATAATTTTTTGTTGAGCAATACAAACTTTCAGAGTTATGAACAACCATCATTTCCTAGTGATCATAACTCAAAGGTTCTGCTGTATCTTTTGAGAGAGAAGCAGCTTCCCTTGCCTTTCTGTCTAGATCCTTTCCCCAAGCAGCTGGCATCATCTTTATTTTATGTGAACTGAGCCTCAGCCAACCACCTTTCTCTCTGCCAGGCACTGGGAAAGCAAAGGAAGTGTACTTTCT
Source organism: Pelodiscus sinensis (assembly GCF_049634645.1). Classification (NCBI taxonomy): domain Eukaryota; kingdom Metazoa; phylum Chordata; order Testudines; family Trionychidae; genus Pelodiscus; species Pelodiscus sinensis. The sequence continues at coordinate 91,373,716 of NC_134715.1, read as the reverse complement.
TGTTTTAATAGAAAAAACAGGTAAATCTGTGGTACTGATGATTAGACAGTTTGAGCTGCAATGTTCTTGTCTTTGTTTGAGAACAATCACAATATCTCTTTGAAGGAATGAGCTCTGCTTACTCCGAGGGATGTTTTAAGCACAGATAAGTTTCCAGTTCCATTCCACAGTCACTCTGATTGCAAGGAAACATTACAGTTGACTTTTTATTTTATCCTTCTATTTCTCTCCCCCTCCCCCTCCCCCGCCTCCCCGCCCACCCAAAAAGAGCATTCTTAAAACTTTAAATGCTTACATAATTGTTTTTTTCTGATTTTTTTAAGTCATGTAAAAATATTCTGATTCTTATGTTGTGTGGATTAGTTTCAGAACAGAAACAGAAGACAACTGTTACTTGTGCCCACCCTGCTATACCTAGTGTGGAGTTCCCTCCTAGCTCCCATTCTGAAGAAGTAGCATTAAAAGATAAAGATCTGAAGAAGACTGAGACAGAACAGAAGGAAGCAGAAGTCCTAGTTACACAGAAGGTAGTGTGATACAGAAGAGCATTGGGATGGGAGTGGGGGCATATTTAAGAACCTGCCATGGAAATGCTTTCAGTGCTAATAAGCTGAGTGTTACTTTGCCTTATATAATTACTGAATTAGGAATTTAATCAAAGCAGCCTGTTAGTGAACAACATTGAATTACTGTTGTAATACAAAAAATTCTTCTTCCTTCCCCATGGAAGAATTGAATGTTGGTATTCTTATATGCATTGAACCATAGGTCTGAGCTTGCAAATGCTGTAAACATGGGTACTTTCTGTTGCAAGTGGGCCAGTTAAACTCAGTGGGACTAATTATAGTTTAGAACACTGCACCCTATAGTAAGTATTTGCAGACTTATGCCTCAGTTCATTTGCAGCTTCCTGGTTCAGCACCACCTGCTCCAAGCAGCAATTAGAGCAGCAGAGGGAACATTTACACTGTTAGTGTTAGGGACCTTCTACCAGTGGACTAAAGGTGTAGCATAGTGTAGTTCCACTATGCTAACTTCTTTTCTTGACATACTTCCTATGCTATATTTGTGGGGAACAACTGTCAGCCTCAGACCTGCTGCCTTTATGTCAGCATGAATTTCCCCTCCAGAAGGAATTCTCCACTGGTCACTTTGCTCCATGTCAGTGCCACAAAGTGGTTGGAGCAGACCACACAATCAGGTTTGAAGATCTTGTATTTCCATGTGTTGGGGAAGCAGAGTATCTGAAGAATGTGAAAGAAAGATGTTTGCCCTTACAGCCACCTTTAAATGTTCAGTGAGTGCATGTGGCTAAGGAAGAGATTGTCTCTGATGAGACTGAGGGAAATGGCAACAGCTTTGGACAAGTCGCAGCCGGGGCATCTAGGGAAGTAGTAATATCACATGGGGTTTAATAACAATAAAACCCCACAGATGTTAAATATTATAAAATTACACCAAGGTGATGTAAGCAAACGTTTAGAATCAAAGTCCTGATTCAAAAAGATAAGTGAAAATACTTCCTATAGTGGTATTAGGACCTGAATAATTCTGTATGCTAGCATTTGTTATGCTTTTGCAAAAAAGCATCATTCTAGACTGCATTAGCAGGAGCATTATAGCAGGACATGATAAATAATTCTTCTGCTTTACTCCACACTGATTAGGCCACAGATGGAGTACTATGTCCAGTTCTGTGTGCCACGTTTCAGGAAATATGTGGATAAATTGCAAAAAGTCCAGAAGAGAGCAACAAATATTACTAAAGGTCTAGAAAGATGATCTCTGAGGGACAATTGAAAGAACTGGATTTGTTTAGTCTGGAAAGGAGAAGACGTGTAGGGACACAAGAGCAGCTTTAAAATAAATACCAAAAGGTTGTTATAAGGAGGAGCAAGAAAAATTCTTTTCCTTAACCTCTGATGATAGGGCAAGAAGCAATGATTTTAAATTGCAGCAAGGGTGGTTTATGTTGGACATTAGGAAAAGCTTCGTAACTGTAAGGGTGGTTAAGCATTGAAATAAGTTGTTCAGTGACAGGGTGCCATTTAAAAAGGTGTGGGGAGGACTCTAGTCCACTTCCACCTCCCTAAATTTTGTACCAGAGATCTACTCAACCTAGCCCCAGACAGATCTCTTACTTGCAACACAGCTGGGGGGTATGTCTACACTTAACAAGTTTTGTCAACAACTGTTATGTTAATGCCCCAAAAGTCAACAAAACAAAAATCGATAGAGGGTGTTCACACTTGCGTCTTCTGTCAAGAGATCATCTCCACATGATGATGGGGATACCGTCATCAACAATGTGAGCCATATTGTGGGAAGGCAGAGCGGATCCCTGTGGATCCTTTGGAGTTCCCCCTCAGTTTTCCCACAGCCTTTTCAGCTGCCAGGAACAGCATCATGAGTAGCTCTGTGAGCTCTCCGTGCTGAGGAATGGCAAAGCAACACAGCAGCCTGTCCCCCTGCAGTGTGGTCTGCCTGCCTCTCTATTTTTAGTGCAGGGAAGAACAGGAGCAGTCCAATGATTTGCAATTTGTTTGTTCCCTAAACAGAGCAGCTCACTCAGCTATTAGATCCTTCCCTGGAGCTGTGAAAGGAGAGGGGTGCACGCCTGCAGGGCAGTGAGATCAAAACTCAACAGGTTAGGCATTGTGGGATACAGGAAGAAGCCAGTTCTGTCAACAAAAACAGCAGAGTTTACACGGGCTCTTTGCCGAGAACATGTTATTAGAGTTGAATGGTCTAATACTTATTTTATCTGTGTTTTATATAGGAATTAGATACAGGGCTCCTGTCAGCTAACTGCTAAATTATCTGCGAGAAAACTAGAGTTTTCAAGTGCCTAAGTAGCCCCTAGAATCATGGTTAAAGTAACACTCTCCCAACCAGAATCTGAAATGGTGTCCATGTTAGGGGGGTTGTGGAATCTCTAGCATTGGAGATTAAGAGTAGGTTAGACAAACAGCTGTCAGGGATAATCTAGATGGTGCTTGGTCTTCAATGAGTGCAGAGGAGTGGGCTTGATGATCTCTTGATATTCTTTCCAGTTCTATGATTTTATTCAGTGAAACATGGTGCTTTCTAGATGTTAATGCCTGTTCTTAAACAAATTGGGTAGGTAATGAAGTCAAATGCTCCAGAACAAGAAGGGATTATACTATTTCCATTTTTGAAGAAAATACCTGAGACCAGCCAAGTTATTCTTCAAAACTCTGATCAACAAGGTAAGCAAAAGAAAGCAGGAATATTCTGTAGATTTGTAGACTTTAACTGGATAGTATTTAAACATTTATTTGGAGGGTCAAAAGAAAAATAGCTGTCCTTTGACCTACTGTTCTTCTTCATGTAATGGTCTCTGTGTGTATTCAGTGTGTACTCACGGTGCTCATGTGCACCATGAGCCTGAGACTGGAATATTTTTCACTGGCAGCGTCCATTCATCCACACTGTGCCTTTCTCTTTCTAATGCTCCCAGCTAAAGACATAAGGGGCAGTTCAGGCCTGCCACTTCTATTGCCCTTCTATTCAGTCCATTACCGAGACTGAACATCCACAGCTTTTGCTAGCATTTTTTCCTATATAATTGTAAATAATTTTTACCTTAGATCATTGAATAGCTAGTTTTGTTTTAGTCGCGGCGGGGGGCCCCTGACACCCTCCAAGGGTGGTTAGCGTGCCCAAGACCTGTCCAGGATTCAAAATATTTGTGGTCTGCCCTAGGCCTTCCCAGTCATTGATGATCACTGCATTTGGTGTATATTGTCTCAGTGATGCTCTTATCCCATCCAAGGGCAAAGTATGTTGGTCATGCTCTTGAGTAACCCATCAGCCACATGAATTCAGACAATGATGAATTGCGGATCAGTGGGAGAGCTTCCTCAGTCTTTCAAAACATGAGAATTCAGCCCTGATGGAGACTCAAAAATCTTTTGGGCACCTTCTCGCTCCCACAGGGGAGACTGTATGGCCCAAAGCCAATGGCACCCTTCTCTTGTGATCGCTTATTTGGGACTTGGGATCCATGTGTGAGACATCTGGAATGCAGATGGACAGAATGGGAGTTTGAGACAGGCATCCTTGCATGGAGAAGAACCTCAGCCCCATCAGGAACACTCTGAGGAGGAAGATCCTGACAGAGCCACTTGTCTCTTCAGGATTATCATCATCTTCACCAGATGAGGTGGTAGCACTGTGTGATTATCAGGACTTGACAAATGGCGGCAAAAGCCGCTCGCCAGCCCCACACTGCGAAAGCACAAGAGCTGCATTGCGCAGGTGCACGCCACCAGTAAACAGAGCGTACGGCTGAAATCTACTCGCCATGGGCGAGTAGATTCTATAGTTTGTCGAGCCCTGGTGATTATAGGCCAGAGGTGGGCAAACTTTTTGACCCAATGGCCACATCAGGTTATAGAGCGCCATGCATGTTCACAAAATTGGAGTTGGGATGTAGGAGGGTGTGAGGACTCTGGCTAGGAATAAGGGCTCTGAGGTGGGGCCAGATATGAGTGTGGGAGAGAGCTCTGAGCTGGGACTGAGGGGGGCACTGGGTTGGGACAAGGGACTGGAGTGTGCAGGGATATGAGGGCTTTGAGGTGGGCTGTGGATGAGCAGTATAGGAGGGTGCTCTGGGCTGGGATTGAGAGCTCAGACGATGGGAAGGGGATCACGGCTGGGATAGGGGCTGGGATGTAGGAGAGAAGGGAGGGTCAGAGGCAGCAGTGCAGAATGACAGGGGACTCCCCAGAAATGGGGTCGAAGTGCACTGGCTGCTGGTCCTACCTCTGGGGACTAACAAATAGTCGTGTAGCCACTAAAATTTCATGCAGTTACGCAACTATTCAATTACACTATCTCACATCCCTAGTTACAACCTGGGACAAGGGGCTGAGGTGTGGAACGGAATTCAGAGTGTGGGTTCCAGCTGGGTGCGCTTAGCTTGGGCATCTCCTAGTGAGTGGTGCAGGAGGATATGGCAGGCTCCTTGGCTGCCTTGACTCCGTACTACTCCTGAAAGTGGACTCCATGTCTGGCCTCTAGGCAGAGGGGCCAGGCAGTTCTGTGTGGTGCACATTACCCGCACCCACGGACCACCGCTCCTGCAGCTCCCATTGGCCAGGATTCCTGGTCAATGGAAGCCATGGAGCCAGGGCCGGACTAAGAGGTAGGCTAGCCGGGCAGCTGCCCTGGGTGCCAACCTATGGGGGGGGCACCTGGCTCCCGGCGGGCTGCAGGGGCCGCCCGGGGTGGGGGCTGTGTTAATCCCCACAGCACCAGCCAGCAGCACCCTTTCCCCCGCAGCCGCAGGGCCCTGCACGGCCAGGCGCAGCCCGCCCTGGGCTGTGCGCCATTGGCAGAGGCCGGGCCGACTCAGCAGCGCATGCACCGTGCATCTGCCCAAGCGCCCCAGGGGCGGGCCCGCGCATGCGTCATGCGCCCGGAGGCGGGGCCGCTTGTCCTGGGGGAAAGGCCTGCGCATGCGCTGTGAGCCCAGAGGTGGGGCCATGCGCCCCGGGGCCGGCGCAATGCGCCTGGAGTCCGGGGCACCAAAATGGCTCGAGCCGGCCCTGCATGGAGCTGGTGCTGGGAATAAGGGCAACACACACAGCTTCCTTGATCACCCTTCTTGCTGTGGGCTGGATGAAATGAAGCAGTAGGCCAGATTCAGCCCACAGGCCATGTGTTCCCTACCCATGCTCTATATGCTCTTGAAGAAGTATAGGAATCTCCTCAAAACTTACTGGATGTCCTTCACAGCGTGGCTCCTAATAAAGTGGCACTGTCAATCAATGAGGTCATTTTAGGACTGGCCAACATAGTCTGCAGTTCTCCAGACACTGGCATTCCTAATCCAAAAAGAATGTAGAAAAAATATTTGTGTACATCTAAGGGAGTGGTGGACTCAGAAGATACAGCTTCCCACTTGATGGCAACTTTGGTGGTGAGATGGGGTTCATGGTTTTAATCTTCCTCGAACAGGAGCCACATGGCTTGGTGGAAGAGAGTATCTTTTAACAGTGGAGATTCTCCTTCTGGGATCTCTTCACATCTCAAGAAACCAAAAAAGTCCAAGCTTCTGCTCCTGAGCAGCCAGAGCCCACAATGTCAGAAGAGATGCATTTATGTTATGGTGACTGGAACTGCTGATGTATGCAAACCCACTCCTGTGTCTCCTCTCTCAAATCTCGAGAGAGATCAAACAAGACAAAACATCGCTGATTATAGTTGTTCCTCAGCTGTCAAGATAGTTGTGATTCACTGGTGTTGTCCAGCTGATCTTGATGTTACATTGTGAATGCATTCCAGAAATCTTGGAGTTCCATCTGAAGTGGGTCATCAGTCTAAAATCCCATGCTGCCAAAGAAGTTACACTCTGGATGTTGGTCCAGCCTTGGCATTCTGCCTTCAGAGGGCAAAATCCTTCAGGAATCTCATTAACTCTGTCTCTTTTTCCTGAATGTATATGAGAGGAAATACACAATTTCTAAAAAAAAATTTAGGTTGCTTTGCTATGACATGACAGTGACCCCTCATGAAGCATGAGTACAAGGAGCAGAAGCACATAGGTGCAGACCAACAAACACAGCTAACGAAAAACTGTCAGTCCCAGGTGCATGGAGCACATGTGCTCCTTGAGTGGAATGCACATGGCCACACATTCCAATACTCCAGTTACTATATACGATGTCATCTTTTTAAAAGGAAATAATTATTTTCCACCAAAACAGTTTCTTCTGATCTAGTACTGTTAATGAAGCTCTGTGGTGATAGTTGCACTGTTGTCACTACCTACTTTAAATACAACCACAGATATGTGGTACAAGTCAGTAAGATCAAAATGGCACTATCTAGCATACCTCTGACATTGTATTTAAGAGTTGTTACATTTTACTAATCCTGCTCTCCTAAGTTGATGACAATAGCTTAGTTAAGTTGGGGAGCTGACTGTAAGCAAGGCCTGGCCTATCTTTTAAGGTCTGTGAGAGCAAGGGAGAGTCATCTGGGATAAGTTGTAGGCTCTTGATGAGGGTGTATTGAAGAGGTTTTAACAGGATTGTAATTAATGGGCACTGGAGTTGTGTTGCTTTCTTTGTTGGGTCTGTCCTGTAGTGTGTGACTTCTGGGTGCCCACCTGGTTTTGTTAGTTTGTTTCTTCACTTCCCCAGGTGGGTTCTGTAGTTTTAAGAATGCTTGATAGAGATCGTATAGGTGTTTGCCTCTCTCTGAGAGATTGGAGTAAATGCAGTTGTATCTTAGGACTTGGCTGTAGGCAATAGATTGTGTAATGTGTTCTGGATGAAAGCTGGAGGAATGTAGGTAAGTATAGAGTTTAGTAAATTTCTGGTACAGGGTAGTGTTTGTGATCATCACTTACTTGCACTGTAGCATCCAGCAAGTGGATCTCTTGTGTGGAGTGATGCTAACTTTAAGGTATAAATTGTCCCAAATCTGAAGTAGTCATGGGTGAGAACAAAATCTCAAAGCTCAAACCAGAAATCTGGAGACACAGTTCAACTTGAAAGTTGCCATCCTCAAGCAAAGAATTTTCAAAAACAGGCTGTAACATGAAACTGCTAGGCTGAAATTCATATGCAAATTTGACACCATCAGAGTGGATCTGAATAGGAACTGGAAATGGCTCTCATTACAATAAATAATTTTCCACTTTAAGTATTCTCACCTTCTTATCCACATCCACTCTGAGTAAATTAGCTCTGATGTAATTAGTTCATCTCTGTATCCCAACTATCTGTTTCTTTTTCTTTCACTTCATGCATCTAACGAAGTGAGTTGCAATTCATGAAAGCTTATGTCATAATAAATTCATTAGTCTTTAAGGTGCCACTGGATTCCTTGTTGCTTTTTGCTGAAACAGTCTAATGTGGCTACATCTGAAACTTGATTTCTTTTGGTAATAAAAATGTTTGGCGCTAATTTCTGTCCTCATACTCATGAGTGGTGCTTAGTAAAGTGAATAATAACAATGCATATATCCTGCATACACTTCAATATACCTTACAAATATTTGAAGTTGCTGTAAATCACAAAAAATATCCTTTTCCCCTTCTTTACAAAGATATGACACTTCTTATTCTTTAGCATGTGCAGATGTATATGTGTATGCAATATAATACACATAGCAATCAGAAATTATAGAGTAACACCAGGGATTGTCTGACTTTCTAGTGTCCCCTGAAACTTTTGGGTCAGTGTTTATTGGCAATGCAAAGACTTCTCCCCCTTCCTCTTGTTTTCAGGAATGAAATTGCTCTAGATCAGTGGTCACCAACTAGTAAATCGGGATCTAATGGTAGAACTTGGAACCTCTGACAAGTTATCTTGACTGGTTTGGCCAGGAAGCTATCAAGCACTGGTGCTTCCGTTGCTCATGCAACCTACTGTCATGCTACTCCTGCCCTCTGCCTTGGAGCTGCTCCCCAGAGCCTCCTGCTTTTGCTGTGCAGAGTGTGGGAGCGAGAAGAGGGGGGCACTGATGTCAGGATCTCTCTCCACACAGTGAAAAGGGGACGGAGGAAGCTTAGCAATGCAAATCTCTGTCACTTTCATGTGGCTGCGTCTAGACTGGCAAGTTTTTCCGCAAAATCAGCTGCTTTTGCAGAAAAACTTACCAGCTGTCTACACTGGCTGCTTGAATTTCTGAAAGAACACTGACTTCCTACTGTCTGAAATCAGTGCTTCTTGCGGAAATACTATGCTGCTCCCGTTCGGGCAAAAGTCCTTTTGCGCAAAACAAACTCAGGTTTGTTTTGCGCAAAAAAGCCCCAATCATGAAAATGGCGATCGGGGATTTTTTGCGAAAAAGCACGTCTAGATTGGCACGGACACTTTTCCAAAAAAAGTGCTTTTGCGGAAAAGCATCTGTGCCAATCTAGACGCTCTTTTCCACAAATGCTTTTAACAGAAAACTTTTCCGCTAAAAGCATTTGCGGAAAATCATGCCAGTCTAGACGTAGCCAGAGTGTGTATCTGTCATTCTCACAAACACACACTATCCTTCACTCACATCTCCCACTCCAACACAAACGTGGGGGGTTGTTACTTCTTTTATTGCTTGCAAAGTGGATTATTTTTGGTTTTTTATTCATCTGTGCATTTCATAATTTTCATTTCTCTCTTACACTTACATTTAATTCTTTGGATAGTGAGTTCTAAAATGCCTAACCTCTCGTGACAGGAGTCATTATCCTTGTGGTATTTGCTGCTCCTGGAAATGGCTGGCATGTCTCTGCAGCCCCAGAGAAAGGCAGAGCAGGACATGCTGTCCTTGCCTGCAGACACCACTCCTGCAGCTCCCATTTATCAATAACGAGGCACCGTGGCCAGTAGAAGCTGTGGGCTCAGTGCCTGTAGAAGAGGGGCAGCATATGGCGCCATGGATCCATTGCTGTACATGCCAGCTGCTTTCAGGAGTGGTGCAGAGCCAGGGCAAGAGTAAGCCTGCCTTAACCCCACTGCTCCATCATTTGGAAGCCATCTCAGTTAAACGGTGACCAGCCAGAGCCTGTTTCCTGAACTCCTGTCCCAACCCTGAACCTCCTCCTACACCCAACCTCCTCCCTCAGATGTGAGTCCTCCTGTACCCAAACTCTTTCCCAGAGCTTGCACCCTGAAACTCCTCCTGGACCCCAGTCCCCCACGCTGGGCTAAGGCTGGAGTCCCTCCCACACTCCAGACTCCTTGGCCCAAGACCAGAGCCTGCACCCCAACCCTCTAACCCAGCTTGGTGAAAGTGAAAGAGAAAGGGGGATAGAGTGAGCAGGGTGAGGCCTCAGAGAAGGGTGGAACAAGGGCAGGGCGTTAAAGAAGGGGCGGGAAGGAGGCGGGGCAAGGGTATTTGGGTTTGAGGTAGATCTTACATTGTACTTAAATTGAAAAAGTGATCTTGTGGTTAAAAAGGTTGGAGACCACTGCTCTAGATGGCATTTGTGGAAAGTAAAAACAACTCTGAGTGGAAATCGAAATTGAATTGGTTATAAGTTGAGAAATGCTTCACCAATAATGCAACTTAAGCATTAGTTTAAACTAAAGAAGAGAACAGCCATACATTGAGTAACAGAATGTAGATATTTTAATTTTTAGCAATGCTTCATGTGCTCCAGTGCCCACATAGAATAGATGGTGCTGAGAAAGTCAAACAATGCAAGACAACTTAAACAGCTATGATATAAACTCATCATGAGTTTTTACCTATGAGATTTTAAAAATATAAGATTCTGATTGGGAGGGAAATGTCTTTAATTACCCACTAGTCTGTGAGGGGTCTTTTTAATTAAGTATTCCACACCAAAAAAATTAAATACTAATAGCATTTCACCTAATAAAAACCCATGGAAAATTACGCTCAAACTAATTTTGGTCAACCAGCCTTTAAAGCGATTAATGAATAATTTAAAAATCCATTCTGTCTCTGAGTTTTCTTCTACCTAGTTATCAGTTTGCTTTTTCACATTGTCATATTACTTGTTTTGTTTCTGTTCTGCCATCCACTCTAGAGTCACCCAGCTGTGCCAGTGTTCCGCTTAAGGTTCGGAACTCCTGGCGACGCTCACAGTTTTTCTCACAGTCAGGTAAATGATGCACTGGGAGTAACTGCATCTTTCCCGCTGCACAGAGTAGTAGGTGTGTTTAAAATGTGTGCTGGGGCAAAAGCTGATGATCACTGGTACTTATTTCCACTGTCTGCTTTCATAGAAAGTGCCTATTCCTGTTGCACAGTTGGCAAAGAGCTGTTGGATTATGTACAGGTTTAATGCTTTGGTTTCAGACACCAAAATAATTCTCATTTGCTTTTAAATTCATTTTTACTTTGCATCTGTTTTTAAGCCGTTTAGTTCAAAGGCTCTTAATAGAAAATGGCAATGGCTCTCTTGGTAACAGTGATACTTGAATAGTGTATTCCCTTGACATGTCCTACCCTTGCTCTGCTTTTTTTTCTTTCCCCACATTGAATAGTGAAGGGAAAGTTAAATTAAATCCGATAACACTCTGTTCAGACACTGCTAATGACTCTGACCAAAAGTAGTTGTCAGTAGCTAGTGATAGCTTAGAACCTATTGTTGTTATGTTCTTCGTAGTCATATCAAAAATACTTTTGGTGGTGGAGGGTACAATCTATTGTTCTTATCTGTGGTATCACGATTTTTCATTGCTGCTGGTTGTGGGGCAATTATAAAGTTAAAAAGTTGAATTGTTAGCTTCCCCTTCATGTAGCTGTGGCTAGGGTTTTTTTTTATTTCAAGTTAAAATAAAGCATATTTGATCATCTTAATTTTTGTTATTTTCTTGTAGCAGATTCTGATAATAGTGACCAGTCAAATGTAAGTAATTTCTTTACACTATTCTTAATAGCAAAATATTAGTGTGTATAATGTAGAGATTTGCATGATTCTTTTGCAAACTGTTTCAAACTAGACTGAACAGGATAGAGAAAACTCAACTCTTTTAACCAAAAGAAAAGAAATATGATCCAAAACACTTCATACACTTGTAAACAAATATGGGGCTGCATTCTTTTCTCAGTTACACCTGTACAATCCCATCAGCATCAGTGAAGTTGCACATGTCTACACTGAGAGTAGAATTTTCCTCTTAACCAGGAGAAATGCAGTAGTATGCTGTGTGGATTCCATTTGGCCAGATTGTACATACTTGCTTAACTTTGAGAATGAATAGTCCCATTAGCTTTAGGGCTCTGTGACTGTTTATATGTTCCTTCTGATTACATTCAAAGTCATTATTACATACGAGAAATTATCAACAGATCAAAATCCATTATCCCTCAAGGAAACCCACAATATATTAGAACACAGTGCATTCTGTATTCCACGTACTGCTCATTTGAAAAGACTTTTTTTTGAGAATGCATACGACTCATAACGTAGAGTGATCTAAAATATGTAGAGGCTTCCATTTCTAAAGAAAAAATGTAACACATCACATAGTGGATCTCTGATCTGACTGAGACCCATGGATGTTATTTCAATATTAATAATATCTTAAGTCAAGACTTGAGTTTGGATATTGTGTCCAAGATCTGAAAAGTGTGAACATTGTTCTACTGTGATAATTTATTTTTATGCCTGTGGTGTAAGGGGATTATTTTCAGGGAAAACAAACACTTGTTTATTTTTCTCAACTAAATTTGTATATTTATGTCTGTAAATCAAATCTTCTTGGAATGTCTTCCCAACATCTACCTGATGTTTTCCTAGTTCTTATTTGCAAACCAAACTATTTTTCTCTAACTTGGATATATTGCAAAATAAAACCATTTCCAATTGATGATGAAGCTAGGGATAGTGTTAGGTAACCATGAGAAGTACTATAAATTGAAGCAATTATAAATCTGATTTCCACTTCTGGTTTAACATCTTCACTGTGGAAGAATAGCTTATGTGATTACATTGTGTAGCTTTTTAGCATTGTCTGATGATTTATATTGCTAGATCCTAGTAACCTCGTTCAATTTATTTAAGCGTTTCAGTTTTTGGTCCTGGGATCCAGAAGAGGAACGAAAGCGACAGGAAAGATGGCAGCATGAACAGGAACGCTTGCTTCAGGTACTTGTGCTACTAAATTTCTTCCCACAATTGTTTAGTTGTTTTTCAGTAGAATTGTCACTCTTGTCAGACTTTGAGCAGTATAGTTCACTTTTGACTGTTTAAATTTTAGTTTCAAAACTAAACATTTTATATTAATCAAATAAACCATACATTTGGTTGAAGATAATGCTGAACACACCAGAGAATTTAATTGGTTAAACTGTAAACAATATTTAGATTTATTGTTGAAAAATCTTTCTGTCTAATTTATGTCTATAAAGAATTTACAGTGATTTTTAATTGTCTCGTTTTTTGGAGGGGAATTAGAAATACTAACTAAGGAAAAAAGTGAATAATTTAATTACAGGCAGTCCCTGGGTTACATGGATCCGACTTACATCGGATCCCTACTTACAAACGGGGTGAGGCAACCCCGCACTAGCTGCTTCCCCCCAGCAGACCAGGGAGACGCGAAGCTAGTGCCCTCTCCCCCCCCAGCAGACCAGGGAGACACGGAGTGGCTTTTCTCAGCAGACACCTCAGCTTGAGAATAAAGGATTGAGGGAAGTGAGGTGTGGGAGAATAAAACTGAGCTCTGGAGAAATGTTTGGCTAGAGTTTCCCCTACAATATGTACCAGTTCCGACTTACATACAAATTCAGCTTAAGAACAAACCTACAGTCCCTATCTTGTACGTAACCCGGGGATTGCCTGTAATTTGTGGTAAGTGCTTGTAAAACATTGTTTTGTCAAGCATGTGAAAAGTAAGTTAATTTTATTAAAGGAGGAGACGTTAAATGTATCGATTAAAAATAGTGATTTTTTTTGTTTTGTGAAATACCCTATCATGCCTCATACTTTTAAATAATAGACTTTTATAAAGATATACTTAAGAAAAACATAAGATACATGAAAATATATTTCAATTATTTGCTTTTCTTTAGCTTACTTCAATAACATGCTATTTTTCAGTATTGGATTTGTTTTCAGAGATGTGCTGTTTTTAAAAATACAAAAGTAAAATACTGCAAAACAGTTTATGACTTAATGTGAGTTGAAGAATGGTTATCCACATCTATAATGGCAAAGGTCGTAACTTCTTTATGGGTTTAGTTCTCAGTGCTATGTTTTGCTTATGTCAACTAGAGTTATCTACAATATGTGAACTTGTAAATCAGTTCCATGTATAGGGACTTTTCCTAATCAGCATACAGCTTTCACCAGTTCCACCCTTTTCTAACTTCTGTTGTAAGTTATCTGTGCCCTGAACCACCATACTTGGGTAGTAAGCTGATAAAAGAAAATAGAAATATATCTTGGATGGGGATGAGAACACTGAATACCACTTCCTCTTTAGCACCAAACTTGGTTTTCCAGAAGACCAGCTCATTAAGAACAAAGTGCTAGAACTAAGTGATTGGACAATAAAATGGCAAATGAAATGTAATCTTAATAAATGTGAAGTAATGCACATTGTAAAAAATAATCCCAACTATATATACAATATGATGGAGACTAATTTGGCTACAACTGCTCAAGAGAGAGATCTTGGAGTCACTGTGGATAGTTCTCTGAAAATATCCACTCAGTGTGCAGCTGCAGTCAAAAAAGCAAATAGAATGTTAGGAATAATTTAAAAAAGGATAGAGAATAAGACCCAGAATATCTTATTGCCTCTATATAAAACCATGGTATGCCCACATCTTGATACTGTGTACAGGTTTGGTCGCCTCATCTCAAAAAATATATTGGCATTGGAAAAGGTTCCGAAAAGGGCAACAAAAATGATTAAGGGTTCAGAACGGGTCCCCTATGAAGACAGATTAAAAAGACTTGGACTTTTCAGTTTAGAAAAGAGGAGACTAAGGAGGGGGATATGATAGAGGTCTATACAATCAGGACTGGTATGGAAAAAGTGAATAAGGAAAAGTTATTTACTTATTCCCACAATATAAGAACTAGGGGTCACAAAATGAAATTAATAGGCAGCAGGTTTAAAACAAATAAAAGGGTATTAGCTGGGATGGATAGGGATGGTATCCCTAGCCTCTGTTTCTCTGGAGGTAGGTGAAGAGGGGATCATGTGAGGAATCTTGTGAGGATTATCTGTGTGATTCATTGCTCTGGGACATTTGGTATTGGCCATTGTCGGCAGACAGGATACTGGGCTAGATGGACTTTTGGTCTGACCCACTATTGCCATTCTTATGTTATCTTATGTCTCATGTAGAATCTCTCCAAAACTTTTCCAGAAATTGTGGGGGAAGACTGAGGGTTTGTTTGTTTTGATGGTGATAGAAATGGTTTGTTTTGATGGGTATTCTTGGTTTTGTTTTATTTTTGCATCAGATGAGACTTCCATTTCTGTCTTGTTTTTAACCAGAAGAGTAGTTCACAGGTTCAAGAATAGCTACCAAATACACATTGCATCTTGGGTCTATACTTAAAGCGCACAAAACATAAGCTATGTGATTATTTATTGTTTTTCTTGAAGACTGTATTACTTTTTTCATCCTGAACTTCATTCATATGGGAACATTGCTTACAAACAAGTACTCTGTTAGATTATGAAGATTGTTGTTTGCAGTTGGCTAATTTAAGACCAAGCTAAACTTCATTATAAAGTGGCTTCTAGAAACTTTCTCTGTACAGCTGAGTAGTATAATAAGCAATATGAGAGGGGTTGGGGGTTTTTTTTTGGGGGGGGGGGGGAGGAAATTTCCTGTCCTAGACGAGCAAATCATAGTGGCACACTATTCTCCATGGCTGTGTCTCGACTGGCCAGTTTTTCCGGAAAATCAGCGGCTTTTCCAGAAAAACTTGCCAGCTGTCTACACTGGCCACTTGAATTTCCGTAAAAGCACTGACTTCCTACTGTAAGACATCAGTGCTTCTTGCGGAAATACTATGCTGCTCCCGTTCAGGCAAAAGTCCTTTTGCACAAAGCTTTTGCGCAAAAGGGCCAGTGTAGACAGCTCAGATTTGTTTTCCGCAAAAAAGCCCCAATCGCGAAAATGGCCATCAGGGCTTTTTTCCGGAAAAGCGTCCGTGCCAATCTGGACGCTCTGTTCCGAAAATGCTTTTAATGGAAAACTTTTCCGTTAAAAGCATTTCCGGAAAATCATGCCAATCTAGACGCAGCCCATCTGCAAAGAAAGAAATTGAAACTTCCTCATGTCACTCAATAATGAACCAAGAGAACAATCTTGATAGGCTCCAGGGAGGTCTTGTTTCTCCTTTTCCCTAGCAAGGAAGAAGATTGGGATGGATGGTAATGAAAATACAGGTTTACATATTTAAAACTGATTACTTTTGACCAGCATTTCCTTCTTGAGCTTAGTATCTTTATACCTCATACATTTTTATTTCTATTTGTTGTTTACTCCATTCCAAAATTAAATGTTCATCAGATTAGGTGGAGTCGATTTCACATTTACCTGGTAACAACATTTATAATAAACAAATTTCTTCTGGGTCAGGGTTTTATGTTCTCAGTATTTTTAACCTTTGTTTTGCACAGTATTTTGGAGGAAGAAGGTTGTAACCAAAGTGCAGAGGAAATGGCTGTTCCAATAGAATGAAAAGAGTTTTGACACCACAGCATTTTAAAGAGCTCTTTATGAGATTCTCTTTTGATTCAGGACACATGCAAGGCTGGGGAGATTCAAGAAATAATCCCATCCAGGAAGAAAACCAACTACTCAGCTAATCATCATCTTATCCACTTCAGACCTTTATACAATGTCTATTTATCTTATGAACCTACATGGTTTTTCATCTTTCATTAAATTGTACTAGCAGCAGCTTATCTTTATTAGATTAGTGCCAAAGCTAATATTTGCAAAGCCTGGTTAAATTCAGAAGCTATTTTAGACCCAATGATTAATGCAAAATCCATGCTTTAAATATATTGGAATGTTTTGATAGCTTTTTCTGAACTCTTCATATCTTCCTAAGCTATGATTGTTTTTAAATGCTTCAGATAAGTTTCATTTTGAACAGCATCTAGCATTTGAAAGCTCCTAACTAGCCAAACTTGATATAGCACTTTTAAGTGTTTCTGGTGTTTTGCAATAAGCTAAAAGTACTAAACAATATAAAACTTCCCTGGGGACATTGTGGAGGGGAGAGCAAAGAGAAGTTTGTTCGTGTTCTTGTATTTACATTGCATGCCTGTTTTTTGATGAGCCAGTTTCTAGTGGGTCTAATTTCCTGATACATAGCAGATATTGCAGAACATAAGTATTGCCTTGTAATCATTGCACGTAAACTGATAAAAAGAATCCCTACTAAGTTTCCTATTGACTAGATTGTGCTAAAATTCTGTACAGGAGAGGTACCAAAAGGAGCAGGACAAGCTGAAAGAAGAATGGGAAAAAGCACAGAAAGAAGTTGAAGAGGAGGAGCGTAGATACTATGAGGAGGTATAACATTCAAAAGAAGCACGTTTAAGAGGAGATCTTGTAGTTCTAGTGCAGGGGTATTTTGCTTCTATGCATTTTTTAAGTATTTTAATAGTGGGACTGTCATTTGCAGACCAACCAGTTCAAAGATCCTTTATGTGAGAAGGTTTACATCTTGGCAATGGACTGTTACTTTAACTAGTTTTTATTTTCATGCCCTTGTTTTGTCCTATGCTCAGGTCATCCCTTTGTCCTGCTTCAGTGGTGCAGTTAGCTTGGAAAATGTTTGGATCTCTTGAGTTGTTGTCATGTTCATTGTTTGTTTTTAATCATACTTTTATGTACTGTAGTTAGGCAGATTAACATGGACTAAGCAGATCTTGAGTAGTAAATGGCATATTGATGACCTCGAGGAGAGGTAAAACATCTTTCTGAACTCTCTGCACTTCTTATGCACCCACCATCACACTGGCCAGCCACATAAAATTACTTAGAAAATCTTACTTTAGGAAATCTGTCTATGCTACAGATGCAGTGACATAGGAAAGAGGTGTCAGAAGGGTTTAGGTGACATTAATCAGGCATTCCCAATATGAGTGTGCACATCAATAAATACGTACATATGCTTGATTAGCAGCAGTCGTGACTTCACTCGGCCATGACTAGACCCACAACTTCACCTGTAAGACAGTGGCATTCATAATATAATGGGGTTTGTAGTGAAGTTGACTAGAGAAAATTTTGATGAAGTCCTACCAAATTTTATACTCTTGCTTTTGGAGACCTAGCAAAGCTACGTATGTAGGTAGTGCAATGGCATATACAATTCAGTGTTGTCAAAATTAAAGAAATGAACATTGGAAGGAGTAACTTCAGCTAATTCTATAATAATAACTCTGTTCTGTTTGAAGAATGGGATAGAGGATAATACTGAAAAATATTACAAAGCCATTAAATAAAATAGTAATACATCCTCACTGGGAATAGTGTCCCATTCTGGTTAGCCCATCACAAAAAAAGATACAGTGTGAGTACGAAGCATTCAGAGATAGGTAATGAAAATGACTTGAGTCTTGAAGCAAAAGCAAAACTGAGAAAAGGACAAATTTCTTACAGAATACATAACTGTCAATTAAAATACCCTGCCATATGATATTGAGTCCAGTTACTTTGCATTGCATGCTCAGCAACTTTGAAGATCGGGCCACTTAGCTAAGTGTCTAAATATGAATTTGTAAGCCCAACTTTATATTCTTGCTTCTGAAGATCTTATCCAGAGTTCGTTGGCAAGCCTCATGTTTAAATCTCTCCTCTTCCTCCTTTCTGTTCCCACCTCTCCTTTAGGAACGCAAGATAATTGAGGATACTCTAGTTCCATTCACTGTTTCTTCAAGCTCTGCTGAGCCCCTCTTCACTTCTTCCTCTGTCACTGAAGGAAATGGGACAGTGGTGAGTGTCTGAGTGCAAAGTAGGAGTTAATGAAAACAAGACAGTAAAGGCAAATCTATGTTCATTGTCAAGTTAGATCATGCCCTAATGATCAACAGAGTCTACGGATGGCATGAAAGGCAGTTTTTGTGAACCCCCCGTCTTACTTTTAAGAGCACTTCTCAATTCGCGTAGTTCATTTTTTAACTGATGAAAAAGCCCAGTTATGCCTCTGAGAACTATGCAGTGCTTAAATAAAATGTATTATAAATAAAGAGCCCAACCCCAAAGCAAGTTACCACCATCTCACATTAGACAAGAACAGAGTTAAAGTAAAAGTGGCCGGGAGTTGCACAACTCCCCATTAAAAGCAGATAGTGTTCCTCTTCCTCCCCTGTCTTCAGTGAGCATAGCTGCCCTCATTGCTACCACTCTGCTTCAGCTGGTGCAGGCAGATGTCACCCCTGTGTTTCACCCTACTTTGATGATCATATGAAGTCCTACATAATCTAAAATTTGCCTTTTGAATATGGGACCTCTTATGTCTAAAGCAAGATGGAAATAACATAGGAAAGTTCAGGGTCTGATCCTTCCATGGCTCCTGATGCACCCAGTGCCCCACTGGCGAATGTGTTTCACAAAAGGCTAGTCTGACACATTCAACCAGGCCATGGTCTCCATTGCCCAAAGCAGGGTGTGGTACTGTAGAATAGCTTGCTGAAAAATTCTAATAGAGACAAGGAACAACTAATTTCTACCTCATTGGAGGTTATCAAGATCGACACTTTAATGACCACACGTGGCTTTGACCTGAGCTAGCTACTTTGGGGTAAAAAGTAATGGCTTGTCTCCACTAGGATTTTACAGCTAGATAGCTAACTTAAATTTGCAATCCTGCTGAAAAAACACCAGTTTTGGCAGTGAAGACCATGCTGGAGGCCTGACCAGGTTCTGACAGCTTCCCTAGGCTGCATAGATTTTCCGCAGTACTGTCAGCTGTGGACCTACCCAGCACATCCCTTACACTGGGACTTGAAGTGGTCTTCAAAAGGCAGTCTTATGCCTACCTACCACAGTATCTGTGCTAGGGAATCCTCCCATGGCTGGTTACAGGGTTTTTATGATTCCCTTATGTGGTTCTAACCCTTTTTGCATAGCACAGGGAGGCCATACTAGGGGTGAGAAGCACATCCCTAGTACATGACAGCTATCAAGAATAGGTGTGTTTTGCCTTCTAGGAGACTAGAAAGGTTTAGCTTTTACTAGTAAACTCTCAGTCAAAGCCACAGCTTGGCGTCTTCTCTTCTCATTCTAATGGAGAAGGAGATGAACATTTGTCATCCTGAAAGCTCTCTGCTAGACAGTACCTTTAATTTATTAGTGTATTTCAGAACTGACAATCAGATTCTAATCAATAATTGTATTTCTCAGGCAATGGGCAATGTAAATATATAGTCATTTTGTTTCCCATGGGAGTTCTCAACACCTCATCGTGAGCCTGTATTAATCAGCTTTGTTTCTAAAGCTAAACTTTGAAGACTGATACATTTTGTAATTATGCTTTGAATGTTGCATTATCTATCTGTAATCACGGTCTTCTGTAATGGCTTCTATGACTCTATGTTGACCCAGAGAGGAAATGCCCTTCCTTGTTTCAAGTTCACTATAATCATGTTAATTTTTCTACACACTACACCAATCAAATCCAAGATCAGTGTCAGTAAGGTCAAATAACTTTCATTTTTTGTAACATTTTCTCCTTGAAGGCATTTCCTTTATGTGTAACGAATACAGTACACTGTACATCAGAAGCAGGAAACCTGCTAAACAACTAGAGGGACCCCTGGATGATTGAGATGCTAAAAGAGCACTCCAAGAGAATAGTCATTGTAGAGAAACTAAATGAATTCTTTGCTCTGGTCTTCATGGCTGAGGATGTTGGGGAAATTCCCAAATCTGAGTCATTCTATTTAGGTGACAGATCTGAGGAATTGTCCCAGATTGAGGTGTCATTAGAGGAGGTTTTGGAACAGATTGATAAACTTAACAGTAACAAGTCACTGGGACTAGAGAGCATTCACCCAAGAGTGCAATTGCAGAACTATTAACTGTGGTTTGTAACCTATCCTTTAAATCAGATTCTGTACCTCATGACTGGAAAATAGCTAATGTGACGCCAATATTTAAAAAGGTTCTAGAGGTGTTCCTGGAAATTATGGACCAGTAAGTCTAATGTTAGTACCGGGCAAATTAATTGAAACTATAGTAAAGAATAGAATTGTCAGACACACAGATGAACATAATTTGTTGGGGGAAAGTCAACATGGTTTCTGTAAAGAGAAATTATGCCTGGCTAATCTACTAGAGTTCTTTGAGGGGGTCAATAAACATGTGGACAGGGAGATCCAGTAAATATAGCGTACTTAGATTTCCAGAAAGCCTTTGACAAGGTCCCTCACCACAGGCTCTTAAGTAAAGTTAGCTGTTGTGATAAGAAGGAAGGTTCTTTCATGGATTGATAACTGGTTAAAAGACAGGAAACAAAGGATAGGGGTAAACAGATGGGCTACGTCTAAACTGGCATGATTTTCCGCAAATGCTTTTAACGGAAAAGTTTTTCGTTAAATCATTTGCGGAAAAGAGCATCTAGATTGGCACGGACACTTTTCTGCAAAAGCACTTTTTCCGGAAAAGCGTCCGTGCCAATCTAGATGCGGTTTTGCGCAAGAAAGCCCGATCGCCATTTTCGCAATCGGGACTTTTTTTACGCAAAACAATACCATGTTGTCTACACTGGCCCTCATGCGCAAAAGCAGCATAGCATTTCCGCAAGAGCACTGATTTCAGACAGTAGGAAGTCAGTGTTCTTGCGGAAATTCAGGTGGCCAGTGTAGACAGCTGGCAAGTTTTTCCGCAAAAGCACTTGCTTTTGCGGAAAAACTTGCCAGTCTAGATGCAGCCTAAGGGTACATCTAGACTACAGGCTTTTGTCGACAGAAGTTTTGTCAACAGATACTGTTGACAAAGCTTCTTTTGACAAAGAGCGTCTAGACTACATCCAGGTCTGTCGACAAAGCAAGCCACTTTGTCGACATGACAGTGTAGCCGCAAAGGACAGTGTAGATGCAATAACACCTTCTGTAAACAGAACTCTGTTGACAAAAGGTGTTATTCCTCATAGAATGAGGTTTACAGCCATCGACAGAACTACTGAGTTCTGTCGACGTTATGTTGACAGAACTCAGCGGCAGTGTAGATGCAGGTATAGTTTTGTCGACAAAAGTCCACTTTTGTCTCCAAAACCCTGTAGTCTGGATACACCCTAAGTTTTCAGAATAGAGAGAGCTAACTAGTGGTGTCCCCCAAGGGTCTGTCCTGGGGACAATCCTATTCATTTTACTTATAAATGAACTGGAGAAAGGGGTAAACAGTAAAGTGGCAAAATTTGAAGATGATACTAAATTGCTCAAGCTGGTTAAGACTTAAGTAGAGTGTGAAGAGCTTTAAAAAGATCTCACCAAACTAAGTGATTAGGTAACACAATGGCAAATGAAATGTAATGTTGATAAACGTAAAATAATCTCGAGAGAGATCTTGGAGTCATTGTGGATAGTTCTCTGAAAACATCCTCTTGTGCAGCGGCATTCAAAAAAGCAAACAGAATGTTAGGAATCATTTTAAAAGGGATAGAGAATAAGACAGAGAATATTTTATTGCCTCTATAAATCCATGGTACGACCATATGTTAAATATTGCATACAGATATGGTCACCTCATCTCAAAAAGATATCTTGGCATTGGAAAAGGTTCAGAAAAGGGCAACAAAAATTATTAGGGGTTTGGAATGGGTCCCATATGAAGACAGATTAAAAAGACTGGGACTTTTCAGCTGAGAAAAGAGGAGACTAAGGGGACGGATAGGATAGAGATCTTTAAAATCATGACTGATGTGGAAAAAGTGAATAAGGAAATACTGTTTACTTGTTCCCATAATATAAGAACTAGGGGTCACCAAATGAAATTAATAGGTAGCAGGTTTAAAACAAACCAAAGGAAGTTTTTCTTTATGCAGTGCACAATCTGGGGAACTCCTTGCCAGAAGATGTTGTAAAGATCAGAACTTCAACAGTATTCAAAAAAGAACTAGATACATTCATGGAGGATAGGTTCATCAATGCCTATTAACCAAGACGGGTAGGAATGGTGCTTCTAGGCTCTTTTCGTCAGAGGCTGGAAATGGATGACTATAGAGGGATCATGTGATGATCGCCTGTTCTGTTCACTCCCTCTGGTGCATCTGGCATTTGCCACTGTTGCAAGATGGAGTACTAGACTGGGTGGACCTTTCATTGGACCCAGTATGGTCATTCTTATGTTCTTACATAAGCATACGGATAGGCTGTATTGTTCTCATACATGTTCTGAAGTTGGGTTCAGGTGAAGTTGGGTTCACTTTGTGTTTTTTGTTTTTTGTTTTGTAGAACTTGGTGGAACTGAGCAACTCTCAAGAGGAAGACAGACAAAAGGAAATGAAAAGACAGGAAAAATTACCGTGGGAGCAGGAGGGTTCATCGTTGGCAAAAAACAAGAAAAGCGAGCCATGCCCAGAAAAGAAAAGGTGCGTATCAATTCAAGATATTTTAGACAAATGAATATACTTGCAAGGTACTTGATCAGGGCACACAGCAAAATTGTTTTATGTACCGTGCTCAGACTGGGGGCATGGAAGTGCTTGCAACCTCCATTTCTACACATTACACAGCCACCCTGGCCCATAGTCCGCCCTAAACTGTTTTTCACAATCTGTAATCAATCCTGAGATCCCTCACCCTTACCAGACTTCCGCTTGCCTTTTGAGGTTTCTTTTTTTCTGGAAATATACAATGAAATGTATAAATTTTTATATTTTTAAAACAATATTTGAGTCTATCCTTGCTTTTACCTCCTCTCACTTGATTTCCTTATTCATTTCCCAGTGTCTTTTCCACCTTCCCCTTGCATCTTTCTTCTCACACCTTCCCTTCCTCTCTTTCCATCTTTTCCTTACTCTTTCATCCCTCTGTCTTTCATCCTCCTCTTTTTCTGGTTCTCTATGATCCCTTTCTAAGGCCAGAAGTAACATTGTGATCATGTGGTCTGACCTCCTGCATTGCAGAGGCCATTGAACTTCCCTGAAAAAAAATCCTAGAGCAGATCTTTCAACAAACAGTCTTCATTTAAAAATGGTCACCATGACTCTTGGTAAGTTGTTCCAATGATTAATTACTGTTAAAAATGTTCTCTTTATGTCCACTCTGAATTTGCCTACCTTCAACTTCCAGACTTTGGATTATACCTTTTCTTGCAAGGTTGACAAGCTCATTATTAAATACTTGCTCCCTGTGTAGACACTTAAATATAGTAATCAAGTCACCTCAGTCCTAGTAAAGAGGTTAAGCTAAATAGGTGTTCCTTGAGTCCATCACTGAAAGTATGTTTTCTAATCCTTCTATCATTCTAGTAGCTCTTTCCTGACCCATCTTCAATTTACCAGCATCCTTCTTGAAATATGGACAAGGTACTCCAGCAGCATGAGCAGGAGTGCCAAATACAGAGATAAAAGAACCTCTCTGTTTCTACTCAATATGCCCCCATTTGTGCATCCTATGTTCACATTAGCTCTTTTGACCACATCATCACGCTGGGAGTTCATGTGCAGCTGATTATCCACTATGACTCCCAGATCTTTTCCAGAGTACTGCTTTCCAGTACTCCTGTAAGTATGGCCTATGTTCTTTGTTCCCAGATCTATACGTTTAGTGCCATCCCTCCATTTTCATCATCACCCCATTAGGAAGCAACCAAGTCATCACTCACTAAGCAAGAGCTGTGCCTCCTTCAAGGAGTTACTAGACCAATTCCCTTTACTAGCTATTCTGTATCATTCTGGAACACCACATTCACTCATCCTTGGGTATGGGCTTCTGGAAGGCTGACATTGCTATTGAGGAGGGTTAAGGTTATAATATGTGATCTGTGTTGTGAAATGGCTGTTCTCTTGGTTAAGAGTGTTTCTCTGGGTGGTACAATGGTATTGATATTGTACTGCTTGGGCCATTTACTACCTATGAAGCGCCCCCTTGTGGCCAAAGGTCACATAGCACCATTTTCATATCTTTGCTTTTATGGCTGTGTCAGGTATGTTATATATAACGCAATCTTAACTCACACTACAGTGGTGTCTTTTTGTACTAATTTCCCAAGTTTCTTCTTAGGTTAAGAAAGGGTCTCCAATTTAGCAGTAGCTGCTTTTACAGAGAACCAGGATCTCTACTCCTGAATTGGCCAGATGGTTTGGCCAAGAACAGGATTTTCGATGCTGGTAGCCATTGCTTTGAC
Source organism: Pelodiscus sinensis (assembly GCF_049634645.1). Lineage (NCBI taxonomy): Eukaryota > Metazoa > Chordata > Testudines > Trionychidae > Pelodiscus > Pelodiscus sinensis. The sequence continues at coordinate 91,348,938 of NC_134715.1, read as the reverse complement.
AAGGACAAGGCGCTCCTGAGGAAACTGAACATTATGCAGAGAGCAAATCATTGGCACAGTAGCTGTTGACTTGTCAAAAGATGCTGTTCTATGTGATGCTGTATACGGGCACTGAAGGCCTTTCTGTATGTCAGGCCAGCAAAGAGAGTCAGCATAGCCGTTTATTGCCAGTTCATGATTATTACCCACACTGGTTTATTATTGCTAACACATAGATATCAATATTAGTTGAACATAAGAGGTTCACGTACAAAAGCACAGTAATGACACTCTAGCTTTGTGTATATCATGTGATTTGCTTTTATTAGCAATGTAAATGAAGTGCCCACAGAACACCCAGAGACTATTCTTCAGTGGGGAAGTGAGCAGAATCACCAGGCATCAGTGACGGCACACAGCTCACCTGCCCTACTGAATCTGCCATTGACTCAAGGTAAGATTCCAAACATTCCAAAGATTGGTTTTGATTGTCCAGGAAATTTGACAGGTTTGTAGAGTGATTTAATTAAGATGAAATTGTGAATTTCCAAAATAATTGAATCAGTGTTATTGCTGCGGGATTTAAACTTTACCTAGGTTCAAAATGTGTTTAATGTAAGCTAAGATAAATTAATTTAAGTGGTAAGTAGCTTTGGATCCTTGGCATTATATGCCATGAGAGGCTGAGCACTTAAACTCCAGCTGGGAAGCTAAATAATCAGACTCTGTGTGCACAACAGTTTAAAGTATATCCTGCAATATAATTTAATGTCAAAAAAATCATTAACACGGAGATACAGTTGCCTAATGTTGCCTCAGTCCCTTCCAGAACATTGAGTTCAGCAAAACTCAGACTTCTGAAAACCAAGAATTACAGGTAAGGTAGCTACCCCTACACCTTTAGCTCTGTCCTTGGAACAGGAAATAGCCACTGGGAATTAACTGCACGAACCCCATCTGCAGTCACTGTTGTTACTCTTAGAGGTATAGCTGTGTTAGTCTGTAACTTTAAAACAAGTAGTCCTGTGGCACCTTAGAGGAGACCACCTTAGAGGAAACTAACAAATATATATATATATAGTATGATGAGCTTTCAAGGGCAAAACCAACTTTCTCAGATCAGCAGAGAGGAGCAAAAAAAGGGGGACCCTCACAATTTATAACAGAAAGAGAAGGGAGAGGGGAAAAATTACTTGTCAATTCTAGTGACTATGCTAATAAGACTAATTGAGTGGGCTGGAAGTGTCCCATGCTTAGCTTTTGATGTCAATTGGATGTTGAATGTAAGGAAAGCAAGTTTTATAATTGGTCATCCAGTTTAAATCGTTGTTCAAGATATAGTTGGCTTGTGAAATTCCTTTGTAGAAAAATCGCTATTTTAAAATCCGTTAATTAGTGTCCAGATAGGTTAAAATGTCCCCCTGCAGGTTTCTGTGTGTTACCGCTTTTAATATCTGATTTGTATCCATTAATCCTTTGTTGTTAGATGTAGCTGTCTTGAATATCAGAGGAATAAGATGGAGCCTTTTGGAAGGTCTGTGATTATGATATGAGGACATTTGGGGATTAGTTTGAGGAGCATCTTAGAGCTGTGATTGTAATGAAAGAAGTTTATTTTCAGATTTGCCTTGAGAATGGCTTTCACATGTCCAAGTTGTTAGACTGCATTAACTTAATAAAATGCTGGTTTTGTAATTTTGGGTCTATTTCTCAGGAGTCTCTTGATTAAATAGCTCCACATTTGGAAAACTCAACCTATCTTATACTTCCATAAGGCACTGCAGATTTCAAGATAATTCATGTAAGCATGCAGATTTTAGAGCACTAAATATTGTCTTTTCAACAAGAAGGTCTTCCTTCCCAACCTCAGCTACAGCAGAGCTGGTGCACCATTATAATATTTTATGACATGCATCTAGAAGAAGAATAAAGGGGAGGAGCTCTACATTTCCATCATCAACATCGGCCTTACTATAGAGGCCAAAATCCCCATCCTGAACCATTTTTTTTAGTTGACAGACCTGAAGGAACTGTCTCAGATTGAGGTGTTGATAGAGGGAGTTTTGGAACAGATTGCTAAATTAAGCAGTAATAGGTCACCAGGACCAGATGCTATTCATCCAGAGCTCTGAAAGAATTCAGGTATGAAACTGCAGAACTACTAACTGTGGTATATAATCTGTCACTTAAATTAGCCTCTGTACCAGATGATTGAAGAATACCTACTTTGATGCTGATTCTTTAAAAAGACTCCAGGGAAGATCCCAGCAATTCTAGGCTAGTAAGCTCTACTTTGATACAAGGAAAATTGGTTGAAACTATAGTAAAGAAGAGAATTAGCAGGCACAGAGATGAACACAACATATTGGGAAGAGTTAATATGGATTTTGAAAAGGGAAATCGTGCTTCCCCCATCAGAATTCTCTGAGAGGGGGAACAAACACGTGGGCAAAGATGATCCAGTGGATATTGTGTACTTAGACTTTCAGAAAGCCTTTCACGGGGTCCCTCACCAAAGGCTCTTAGGCAAAGTAAGCAGGCATGGGATAAGAAGAAATGTCTTTTCATGTTCCAGAAACTGATTGGGGAAAATTATAGGAATAAATGGTTTTCATAGTGAAGAGAGGTAAATAGCACGTCCTCCAGGGATTGGTACTGGGACTGGAGGCATAGCCATGGGGGGGGGGGGGTCTGAGTGGATGGCGGTCCATCCACTTAGCATCCAAGCCCACCCAAATTGGGCCCAAAGCAGGAGCTCCACAAATCCACAGGCTGGGACTCCTCATCCTGGCTTGGGGTTTGAAACTGGGGCAGGAGCAGAACACGGCTGGGCTGACAGACACTGAGCTGGGGTCAGGAGGGCTATATGAACATCTTTAAGTTGCTCAACTGCAGCGTTCCTGCATTTATTCCTGATGGGAAAACATACTGAATATAATCTGGTGTCTCTTCTTACAACTGTTAACAAGAATATATTGGCTTTATTTCTCTTACGTCCTGTTGCCTGTTTTACTGTCATGCCTTACTCTTTTTGGTACCCACAAGTTATATTCATTAAAAATAATCTTGTCAAATGTTTTTTATCTGAAGTATTCAATTTACCCCACTCTGTAATTTCAGATGCGTCAAGGAATCAGCAGTTAACAAAAAAGTCACCACACATTTCAGAAGAAGTGTGTGTTCAGAAAACATCTCTGGATCAGAACATAGGCCAACAAGCTAATTCCCCAGGAGAAAGGAGGAGGTGGGTCATAGAAATGTGCTTGATCACACTCTCTACCAGTCATGAGATGTCTTTTTTAATTCATTATAATAAAATATAGTGTAAATTTTGAGAAGTTCTGTTAACTTTGTTACTTAAAAACATGCTATTTCGTTCAACCAGTGCTGATTAATCATAACATGTAGAAATGTAGCTAGTTACTGGCTTTCTTACACCATGCTAACTTTTATTAATTTTAGTTCCTTCAATTACTCTCTCTGTTGTAGCCCACAACCTAGCTGCTGCCACTGTTCCTATGACGCCTCCTTAGCTCTTTATCCCCTTGGAATGTAAAAAAAGTTACTATATTATGTTTGTGTTCACTGTATACTCCAAATATATATAGACCATAGAAAGTGGCAAAGTTAACTTTGCTCTAGACACCTGGAGGGAAATTCTGACCCCGTTGAAATCAATGGCAAAATTTCCATTGACTTTTGAGAACCTAACTTTTTAAGATGTAATACTCATTGTTGCATTTCATAAGAACTGTAATCCGAGTGAAAGCAATCAAGGCCAGAGTGAAATATTAACTAACTTGCTTTTGATGCTGAAATAGATTCTGGCTGCTACTTTCCATTTCCATATTCTTTGTCTTAACAGATCTCTATATAATAGTATTCTGAAATTTAGAAGAATAGATACTAAGATTAGTATTTTTTTCTGGATCTATACTTAGACTTTGCCCTGCATTTCTAGGTAAGCATTATTAAAGAATAGCTTCTGCTTTCTCTGTAAGGGAGACATTTTGACTTAAGTTTCACAAGCAAAGTATCAATGTTGTATGTTAGAGAAATATTTTAGAGCTCACAATTAAGCATTGATTAGGATTTGTTTTCTTGTTAAAATACATTAATTCAAACCTGTATACATATGAATGCCCTGTCTCTGATCTATAACTCTTGTTTCACCTCTCTTGTTTTTCTTCATTTATCATTTTAATTATAATACTATTTAAGTCTTTAATTGGAGGGTGTCCAATCAAAACTAACCAGCTTAGTTTGATTTTCAACTCTTTAATACCCACAGCAAACTGCCTTTGAACAATTTATATATTGAAAACTAGTATTGAAGTTATTTAATAATGATTAGTACATATGAGCAAAATATGATCTGATCACACACAACTTTTGACAAGTGAGATAAAAATGGTCTGATTTTTCATTACAAATTATTTGTTTAGCTCTTCCTGCATTCCTTGTTGTACAGGTGTTTTGTTTTGTTTTTTGGTTGTTTTTTTTTGGCCAGAGGAGGGGGAGCTTCAACGAAGCTACCATTTAATATGAATAACTATTGTTGCTAGACTAACACTCCAAAAAACTATTTATTCTTTGTTGAAAAAACAGGGAGTGTTTATATTAGAGTTGATTAGCAATAGGGATTGCATTTAAGCAGCAGAGCTGAATTTTAGTTGTGGCTTATTTGTGAAGTATGAGCATCAGTAGGATGCTAGGATTTTTATTTATTTACTTTTAATCTTACTATAACTTTCTTTTCTCTTCTTCAGGATAGGCTGTCATGAGAATTTCAGGTCTGGGCTGTCATCTCCATGCTCCCCTACACTTCAAAGCCAGTCACCCAACAGGTATCAAAGGTCAATAAGGAATTTTGCAGACTGACTAATTTTTGGGCAAGGGAAACTTCAAAGATAAATTGTAGCAAATCAATTCTATTAATATTATTTTAACATTATTGGTATTTTCAAATACCCCTGAAATGCATAATTTTCCATCATACTTTTTTATTCCCATTGTTGTTGGCTGCTTCAGTATTTATAGAATAAAATGCAGTTTGGTGTAAATATTAATTATGGGGACTCAATTTTGCTATAAAATTCCAAATATAATATAAGCCTTAGTTTATATTAAAAAGCATTTAAGCATGTGTTTAACTGTAAGCACAAGAGGGCATCTATTGGTGCAGGAGTTGAAGTTTAAGAACATGCTTGAGTGCTTTGGATCATCAGGGTCAGATTTTGTGGGAGCTACCACTCCTGTTAAAAACATGCATTATTATTCATTTCTCTCTCTCTCTCTTTCTCTCACTCACACTCACACTCACACTCACACTCACACTCACACACTGCAGTGCAGTGTTTGATCTATATATCCAATACCTCCTACATAAAGGCAGAGTGTGGGGTCTAGATTATAAATAACTCTTTCCCCCCTCATATGCAACACTAGTCTTTGATTCAGTACTATCAAAATATCACTTCAAGTGTTTTCAGCTGTCTGTAGGTTTTCCAATTTAATCTAGTTTTTAGCTGGAGTACAGAAAGTATATCCATTTAAGCTTTGTTGTGGAAGTTCTTCATGGGACTGATATTTCAACACTTGTTCACAGAAATCCACTCCTTAATTCCCAGACTTGAAGCACATGTTGATTTCTTTGATATCTCTACACTCATGCTAATCTCTTAGAGACCTAATTCTCAGGGAGCTAAGCAGCTTTCAATGAGACGTAAGTGCCAACCCAAACTAAATGTTCAGCAGAAGGTTGGTTGAATGGAGGGCAATGTTTGATCCAAGAATTTATTTATTTAGAATGCCTCACAAAGTTCTCCTTGTATGATTTGAAATAACACAGAATATTTTTCCTACATTTTGTTACAGTGCACCCTTTTGCCAGTGCAATTTGCATTGGAAACATAACCACTGGTGCCTTTATTTTCAACCTCTCCTCTTGTTTTTGCTAATGCTAATAATCTAATGGCAGATGGGATTTTTTCTTTTTTTGTTGTATGCAGACTATGGGGTTTTTTTGTATGTTTGTTTTTTCTCAACAAGTTTTCCTCAGAGTACCAGCACCTTTTTTCTTAAAAAAAGAGCACTGGGCTTAGGTATTACAGTAGCACTTATGTTACTCTAAATACTATCAACACACATACGAAGGTATAGTCACTGCCTGAGAGTTTACAAGCTAAGAAGATGGACTAAGAAAGGAGAAGAGGAGGGTATTAAAATACAACAACATATTTTAAATATTAACTCTGCCAAGTACCCCCCTACATAGCATGTATTAGTTGGCTAATTTCTTGAAGGCATCACAATACCTTTGAGAGGTTTGAAGGAAGAGGACAGTGGCTTTACTGATTCACTTGCAAGGTCATTCCATGTTTAAGAGGTGTCATGGAAGACTGTGAAGCTGCATTGGGAGAAGCATACAAATGGAGAATGGAGCAGGGTAAAACAATAAAGTAAGTAGAGAGAAAAATAGATTTGTGTGACCTTTGGCAATGATGGGAAGAAGCTCAAACTTTATGTGCTAGAGAATGGGAAGCCAGTGGGGTTTTTCAAAGAGTGACCAACAAGCTCAGAGCAACAGACAAAGATGAGCAGACCACCATTTGTGTGGATTTAAAAGAAATAATGTGGGTGTCTGGGAGGCAAGAGCAGGAGTTGACAAGATGGAAAATGAGTTTATAGATGAGGGTTTTAGCTGTTGGGCAGCTATAGGCAACCTAGACTAGAGAGTGAGCTGCATGAACCATAGAATACTAGAACTGAAAGGGACGCCGAGAAGTCATCAGGTCCAGTCCTCTGCCCTCATGGCAGGAACAAGCACCATCTAGCTAATCCCTGATCGATGCCTAGCTAACTTACTCTTAAATATCTCCAGTGTTGAAGATTCCACAACCTCCATAGGCAATTTATTCCTGTGTTTAACCACCCTGACAAGAAGTTTTTCCTAATGTCCAGCCTAACCTCCCTTTCTGCAATTTAAGCCCATTGCTTCTTGTTCTATCATCAGAGATCAGCAAGAACAATTTTTCTCCTTTCTCCTTGTAACACCCTTTTAGGTACTTGAAAATTGCTATCATGAGTGGCCTCCATCTCAGTGGGCTGCAAGACTGTCATAACCAAATGGTCTCCCAGGATAGAATTGTTTGCTAAATGTGCTTGTGTACCTAGAATTTGTAGGGTATATCAAATGAACCATAGCAGTGCTTTGTATTAGGGACAATGTATGACTCTCACAGTCAATGAGGAGTTCCAAAGAGAATGGAAGGAAGCTGATCTCAGTGGTGACAGATGACAAAACAAAGAGCAATGTTCTCAAGTTGCATTAGGGGAGGTCCAGGTTGAATATTAGGAAACACTATGTCACTAGGAGAGTGGCAAAGCATTGGAATGTGTTACCTTGGGAGGTGGTGGTATCTCCATCCCTAGATATTTTAAAGTCCGGGCTTGACAAAGCCCTGGGTGGGATGATTTAGTTAGGGTTGGCCCTGCTTTGGGCAGGGAGTTGAACTTGATGACCTCCTGAGATCTTTTCCAACCCTATGATTCTAATCCTGCATGTGGGCAACAGTAAACAACATGTCTCATGAGCCACACAAAAAGCTTTAATGGGCTTCATGTGGTCCTCAGAACACAGGTTGCTCACCACTGCTATAGGTACTGAAACAAAAAAGATAAGATCTTACAGAGAGAGAAGCTACAAGCTTTGGGTGTGGCCTGGATGTTCATGGCAAAAATAACTTCCATTCTTCCAGGTTATGAACCTGAGTCACAGAGCAGATGGTAATGTCAGCAGTGACAGAGAATAAATGGCAGGATAGGGAGGGCTTGGAATAAAAAGTTTATTTTTGGCCACACTAAGTTTTTAATTGGTGGCAAGATATCTAGGCGAACAATTTGAAGAGAGAGGATGAGATGCAGAATTGGATGTGGAGAGATTAGAAATGTAAAAATGGATATGAGTTTTGGTTAAAACCATATGAGGGGATAAGTTAATCTAGGAAAAGAGTGTGACGATAGAATAAGTGGGTTCTTCACATGGGATGCCCAGGGAGAATGGGGGGGGATGAGGTGAGGATCCTTTGAGAGACACTGAATGAAGTCAGAGAGGCAGAAGGAAAACAGATAAGAAATAGATGTGAAAAAAAGGAAGAAATAACTTTGAGAGAGGACATGGCTCCTCCTGGTGTTGTTGTCCATCACTTGTACTGAAGATGAAGGTTAAAAAGTGCTCTCTGGCACTGAGCAAGAAGGCCCAGGGGTCATCCAGCTTTCCAGCCTTCCCCAGAGCAGCTGAAGTGTGTCTCCATAACTGGAGCTATTAGCCCTTTTAAAGGTCTGCCACCAACTCCTGTGAACGGTATGGGACCCACAATAGACCTACACTGTTGTCATCCCAAGCCCAGGCATAGAGAAATCAGCTTGGAAGAAATTAGCTAGTTAACAATGCTGAGGTTGGGAGAACAATTGGGAATAGCTTGTACTTATATTTGCCATTTAAAAGTTATTATAAAGTACGTACAATTTTAGTGGAATATATTCCTCTCTCCTCATTCCTTCCACATGCTGATTATGTTTTTAGATTATTAGTTCTTCAGAATTGGGAGTTTGTAACTTTGTTAGTGTTTTTGCAGTGCTTAGCAAAATGGGCCCTGATCCTGAAAGGGCCCTGGTCTTTCTGGCACTAGGGGTATGTCTACACTGCCATCCTAGTTTGAACTAGGGTGGCTAATGTAGGCATTCGAACTTGCAAATGAAGCCCGGGATTTAAATACCCCAGGCTTCATTTGCATGTTCCCCGGGCGGGCGCCATTTTTAAATACCCATAGTTCGAACTACCTGCCTGCGGCTGCACGCAGCACGGACTAAGTAGTTCGAATTAAACCTTGAATTAAACCTGCAAGGAGGTTTAACAGTAGTTCAAATTAGGAGCTTTAATTTGAACTACCTAGTCCGTGCCGCGTGTAGCCACGGGCAGGTAGTTTAAACTACGGGCATTTAAAAATGGTGCCTGCCCGGGAACATGCAAATGAAGCCTGGAATATTTAAATCCCAGGCTTCATTTGCAAGTTCAAATGCCTACATTAGCCATCCTAGTTCGAACTAGGGTGGCAGTGTAGACATACCCTAGTGTATTAACAATACTAAGCACAGGTTGAATCTCTCTAGTCCGGCAACATCTGTGGTCTGGCATGACTTTAGTTAGCTGGATGTCTACCTGTCATGGGCGTAGCCAAGTTCCCACAGCACTGTAAAGTTTGTCTGCAGATGCCAGTCCTGGCTTTCAGTGTGCTGTGCTGTTGTTTAGCTCTAATTTACCCCTACATATCTGCTAAGAGCCCAGTAAGCAATGGAAATGTTACTAATGCCAATAGGTGCAAGCATGGTTTTTATGCTTTATCTATTTATTTCCTTGTGCCAATACAGTAAAGTTGTGTAACAACACTAACACTTTTATGAAGAGAGATGATAAGCCATGGATAGGCATAGGCTTATATAGTGTGTATCAGTATAGTCATATATTATTAAGCTATATTTCAAGCATTGTTCCATTTATTCACCTCAGCAAAATAGAACTAAAAAGAGACCCAATTGCTACAATATTCACCTCCCATAGTTTGCAAATTCTCTGGTTCGGCACCCATCAGATCCCGAGGGTGCCAGACTAGAGAACTTCAGTCTGTAGTAATAAATCAGCCATTGCGGGGAGGTAGGAGAGAAGTTTCAAATGAATGCTTTGACATATGCTTGGGCAGGGATAAGACATAACATAATAAGCTACAGAAGAGTGTGCATATGTAACCCATCGTTGTATAGCTCAGCTATAATATGAGAGAAGACAGGCAAATGTCTCTCTATCTACCGGAAAAGTGCATTAATGCACACCTTGCACTAGGCTATTGCTACTGGAATATTGCTTACATTTTTACATTAAAAAAATCTTAAAATATTGGTTTTGGTGTTTATGCAATATAGCCTTCCACTATGTCAAGAACTTCCTAATAAAAGGAAAGAGAAAAGTAATAGGAACAAGATTATAAATAAACACATTCTTCCATCACTTTTTAGCTGCCCAAAGAGAAGCAACAATCAGATGATGGCAATAGAAGGTGGGCAGAATTCTAAAACTAACAAGGAAAAGTTTTGTGCTTAGTTTCAAAAAGTTGGTCTTAACATCCCATGAACAGCCACACCTATACATACAAATATCATGGACCTCAAATCTAGAGATCTTTGAAGAGTCAAATATTGCTATATAATAGAAGGATGCTGTTTAACTGGCCCAAGATCATCTCAGAATATTCCCATGCAACCAGAGAGGAAGCAAGAAATGAAAGTCATCTCAGTACTGTAAAGTAGTCTCAATATATATTACATTCTCAAAACAGATGCCATATCTACATGGATTAAACCATTTTTTAAATAAATACCACTTTAGGTTAATGTGATTAGGAATTACCAATTGTTGCTAAGATGCTGCAATTCATAAATAACTAGGATGAACCAGCCTCTGGATTACAAGCAATGTAAAACATTTAAATCTCTGCATTAAAATGCTTCAGAGAATCAGTTCTCCTACAGTGATCAAAAATAGTAGCCATAGATAAAAGGGAAAAAAAAGCAGTTAATCTTTTCTGGGGATACCTGGCAAATCCATTCCCTTTTTTAAATCTTTAGAAACCCGATTTTCAGAAGTGCTGAAAACATGCAGCTCTCACTGATTTTAAGGGGAGCTTCAGATGCATAGCCTGAAAACCAGGTCACTCTTTGCAGACTCTTTGGGCAAGAACTATATGCACTTTGTGGGAATCTCATACCCAGTCCTGGTTCCTTTCAACTGGGTAAAAGGGGGCTGGAGCAGTCTTACAGATGCTCTAAAAGCCTCTGCTCCAGCTGTAGAAGAATTCCCTCAGCAAAGAAACTGAATAATACGGTTGCAGGGATCTTCCAAAGATTCCTGTTCAAGTCCCATCACAGGAGGCATCCTTGGGGTGGAGGGGCATGTAAGGGGTGGGTGGGCATGTAGTTGCCAAGAGGTAGGCAATGTTGAAATGATTCTGGGCAGCTCTAGCTGGCCAACCATAGGCTTACTGAGCTATCCAAATTACACCAGGAATGTTCTGCCCTCTGCAATAGCCCACGATTGGGAAGGCATAAAGATGGCTTAAAGCCATCTTAACCCCACTACCACATGGGTTGCATAGACTCTCTTGCTGTGTTATCTAGCACAATGCTAAGCACACCGAGGGCAATTGCTTAAAATGTATTGCAGCTAGGCTTTTTGGGGTTACATTTACAAACAGGCAGAGCACACACTTTAAAAAAAATCCAAAAACTAATCAAAATCTGGGCAAAATACTGCTTTCAATTTTCACATTCTTCTTAAAACTATTGTAAACTTCACTGAGAAAACAGAAACATGGGGTAGGCCTGGGGCATATTCTGAAATTGTAATTGCATTTTTACCATTTTAGTCTTCTAATTGTCTTCAAATTAAGTCTGTGTATTTTAGTCTTCAAATTAAGCCTGTGTATTCAAACACAATTAATTTTGAGATTTATTTAAAGGCACTTTGCAGAGTACAAGATGGCTCAGTGGGATAGAATGCCTTTCTCCTCTAGATCAAAGCTAGCCTACTACTTGTAGTAATCATAAGTAATTACCACTTCATAGATATTTTTTGTTGGCCTAATATACCCTGAAATATTTTGGAAATCTAGTTCCGAGAAGACCTGAATCTACAACTCTAGATAGAAGCTTCATCATAATCACTAGCCTTAGTTGGGAGTATTAACAGAGGCACCAGGTATTAGGGTTGAGAGATCTCTGAAGAATAGGATGTAGAGGTCAAGGTTGAGACACAGATTGCCATGTTTTGACATTCATTACCACTTCTGTTATTGCTAATAGAGTTCTTCAGTGACTTGTGTGACTCTGACATCTTCCAGGAGTCCTAGACATTCACTAAAAGTTAAATTTAAAAAGCCTACATTGTGATGTTTAATTCTCATTTGCCTGAAAATTCAGTTGGTCAAGGGATTCTTAGATTAAAAATACTTTAAAAATGGATTTCACTATAGAATCTAAAAATAAAAACAGACTGTTTTACTCTGCAAATTGGGTTGTCAGGAAAAGAATTAAAAGAAAAAAAGCAAAAGAGGAAAAATGTGTCACAGTTCTAGGTTTGAAACAAACACTTGAGAGGATTGGAATTGTATTAAAAAGGGGTTTTCTGTCAACACTGGTAAAGTGAACCATTCACTTGCGAGGGATTTTTTTCTGATTGCAGAAACAGTTGCTTGAAAAAAGGTAAAAGTAGCCTAATGACACCATGGGTAAAATTTTTAAAACTGCCTAAGCAATTTGGAAAGCTTAGTTTTCAAAAATGTCTTGGGCATTTAGGACCCTACGTCTCATTGAAAATCAGAAACTGAGGTAGAGCGGTGCAATGGCTTAACCCAGAGCACGCAGTGAGTCAGTGGCAGAGTCAAGATTATAACTCAAGATCCCCTGACTCCAAATATTTCACCTCTAGACCAGCTCTTAATAAAACTGCATTAACATTTGTTAGCACTCTGGACACATTGCTCTTAATTTAAAAAAAAAACTATATTGTCTTTTAGGTCTGTCAGTGGAAAGAAACTATGTTCTACCTGTCGGCTTCCTCTTGGAAAAGGAGCTGCCATGATTATTGAAACACTTGGTCTATATTTTCACATTCATTGCTTCAGGGTATGACTTCATTATTATCTTGGTTGCTTTAAAAAAATGTAATGCGACCTATGCCATGGTTACTGTGGAAAGATAGCATGTTGTAATTAATGATCATGAATACTGGAAATGGAAGGAAGATATTCCACACCACTGTTATGTATTTGTATTGAAGTGGAGTTGGAATTGTGTACATTTTGTTTCTGTCCTATTCGGTAGTTACATCAATGGTTATATTAATTGCTAATAAACCACAGGTCTTGATTCAAGTAACTATGCATATATTGTTCCACAATTCTCAGTAACAGAAGTTAGGGACACTGGTTAATGTCCAGTTTACATGTCATTTCCCAGGTATATAATAATAATAACCAAATTAACCTTGTAAAGTATTTGTGATCAACTCTCTCCACCCATACATTTTCAAGTGATCTTGGAGAGCTTTCACTGCTCAACATTTTAGAAAAATGATACAAGAATTATGCACTATCCATTTAGAAATGGTTATAGATAAATAAAGCACCTCCCACTTTAATATGTTGTTTTACACTTTATCTTGTAAAGTATATGTTGGCTGTTCCACACACCTGAGATTCAGATGCAGGACAAATTCTATGTCAATGTTTGCTGTGACCCAATCACTGAAGTTTGAAACTGTGTTGATAATTTTCTAGAGAGCTGAATTTGACCAGACTTCTTACTAATTAGATACCAAACCAGTTTCAGATCTCTGTTTAGATAGACTTTAAGGGTACATCTATACTACAGGGTTTTGTCGACAGAAGTTTTGTCGACAGATACTGTCGACAAAACTTCTGTCGACAAAGAGCATCTAGACTACATCCAGTTCTGTCGACAAAGCAAGCCGCTTTGTTGACATAACAGTGTGGACGCAAAGGACAGTGTAGATGCAATAATGCCTTCTATCGACAGAACTCTGTCAACAAAAGGCATTATTCCTCGTAGAATGAGGTTTACATATGTCGACATAACTGCCGAGTTTTGTCGACATTATGTCGACATAACTCAAAGGCAGTGTGGACGCAGGTATAGTTTTGTCGACAAAAGTCCACTTTTGTCGACAAAACCCTGTAGTCTAGACACACCCTAAGTGTTGGATGGAAGAAAGATGGATTAAACATTCCATCACTTGGTCCCCTTTCAAATATTTGTGCTAGTATTATGTACTTGGTAGTTTGTGATCCTTGTGTTACATGCAAATGATTTTTAAGTTTTGCTTCTTCCTAGTGCATATGGGGGGAAACGATTAAAATTGCAGTGCCTCAATGGTGACATTGACCAGGTAGCTGAAAAACTATTGCAGATTTTTTTAAACAACATCTTAAAATATCCCATAAAACCCAAATTGCTGTGCTCAACCTTTACTTTGTAAAGGAGGTAGCATATAAGTAAAGGTGGGAAAACTTGTTCCTCTCAATCAAAAACCAGAGCTAACCTTCTGCCTCAGAAAGCGATATGCATGCAGGCCTTTTCCAATGTCTTTGTGAATATGCTTTTCTGATTTTCAGTAAGACCTTTCTCAGGCAAAGGAGTTTAACAGAGACAGTTCTTTTGGTATTTCTCAGTCAGCTAAGCTAGTGATTTCTAGAAATCTCATTAGAACACCTGCTCTCAAAATATCTCTAGCCTGCTTTACACAAAACACATTCAGATAAGCATCCAATAACTGTCCTCATCTTTGCCACCTCTGAGCTGCCTGAGGTTTGCATGTTATAAAGGGCTCCATTCTATTGTAATGTCTCGGGCAAAACCCTAATTGATTTTAATGTGCATTTAGTCTATGTGAAGACTTACAGGATCAAGCCCTAAACATAGCCTGCTCTAAAAACCCTGCTTTTAGACCACATGAAATCTTGTTTATCTCACAAAGAACTCATTAAATGAAAATCTAAACATTGGAAAGAACAAGACAGGAAAAAAAGTAACCTGTCCCATCAACTTTCCCCTTCTCCATTCTTTTTCATCTAATAGTGTGGAATTTGCAAGGGACAGCTTGGAGATGCAGCAAGTGGAACAGATGTCAGGATTAGAAATGGTCTTCTCAACTGCAATGAGTGTTACATCAGATCCAGAAGTAAGTACCAGATTACATTTTAAGATAGATGTCCATATTGTTTTTCCTTCCACAGTACATTCTAGAGTTAATCTTGTCATTTTAAGTGAATACCTATTTTTTTTCCAACAACTGTGCATATGTTCAGATGTAACGTAACAATATGAAATTGTTGCTACTATCCGTTGCATTCAAAATTCTCACTCTATCCCTCCTTTATTTTAGTTTTGTAAAGTAATGTGTTAATAATGTTTGGTATTCTAAACTTTCTCAGTTTTAATTGCTATTCATATTTTTGAAAAAATGGGAAGTGTCACTGTCAGTCTTAACACACTCATCACCAGCCTTCCCCACTTTGATCTTCTGTCTGATCAAAAAGGGGATCAAATCCTGTGAATATTGCTCTTTAATTGGCAGAAGAGTCCCTGTTAAGCAGAAGTAGACATCCCATCCCACCTAATGTCTAAATACCTGGCCCTTGCAGCAGATTCAGACCTTGTATGTCCTCGAGATTCCTGTTCTTGGATCTCTCACTTGTCATTGGAGAGTGTAGATACTTCTGCTTGGGATAGTCCAGGTTGTATTCCTATCTACTATACCATCTACAAGTGATTGATATCAGATCGATATAGAATTTTAACCCCTTTTCTTCCTTTCCCTCCTCCCTGCACAAAAAAGTCTAGCTGTATAAATCTAGAGACAAATATATTTCAGTCCACAACTTGTACTCATAATGTATTAATTTTTGAGCTTAGAAATAATTCCATATTCTTATAGATAGAGGGTGCTGTTGCACAGTCTCTCGTTCATTTGTACAATTGCTTTTATTTGTTATGGAACTCTTTTAGGCATCTTATATCAAACCAAACAAAATTAGAAAATTTATAAATACTTCTTCATGTTTAGGGACTTGATCATACAAACTCTTACTAGGTGCTAAGTGGCTGGGGGAGAACCAGGGCTGCCTGCCCCCCGAGGGGAGGGGGAGTTGGTGAGTCAGGGGGCACAATCCCCTAGTATTTTCAAAATTTTGTAGGTGTTTTCTCTAAACTGAAAATTGGCCTCTTTCTGCAGTATCTCTGTTCAGGAGATTTTCTTAATTCAAAATTTTAAAAAAGTTTCCATTTGTGCTTATGTTCAGAAAGTGGACAAAAAGTCCAAGTTAGCGGTTCTAGAGAGATTGATTTTGTTGGCATTCAGTGGTTGAAATGATTTATCTATATTTTGTGTGGCTTTTATTTATATATAAAAATTTGGAAGACAGCTTGTCTATTTGGAAATGTGTCTGAAATAGAGAACAGGTTGCTGCCATGTTAGTGCTTCTGCCCTAACCAGAAGTTGTGCTGATAAGCGGCTGAACGGGGTGTGGATATACTCACAGCTGCCTACCATAAGTTTGCCTAAAGCTCCAAATTACTTTTTCATAATGAATACATCAGTTTAGAGACTTTAAATAAAAATACTTCTATCAATGTGACTTCTGTTCAATCTAGGGAGAAAACTAAACGGCCAGGCTAGTCTTTTAAATTAACAGTATCTTATGGCTAGCTTATGTTTTTAAAACAATAGATTAATACAGATGAAATATTCTTGTCCATATCATTAATGTTATAGATGTGACAAAAGTTCTAAGGCAAAGTAGGGAATCCTCCTCTTTAACTTGTGTGTTGTCTGGCTACAGAAGGAAGCTGCTTCTTATCATTGTGTGCAGTCATGTAATGCAAAATTGGCACAGTGGTATCAGCGAAAGATAACCTATCAACCTTTGCCATGTTGTTCAACCAAAGTATTTTGTTATCATAATTTTGTGTGTAAATAGACTGGAAGTGCATGCAGAATGTGCCAGCAATGCAAAGGAGATCATTTGTCTTTCAGGCATAAAGAATATATTCCTGCTAGGCCAATATTTATATCCTTTTTTCTCCCTCTGGGTTGATACCTAATTTATACCCTTAATTGGCAGTCAAACTAGCTTTACTGAGGTGTACAAATCATGTTGGGATTAAAAGTCACATGATGGAAACCCTATCTATTCCATTGTTTCAAGATTTGTCACCTTTTGTAACTGTTACTGTGTTATTTTTTTAATATAGCTGCTGGACAGCCAACAACATTGTGACAGGAATTTCAGTCCTAAACATTTACTGCAAGAAGGAACTTCCCCGTCATGTCCCTGGAGCTACTTCCAGACAATCACTTGTAAGAGCTCATATCCGTGGACTTCATAGCTCCCATCTCATTTTGTAATACTTATATAAAAGGCTGCATCTGCTATTTTAAAGCACAGTCTGATTTTTTCCCTTAATGAATTTGCATAATGTGGATGAAAAACATTTGGTAATTCATATCCAAAGTATTATTAAAGAAGAGACTTTTCATATTTGCAGATCTATTTGATTTAAAATCTGTTATTTTACTCTTTTGAAAGTCAAAAGATTCAATAAATCTATTTTGTTTTTATATTTCAAGGTATTAAAATTAAGTTTACAGAACCTTTATGGATGTTCTAGAATATGTCAATTTGAGATGAGAAATTATTTAAAGATAGCATCTTAATTAGTGCATTTGCAAAACTAAACATCACAAGTTACTTTTCTGTTATTACTGAAACTATAACTTTTTTACACAAAGACACTAGTTTAATAATACATGCTATAATTCTGAAACATTTTGTTTTATATTACTTTCAGTGGATGATAGGCATTATACAAATAATTTATTGCACCTTTAGCATTAGGATTTTTTTTCAGTGTGTGTATACATCAAGTAATGTTCAACATTATCGCTTAATAATCTATCAAATAAAGATTTGTTCATTAAGCCGGAAAGAGTGTATTAGCAAATGCAAAAATCCACAGTCGGATCATAAAGGAAAAATCCTTCTGTGTATGTACAGAATTATACATTACTACCAAATTCTTGGGGGGCTGATGAGGATGAAGCTGAATCTGCTGGAGGTGTGTTGGTGGTACAGCTAAGGGGATCTATTGGCTTGCATTTTCTCATGGTCAGTAGAATTGTTACAAAATAATAAGATTTTATGAATCTCTTAATAAGATTCTATACAGTAGAAATATATTTACAAAGAAACAGGTTGATTTGGGACCCATAAAGGGTCAATATAATTAAAATGTGTCAAACAATAAATAGTCATGATTCAGTGCAGTACATCAGTGATCTTGAACCTATGTTCCTTTTATGTACAATTCTCATTGCACTATGTGGGATTTATGAATGTATTAGGAATGCAGGATGAGGTCCAATCTGTAACACTTTACAAAACAAAACAAAAATCAAATACTAAGCACATTTGAATCAGTTGCACCCGGTGCACTATAATGAGTATATTTTCCAATGAGTGCATACCACTGGAGGTTTGGGTAGAGATCAAGAGTATACCTTAAAGTTTATAAAGTTTAGCTGACACATTACCCTTGAAAAATATTACAGTACTGGTTTCTAACCGTATACTACATGGTGAATTTCAGCAGGCTGATAAAGAGAAGTTATTCAAAAGCATCACACTTTTAGCCACTTCAGATGCTCTTTAAAATGGGGGGAAAATCTATTTATTCTGCCTTAAAACCTTGGTCAACTAAATTAAGAGATTCCTTATTGTATGTGACAGAATGTGTACACATCCATTGTCTTTTGATGTGTTAGTAAAAGGAAATAAATGGATATTAGGTAAGCAATAATTTTTTCTAAGTGTTTATATAGATAGCATCTATTTATTTAAAATGCTAGACAGTTCTTCGCATGCAAGTTGCATGCTCATGCAGAAATACTTTGTCACTGAAAACATTTGTACAACATTGTAATTTCAAGACATGGTTGCTGTCTAATAGAAAGTTACATATTATTTCATTAAAACTGTGCCTTAGAAAATGCGAAGCTGTTGCACACAGTGGTGACTTATTGATGCAATAAATCCCAAGAGTAAAGCTCACAGGACTTCACATGGGGGTTATTTAAAAAAAACAACTACATAACTAATAAAAAAGTAAGTTTTGGACACATACAGCAACATCCAGTGTTTTGATTAACCATTTGCATGATTTACTGTTAAATGTTTTGATAACCATGATGTTTACATGTTTACACTTTGCATGTTGTCATCATAATACTTTATTGCAAATAATGTATAATATGAAAATTCAAAATACAGATTTTTAAAAAGACTTTTACATCTAACTCCAACTGTTACACTTAGAGTTTGTGAATATATTATATTCTGAGTCTAATTTTTAAAATGTGACTTCCATTTTTGCATGCTTGTGTATGATAATTTGATATTAATCATTAGCACTTATCCACACAGGTGTTAAAATTTAGATGTATAAATGTGTGTACAAGTATTGGTTGTCACACAGGTCTGGTCTGCTTCTAATGAAGTCAGTGGTAACTCCCAGTGCTTTTTGAAGAAGCATGATTGGAGCCAAAATGCATGTTCAAGTTGGAGTTTTTATGTGCAGAGTTGCAAATGCACAAATGCCTCTCTCACTGAAGCCTCTTGAAAATGTAGCCCCTTTTGCCCATATTTTCATGGGGCTAATTATATATGTACCGAAACTGAAGTGAAACAGTACAAACCAGCATTCTTAGTCCATGCAATATTTTTCCATGTGAACAACTAGTCACCAGTGCAGAATATTTTCTCGATTCTAATTGCCAATGGTTTGTTTATATTTGATTTTTTTTTTCATTTGGAGCCTGTCACTTGGCAGTTCAGTCAGGCTAAGGCCTAGCTTTTTCCAATTCAAACATAAGGTTGAAATCCTTTTTTTGTGGTTGCAAGAAAAATGCTTTATTACTCTGAGCTACCATGTACATGTTTTGTTTCACAAAGCGATGTATTATTGCTGAACAAGTACAATGTAACATTTTTAGCTCTTGCAAAGACTTGTTTATCACTTTGTTACTCCAGAGAACATGGATAACTGTCATAACCATTTTATTATGTATTTCGCTACCAAACTTTCATAGTGTTTATTCTTATACCTGCTCTATAGTGTTATTGATGGAGTACATACTGTAGCTATCTAGATATGACATAATGGTTGGTGAGCTAAAAGGGATCCACCTTATATGCAAACCTAATCAAGGACAAGAATTACTGTCCTAGTTGGGCTAATGGTCAACTATACAGTTACGCTAATCTTCACTTAAAATATTTATTCTAAAATGCCTCTGGAAAGTAGGAAAAATTGTCTAAAATGCAACAGCTTTTATAGTTAATGTATGTTTCTAAATAAAATGTTGAATAAATCTGGTGCAGTGTTGATTGGTCTTGTTATATTTAACTTCTTTCTTTGGGAAGGGCAGTAAGTATCTGCTCTGTTCTCTCCATCCCTAAGTCCCACCACGCTCGGGGAGCGCTAGCGGCCCTACGTTCTGCCCAGGGATTGAGCACCCTGCGATGGGAAACCCTGACCGGGTTGCTGCCTGGCGCCCGACTCGTGCCCGATCAGGGGCTGAACGTGCCTGCTGCACTGAGCGGAGACGCGGGGCTCTCAAAGCCCATCCAAGCTGTCCGCTGGTCTCTCTGCGCAGGGCTTTGGCTCAACCCAGCTTCGGCAGCGCCCTCTGTGTGACGCCTCCGGCCTGCGCTAAGTGGAGCTGCGCGGCCCGACAGTGCGCGCCCTCCTGCGCCCCGCGGCGCTGCGAGCTGCCTGAGACCCGCGCCGCTCCCAGCGCAGCCGCCCGCAGGCACGATGCTTGCGAGTGCGGCTGACGGCCACCGGGGGCCGCTGTAGCGCCGGCAGTGAGGCCACCCGACTACAGGCTGCCTTGAGCTGCGGCAGGACAGGGGCTGGGGGTGAATCGGGGCGGTGGAAGCTGACGGGCCAAGGCAGGAATGTGGCTCCCGTCCCGGCGCCCACTCCCACTCTACTGAGTAACCCTGGGGCCTGCCGGTGGGTGCGCCGCCTCTGCCTCTCCCCAGGGACTGGCCTCAGCCTGGAGCTGCCCGGACCTCGGCGGCTGCCGGAGGCTGGGCGGGGCAAGCAGGAGATGTCCCCTGAGCCCAGCTGTTTTTCCAGCACTTCCACTGGGGTAGGGCTGGCTCTGAGAACCGCGCTTCGTAGGTGGGGCCCTGCTGTCAGTGGCGCCCTCTGGGCCCTACAGCGGTACAGAGACAAGTAGCGTGTCCGCCTTTCCTGGAGCACTGAGCTACTCCGTGAACTGCTCTGCGTGGCAGCCCATAGCCAGCAGTGCTCTGCTGCGCTTAGCCGCCGGCTCCAGCCTTGCTTCCCCCAGGCCCGGCGCGGCAAGAGACGTGTTGGGCTTTTACACGTTCCCCTCACTCAGCCGGCGGGAGAGCCAACAGGCAGTGCTGCTGTTCAAGACACTACTAGGAGGAGGACTCACTGGATGCTCCCTCCTCGGGACGCAGATTCCTCTTCCCTCTCTTCAGGGTAGCTGGGCAGCCCAGGTAAGTGAAGTCAAAATGTACAACGTGCTCCATTTGTCCTGCTTGCATCCAAGCAACCTTTAGAAGAAAAATTCGGTTGTTGTGCCGAATCTGAGGATCCTCACTAGAGCCGTGAAAACATATGGCCCAAATCGCTTCAGTTTCCAAATGATAAAACTTTTACATCAGACAGCAAATAGTAGATATTCTCTAGCATTGACAGGCCAAAGCATGTTTTATCCTATGTCTGGTTTCCAGGAATCCACTAACTAAAACATAATGAACTTTCCAAGAAATACTGTATCTTTCATTGGATTTGCGGTTGTAGAGCTGGTCACTAACTAAAAGCATTATCTAGAACACATTCCATTTTCAGTGTGACAATAACAAGACGGATTGTAGCAGTCACAGGCACCAACTTTCCAAAGTGCTGGGGAATGCTTGCCCCCTAGCTCTGACCGAGGCCCCCTCCCACTCCACCCCTTCCCCCAAGGTACCACCCCTGCCCCTCTTCTTCCACCCTCTTCCAACCCTCCCCCATACACACACCATGACCTTGTTACCCCCTCCCCAGCACGCTGTGAAACAGCTGTTTGCAGTGGGTGGGATGTGTGGGCTGACAAGGAGGGTGGGAGTTGCTGATTTTCAGGGCCTGCTGTTGAATGGGTGACTCTATGGGGAGTGGAGGAAGTTGATGGGGAGCTGCCATTGGTTGTTCAGCACCCACTAGTTTTTCCCCATAGGAGTTGGCACCTATGGTAGTAGTCTTGGACTTGATGAATCTAAATCCCTTTATAAAGAAGTTAAAACTTGAGAGTGGCTCTAATTTACAGAGCAATAGTAATACCCTTGACAGACGTTGAGAAATGTCTGGGTATATGTGCATGTCCATAAAACAGATTCCATAGCCTGGGCTCCACAAACCTCCATTTCCTCTAAAAAGTGTTTTTTCCTTCAGTCTTTGATATACTCAAAGGATGTTCACAAAAGGACACTCAGTAACAGCCAACTAGTTTTATATGGCTCACATGAACCCATTTTCTGAATGACATGCTCATCAATGCCTCCATATTCCCAGAGGTGACAAGAGTAACACAGTTACTACTACCTAGCTCCCCAGGTCTATGGATTCATAGATGCTCATAGAATATGCAATGAGTGTGAGATCGACAGACTCGTGAACTCATTGCATTGTGTCCAGCAATATTTTCCAATCTAGGAGTTGCTACAACCAAATCTCAGATCAAGATGTTCCTAACAAAAGAAAGATTCTTGCATCAACCATATATCTCAAAACCAGAAGCTTTCCTGGTTTGGTGTCCAGAGTTTCCAAATGCCAAGGTAATCATGAATCAAAATAACTCTATGGACACTTGGTTGCATCTAAGCATCAACCTCCGCAAAGCTTTATGGTGCTTAGTCTTTAAACCATTCCTCTATTCTTATTAAGAATTATAATTAGCTGTACTTGTTAAGCTGACAATGGCTGCCAAGATCTCATTTTTTGATAGACAGCCCTTTCCTGCCCAAGTAAAAGGATCATGACAGACTGACTGGGAAGCGCAGAGGCAACCTTCAGCAGCTCAGCTAAGGCAGCGATTCCCAACTGCAGGTCGACGGACCAGTGCCAGGCTGCAAACCACTGGTTGCCAGGCCATAGCAGCTGCTGGAGCTGAAGCTGGCTGTTCACGATGGCTCCCCACTGCACAGTATCCGGCTTCAGCTCCAGCAGCCATGGTGGCTGAATTTGCCTGCCAGCAGTGGCAAAAGAAGGTGCCCCTTTCCCTTCCTTCCTTCCTCCCTCCCTCCCTCCCTCCCTTCCTTCCAAGTAAGATGGGTGAGGGCATAGTGGGGTCATCGGCAGAGGTTGAGAATGGGTGATGGGAGAGGGATTGCTTGAAGATCTGTTTGCTTCCTCTGGGGCATCTGGCATTGGCCACTGTTGGCAGACAGGATACTGGGCTAGATGGACCTTTGGTCTGACCCAGTATGGCTGTTCTTATGCTTTTATGTCTCAGGGGCAGCAGACCTGAGGGTGTCTGAGCAGGGTCAGGGGCCAGGCAGTTGCAGGGTCAGTGGGACAGCATTTGGCACAATAGGTAGTCATGGAGTTTGTGGAGCAAGGGGCATAGAGGGTTGTGGGGCAGGTTCAGGGAGCAATGGGAGTGGTGAAGCAGGATGTGGGGAAATGGGAGGTTGTCGGTTTAAGTCAGGGGTCGCTGGGACACAGCATGCCAAGGCTGGTAGTGACAGTAGATGCAGAACAGGCTCCAGGCAAGACAGAAGTGGTTGGCACTGGGATGACAGGCTTGGCAAGACAGACTTGTGAGGCAATGGGGTTAGATGATGGGTTTGGCAGGTTTAATAATACAGAGACACAGAGTACCAGGACTGCATATGCAAATAAAATGTTGCCGGTCCGCCAAAAGTTTGTGAATGGTTTTGCTGGCCTGCAGTATAAAAAAGGTTGGGAACCCACTGAGCTAAGACGTAAAATATAAATGTCCTAGAACTCTGGGCAACCAGCCTACTCCACTTGGTGTCACAGAAGAACACAGAAAACTCCCTTCTTCATGTCACACAACAGAGTAATGAATGACTTTATAGTCACACATAAGGAAAAACAAAAAGCTCCTGCCTGCATCATAGCTATGTATGTCCATCTTCATACCAAGGAAGTGACCTCCTACAAGGAGAGCTGCCTAACAGGCAGTTGAGGCAAAGCCTCAGGTCTTCCATCACCTAGCAGAGGCGAACTGCCTATCATGTTCATCCCTTTGTAAATTAAGGTGCCAGAATGAAACTGTCTCTCTGGGACTGGATCCAGGTGCCCTAGGAATGGACAGTCCTTCATCTCCACAACCAGGAGACCTTCTTTTTGCCTTCCCATAATTTCACTGAATGGCAAGACAATACAAATATGTATAATGAAGCAAGAGGGAGTAGTAATGATGCTATTGATTCTAAAATTGCTCTTATTACATAGTAGGCAAGCGGAAGGCCTCAAAACCTGGATACAATCTGTTAAATACATCTTTATGATATGACATCATTTTAGAGTGACAGTGTTGATTTTAAGGACACTTAGTTCCAAATAATCTGAAAGTGGGTGACCAGAGAAAAATCTATTTGGTTGTGTAAAAATTATGCCAATACAGGCAGTCCCCGGGTTACATGGATCCGACTTACATCGGATCCCTACTTACAAACGGGGTGAGGCAACCCGGCACTAGCTGCTTCCCCCCAGCAGACCAGGGAGACGCGAAGCTAGCACGCCCCCCCCCCCCCCCTCAGCAGACCAGGGAGACACGGAGTGGCTTTTCTCAGCAGACACTTCAGCTTGAGAATAAAGGACTGAGGGAAGTGAGGTGTGGGAGAATAAAACTGAGCTCTGGAAAAATGTTTGGCTAGAGTTTCCCCTACAATATGTACCAGTTCCAACTTACATACAAATTCAACTTAAGAACAAACCTACAGTCCCTATCTTGTATGTAACCTGGGGACTGCCTGTACCTGGATATCTGCATAGGATCTCTGTGTTGCACTGTGTTTATAAGCGGCACTCAGCCTCTTGTTACCATTTGGATTGGATTCATGTAATTGTTTGACTGTTCCTTATTTACTGTTTGTTCTTTCTAGCCATGTCTATATGTCAGCTCTGAGTGGAAAATGAAGTAGAGCTCTCTGAATTGCTAGCTGTGCATGTATTTTCTAGTAAGACTCACTATGATCACTATGGCCTTTGGCATTTTTGGAATGGCTGTAGAAGGTGTTGATTAGTTACCTGATTGATTTTGTGTTAGCTTTATAGGTATTACTGTTTCTATTTTGTTTCTATCTTGAACAGACTTCTTTCCATTAATGCCTTGTGCTAGGAGATCTTGCTGTTTGTGTTTTGACTGGTTCCTTAATTTTTTAGAGCATATTCAACATTGCAATTGTTCCTGGAAACAAGGTAATATGTGTTGTGTGCACATCCTTGCGACACCTAACGAATGGTATGCCTAAATGACTGCACTGAAATGTATGGCCCTCCAGAAGATGATTCTGCAAACCAGAGAGCCTCACTATTGCAGCCTATGACTCCTACCACTAGTACTACCTACCAAAATCAGGGCTATGCAGGCATACACATAAAAATCCTCTTAGACTATTAAAATTGATAGGTCATAACTTACTGCTTTTACAAGACTAGTAAGGCCTTCCACAGTTAAGTCCCAGCAATTTAAAATGTTTGTGTTGTGTGAAAGGAGAGGAATGTTAGGAATAATATTATGAGATGTATTCAGCTTTCTTATCCTGAGACTTGCATACCAATTTTAGGTTACGTTTTCAATTTATAATATGGTAACACACATATTTTATACTATTTTGTTTCTTCAGCAAGACTATAATGATTATCGCTTTGCCTGATATTTTGTCAATGACTTTTAAATCTGTTAAAACTTCCTTCAATAAATAGTGTAAATGTAACCCTCCCACTCCCCTCCCTCCCAAAAAAACCCAAACAAGGCCAAGACTGAGGACATATATGTAATGGTGAATAGCTAATGCTGAACAGGACTTGCAAAGCTAGCCGTGTGCCAGAAGCCCTTCTGTTGCCTGAAGTTTTAAGCTCTGCAGGAGAAGGGGAGCAATGGAGATGCCAGATGTAGCCAGAGTGGTCAGAGCTGCAGCCCTTAGAAGCCTTTGGAGGCCAATTATTTCAAATTAGCAGTAGCGGAACATCCACACTAATGCTACTTCAACTATTTCCAAATTAGTGTTATTCCCTGAGGGAAGCAGGAGTACAGATTTTGAAATAACCAGCCTGTTGTTTCAAAATAATGGACTTAGTAGTGTAGATGCTCTGTTTTATTAATTCAGCATAACGGGTTATTTCGAAATAACTCCCTAGTGTTGATGAGGGTAAGATACTACAGGACCACTTGTTTTTTGTTTTTTTTTAAGTTACAGACTAACACGGCTACCTCTCTGAGATTAATATACAAAGAGTTAAACATACATTCAAGAAATGGGTCTGCTGTTTACTTCAGGCTGTGGCACATACTGTCATGATGTTTTCTGCAGTCAGCTGGCAAACAGAAGAGGGATATGAAAAGACTCATAGACTTTAAAGTCAGAAGGGACCATTATGATCATCTAGTCTGACCCCCTGCACAGTACAGGCCATAGAATCTCACCTACCCCTCCTAGAATAATCCTCTCACCTCTCAAAGGAGTAGCTGTATTAGTCTATAAGTGAAACAACTTAAAAAAAACAATGAATGGTCCTGCAGCATCTTAGAGACTAACAGAAAATGCAGATGGTATCATGAGGTTTTGTGGGCACAACCCACTTTTTTAGATGAATGGAGCAAGGTATCCAGAGGTACAAATTAATAGCAGAAAAAGAGGGGGTGGGGGAGGGAAAGAGTAGAGGAAAAAATCTTGTCAGTTAGAATGTCCATGCTTAGCTTTTGATGTCATTAGAGTGTTGAAGGTAGTGGCCTATCTAGTTCAGATCTTTGTTCAAACCTTGATTAAAGGTATCAAATTTGTAAATGAAGGGAAGTTCCACAGCTTTTCTCTCCACTTGGTTTTTTAAATTGCTTTGTAATAGTATCGTCACCTTTAGATCCATTAGTAAGTACCTGGGCAAGTTAAAATGTTCCCCAACAGGTTTCTCTGTGTTACCATTTCAAATATCTGATTTGTGTCCATTAATCCTTTGTTGTACAGACTGTCCAGGTTGGCCAATATACATGGCAGAGGGGCACTGCTGGTACTTGATGGCATAGATCACATTAGTAGATGTGCAGTTGTATGAGCCTTCGATGTGGTGACTTACATGGTTAGGTCCTGTGATGATGTCACTTATATAGATGTGTGGACAGAGTTTGCACCAGAGTTTATTGCAGGGATGGGTTCCTGGGTAAGTATGATGGGGATGTGCTGTGTGGTTCCTGGAAAGAATTTGTATATGAAAAGGTTAAACTGATTATATCATCTTGGTGACTACACCACTAGATAGATAAGAATCTGTCTAGCTTCCAAAATACCTCCAGAAATGTGCTCCTCTTTCAAACAGTTACAAGTGCTGTAGATAGTTACTGGTACCATCCAGCCACCATCCAGCTAATTGACTGCAAGGCACTTTGGAAATCAAATTTCAGGGAAGGAGATTGTTTCTCAAACCAGTGGGCAAGGAGAAATCTCAGCTTTTCAGAGTTACAGGCTGTCAAATCTTATTATCATTATATTACTGAAGATAGAAAAAGATTAAGACATTTAACAGTTGAAATTTGAAACAAAATTGTGTTTAAAGCTGAAAAATCCTTTTACAATACTTAAGGCTTACCTTTTCTCCAATATTAAATTGTGGTATGTGTTTGCAAGTATCCCTTTTAATCACACATAAAATAAACCTGCCGTAAGTGGATAGTTACATACAGTAAGACAGGCTTTTTCAGACTTGCTGTTGCAATGAGTTTCTGAACTCCATAATCATCTCTGAATTCTAAAGGTTGTTCAGTGAGTGTACGTGCCAGACAACAGATAGGAAGGTTTTAAAGCATCCCTAAAAAGCCCAGCTGGAACTCTCCATCAGTAGTGGAGATATACTGTGGTGACAGCATGCATTAAATTAATGACAAAGGCCCCAGCTTTAGGATTACATATGTTCTAGTTTTTTAATGTAAGGGGTAATTTGAATTCCCAAACCAGTTATTCTTTCATATTGGCTCCCAGAGTGAAAGAACCATTAAGCGTTTTAGCAATGTTCTAAGAACTTGACTTCCAACAGAAAATTGGCTCTTTTTCCTTGGACACTGGACCAATTTTTAATTGAATTTCGATGAGATGATGGATGTTGTACTTTATTCCAAGTCTATATGCTAAATTAACAAGGCTGTCTACTTAGTTTCCTCTTTTGAAACCACATTGAGATGAGTTTCTGCTAATTCTTTTACACAAAGCATTAGACATGTGAACCAAATTCATAATCAAGGGTTGAAACAGACATTTTTGCCAAGGTTAATACTTTGGATAATCAGTTGGTATTGTACTGAAGAAAGAATAATTTCATTTCAGAAAGACTTAACAGTTGAATTCTTTCAAACTAATCAGCAAAAATAATTCATCAGAATAATTTATTTAAAATGTCAATTTTTGTGTGAAACGTTTAATTGAATCCATGTAATTCTAATTATCTCTATATTAACTATGGTTATTTTACAGATAATAAATTAAATATAAGTACACTAACTCATAGAACTTATTTAGATTTATTATGCCTTTATCTGTACAATATGGGTCTACTTGTAGTGTGATGCAGTTAATAAATTTACATTTGTGCGTTTGCGCACGTAGCCCCCCCACACACACACACTCCCCCCGTGGTAGCCAAATCTATAGAATTTCCTATTCCAAGTACAGGCAGTCCCCGGGTTACGTACAAGATAGGGACTGGTCTGCAGGGAGACTGAGAGCAAAGCCGCGGAGCACGCCCGCAGCGGGACAGCCCAGGCACACCCGGGCTGTCCCGCTGCGGGCGTGCTCCGCGGCTTTGCTCCTGTCCCCCTGGTCTGCTGGGGGGTCCAGCAAAGCCGCTGGACCCCCCCCCCCAGCAGACGAGGGGGACAGGAGCAAAGCCGCCCAGGCGGTGGGGGTCCCGCCGCCTGGGCGGCTTTGCTCCCGGGCAAACGACCAAAGCCGCTCAGGCGGCGGCTTTGCTCGTGTGTCCCTGGTCTGCTGGGGGGGTCCAGTGGCTTTGCTGGACCCCCCCAGCATACCAGGGAGACCGGGAGAAGCTTTTCTCGCCCCGGAGGACACGGGCAGTGACGTGCCGCCCGTGAGCTCCGGGGCGAGAAAAGCCCCGTTCGTAAGTGCGGATCCGACATAAGTCGGATCCGCGTAAGTCGGGGACTGCCTGTATATGGAAGACAGCAAATGTTGTGGCAGTATATGCTTTTCTTAATGCTGCCCACTGTATTATTATTTGTATAGTGCCCTAAGTGCTTTATGTATAAAATAGCATGTCAAATAAGGAATAGAGCAACAGCCATAAGACAGCTAAGGATAAAATTTGAATCATAAGGCAGTGTAAGATAGGGAATTTAAGGCTCCTTCTCCCAATTAAATGAATACCAAAACAATCATGGACTTTTAACAGAAGCATGAACAAGCACTGTACATCCTTTATTTAAATTCTGAGCCATTTTATAATGTCTGTACAAAAAGATGGGTTGAATATTGAAATGACGGGTGTGTATACAAAAGCAGATGGATGTATTTTCAGTGGACAATATTCTTTAAAAAGAAATGTATTTCTAGTAAGCAGTTTTACATGTTTTCTCTCTTTAAAAACAGAAGCATTTAAAATAAATGCTGTGTATAACTTTAAAGTGACCCAGGGTAGCTATAAATTATATTAACAATTTCCTTTTGGCAGTGTAGGATTCATTCACTTATTTGCCTGGCAAGAAGCTTTTCAGATAAGTTAAACAAGCCAGTCATGTGAATTGTCTCACATTTAATTTACCACAAAATGGTATTTTCCTAATAGAAAATAGTATTATGCAAATACAGCTCTTGATGCTATATAAAGGTGGGGATTAAGAACAGAGGTGGAGTTTGCGGGGTTATAGAAGGAATATGCTTTTATGTAGTTCCCCATATTTTTTTCTCAACTGTATACCGTAAAATCGTGAGTATAATGCACACTTTTTTCCCGTTTTTTTTTTTAGCATCAAAGTTGGAGTGCAATTATCCATAGGAGTTTTTTTAAAAGTTTTCATTTGGCAGTTCCGCGGCAGTTAATTAATCACTGGACACCAGAGGTTAAGTTGTTTTTTATTAGCATCAACAAGCAATTATATACACAGTTCCAAAAAGGTAAGTTAAACAAATGAAATCAACACTGCAGTGCAAACAAGCAAATATGTTAATTGATCTTCTACTCATCTTCGAAGCCCTCAAATTTGCTTTTGTTAGAATCTTCCTCAAACAGACGAGCAATATCTTCTGAGGTATAGCCCTTGACATCTTCATTCAGGTAATACAAATCATTGTCATCTTCGCATACCGGTAATTCACCCTCGGCCAATTCATCGTCACTTGGATCCATCCACAGGTCATCATCTGCCCTGCCATCCAAGGCATTAGAGATGCTGCATTTCAGAAACCTCTTCCTTATGATAGCGGGATCAAGTTCAAGCCAGATATCCGCTATCCCCTGGGTAACATCGTGCAGCGTCGATGTTCTCATATTTCCACCTGCAGTAAATGTATGTTCACCTTCCAACAACCAGGTGTTCCATTTCCTGCGTAGTACATCTTTCATTGGCTTGTTAACTGTCACGTCAAGCGGCTGCAACTTTTTGATCATTCCACCAGGAATAATTGCCAAGTCTGTTTTGTCCTGCTGAAGCCTTTTCTTGACGGATGACACCGAAAAGCATCCAAAACTATTAGAGACCGCTTTCTCATAAGTCCACCTGGCCGCTTCGCCCAAACCGTCTGTAGTCAATCAATCATTAAAGCTTCATCAATCCAGACTTTAGAGTGAACACACACGTGAACAGTGTTCGGGAATATAACATTCTTTGGCATTGTCTTGCTCTTGAACACAATATAAGTAGGCAGTTTCGTTCCGTCGGCCATGCAAGCAACCATTACAGTAAACCTAGACTTTTCGTGGCCTGTGGTTGCAATGGAGACTGTCTTAGCACCTTTCATTTCAAGCGTTCTGTCCTAGGGATTATCACAATTTAATGGTGTCTGATCTGTGTTACCAATTAATGAAAGGTCATAGCAGTGCTGCTTGTATAGTTTTATGATAAACTTTTGGAACTGTAATAACTTGGTGTCTGAGGCCATGGGTAGCTTCTGTGCGATTGTTGTTCGGTGTCGAACCGATAGGCCATGGCGATTCATGAACCGATCGCCCCAGCCATACAAAGCTTTAAACCCGGCTGTGTTAGCGCATGTTTCAGCAATCCATTCAACCAGATTGGCCTCCAACTCAGGATATGCAGCGCTTTTACCTCACTCAACCATCTTCATCCGAGGCAGCGCTTGCAGGCGCTCTTTCTGCTGTCTCCAAAACCGAATGTTAGACTCTGCTATGTCATCAAATTCACGGCTGGCAGCTCTGTTGCCATAAGCCTCAGCCTAGCTAACAACTTTACGTTTTTCAGCAGTCATGTAAGATCACCGACAACTCATGGCATCCCAAAGAGAGCATGGAAACGCCGCGCACTATGTACTCGTGCGCTCACGCGTGATGACCCAGCAATACAAAAAGGCAAGACAAAATATGGCAAAGTTGGGGTGCACATTATAGATAAGAGTTCAGTTTATTCCGGGATTCTGACATTTAAAAGGTAGGTGCGCATTATGCATAGGTGTGCATTATACTCGTGATTTTACGGTAATTTATTCAATCAAAAAACTGGTATAAATTCAGCTAGAATCCCCATGTAGAGAAGGGCTTTCCTTTTTGATATTCTCCAAGATTTCCTACTTGACATTTAAACATAAAACACATTCTAAATGCTCTGTTGTATGATGAGGGCCTCATTTACTCTCATTTCTTTTTTCACACGAGATTCCATTTATAGAATGGTGTCTTTCTTCTCTGTTGCTGATGGTGTCTGTCATTAGAGTTGTTGACATCACTATACACATTACAGCTTCTCTGAAAACTGCACAGTTTAAAACTCATTTTCTGCAGCTTCAGAAAACTTTTTTGGGGAAAAAAAATCATGGCTGAAGTTGAATTACATCTGCTTCAGGCAGGAAATGAATGGCTGTGATGCTACCAGCTCCCACAAACCAGTAGTGACTAGGATGAATCAATCCTTCGGTATTAGTCTTTTGAGAATCAGCTACAGCAGAAGTTGTTGAAAGTTGTATAATTCATTAAGTATTATTCTTGCCTCCTATCTCTGCACTGAGTCAGTTGCTTCCAGATGATGATGAGAATACTTTGCTTTTGGAGATGCTGACTTTCTCATAAATTGCAAAACTCTGGAAATTAAGGATGACTTGGCATTTTTTGTAGGAGGAAGGGTGTTAAACCAGGTGTGCTAACCAAATTCCAACTTAGGTATCAAAATTCCACTGGCATTTAATTTTAATAGAGTATTTTTTCTTTCTTTCCTAAACTGTTATATAATGTTCTTGTGTGCTGTTAAACAGGTGTCACCTTTCACCCAAGAACTAGCTGCTTTTTGGTGGTGTCATTTTGCTATCGAAATTTCTGTACACCATTTAAGTTTGCAAAATATTTAGGGATCTTCCAGAATGAAGGGTACTGTATAAATGGAAACTATTATTATTATCCCCTTTCCCTATAATGAATTTCTGGTTTTGCAGTCATTGGGGATTAGAGGAGAGCATCTTCCCTGCCTACATACAGCATAATTTGATGGGATTTTTTAAATGAATAAACCCATTTCTTCCATTGCATCCCATATGACGACGATTGATGGAGGCCAAAGACTGATTTCAGACCTGCAGCTTGATCCATAAGTGCTGAAAATGAAAACAATTATTAATTAATGTGTGCTGCTTTCATCTTTATAACTCGCATGTCTCTCCTTGATCTCAGTGGTCTGTGAGCTCCTGACAACTCTCATACCCGATCTTGTCATGGGCTAAGACCTCCCATCTGTTCAGGTTGCAAGAGGTTGGCTTTGAGAATGTCTTTGTAACATTTTCTTGGTCTGCCCCTAAAACAAGTTCCAGGCTACAATTCTCTGTAGAAGATGCTCCATATGGACCACACGACCACACCATCTTAGCTGCACTCTAAGGCTATGTCTACACTCGCGGCTTCTTGCGCGAGTAATATGCAAATAAGGCTAAGCGTGGAATATTGCCGAGCCTCATTTACATACCTAATGAGCCACCATTTTTTTCAGAAGAGGCTCTTGCGCAAGAAGGAGCGTCTACACTGCCCCTTCTTGTGCAAGAAAAACCCTCTTGCGCAATGCCGTTACACCTATTACTTGACAGGAAGAACGGCATAGCACAAGAGGGTTTTTCTTGCGCAAGAAGGGGCAGTTTCTCATCATTGTCTTGTTTTGTTCTTCCTCTTTTGTTAATTTTGTTAGCACTGTTTCCTTTAGGGTCATAGTATTGTATATACAAATTCCCTTAGTATATCTGTAAAGCTGGGCTGAAGATGAGGTCTATTCCAACCATAAAATCAGAGTTGTGGGTGCTCAGCATTTTACAGGATTATAATCTTAATTGGTAAAATTCTGTAGTCCTTTTCCATTCCAATAGCATTTTCTAAAAGAGCTCTCCAACCATAATCCTCATCCAACCCTATTTATTTCATTGTTAGTGTACCCCACTTCAGCAGTTCTGAACTCAAAATACTATATTAGAAAAATCATTAAAACGGATGCTTCTTTTGATGTTCCATAGTTTGGTGCTGCTTAACTTTGATTTTATATTGTTCATTTATTTTTCCCTTTCTCCCCTTTATTGCAGGTAGGCATCTATGAAAAGGGTGGGGATTTGTCGCAGGCTCTGAAAACAGAGGACAGTTGGAACAACATAAATTCAGAAACAGAGATGCAAAAGCATCTTGTTGAAACAGGGTGACCTAATTTGTGTTTAAAAGTGTCGCTATTTTATTTAGCCATGTGATTTTTTTTTAACCAAGATAATTATACCAGTAAAAGTCTTATTGTGAATACAGTTGTACAGGTATAAAAATGGCTTTTATCTGTAGAG
Source organism: Pelodiscus sinensis (assembly GCF_049634645.1). Lineage (NCBI taxonomy): Eukaryota > Metazoa > Chordata > Testudines > Trionychidae > Pelodiscus > Pelodiscus sinensis. The sequence goes on along the minus strand of NC_134715.1, from coordinate 91,315,027 downwards.
TCATTCCTCTTCTTATATACTTGTTTAAAGCATTTGCATAATCCTATAACTGTGTGTACATTAGGAGAGAGGGTTGTACCATTGGAGCTATAGTGATAGTCCTTGTATGGACAAGCCCTGAGTTAAAAGTTGAGTGACTTCAGGTTTTGGCAGGGGCATAAACTGGTTAAACTCCTAGGGCTTTTTCCCCCATTTATACATAATGGGAAATTTTATTCTCCAAATATTATTCTCTTCTTAATGATAATTTATATTATAGCAAATCCCAATTTTGCCCATTATAAATTATCAAGGATGACCAGCCATACACAATTATATGTTTTAATAAAATTGAATTGCCTGTTGTATAATTATTCTTTTTCGTTATTTAGAAAACATAATTTTGTTCAGCACTCATGTGTAACATTTTAAAAAGTTAGTTGTAACTTTTAAATTGTGAATGATTTAAAAAAATACTTTCAAACTGCACATCATTTCGGCAAATATTTAGATTATTTTTATTTTTATTTGTTTACACATTTTTTGCATGCACAGTTATAAGCAATTTGCAAGACAAATATGGCATTAAAGGGTCATGAATCTATATATAAATCCCAAAATATCCACATGAGACTGTATTTCATGATTGCTGAAAGGCAATAGTGAACAGTAATTCAGGCCAGCATATGCTTTTACATTTAAATGAATAAGAAAAGGGTACCATGGCAAAGAGAAGAAATAGATAAATGGGGACAGGGAGTGAAGTGGAATCTCCCTGTGAATGTGGAGGCAGAGGTATAGAAAGGGGTGTGAGTGGACTTACGAAGACTTGACAGCAGAGTGTGTATATGTGTGAGCAAGCCCATTGCAGACTGAGAAGGAGGGTCCCGGGTGTTCCTATCTACTCCAGGACCTTGCTAGTCCCTCTGGGACCTGATCCCTGCTTCTCAACCTGATGCTAGGCCCTGAAGTAGCTATTCCAGCCCCTCTGGGTCTCACTTCTGCCTTACAATATTTTACCACCTGGATGCTAGCTTCCCATGCTGATTATAAAAAATAGTGAGCAACAATAAGAACAGTGACTCAAATGCATTGCTGACACATTATTGAATTTGACTCACTGAATATGAGAGGGATTTTCTAATTTTTCTAGCAAGGAAACTGAGCTTTATAGTAAAGAAAAATAAATGAAATCCAGATTTGAAAGAAAATGTTCATTAACAGGAACATAATTACAGGAACTACCAAACTGGATCAGATTCAAGTCCCTAGTTCAGCAACCCGTCTCCATCTGTGACCAGTACCAGATGCACCAGAGGAAGGTGCACAAAACCTTGCAGTAGGCAGATATTAATTAATTTGTTTCCAGTAAAGGTCTCATCATTCTATTCCCTAACAGAAATTGGTTTAAACTTTGTTGCATGTGATTTATATGTAACTTTCATATTCTTTTGTTATAATTAACAATGATGGCTGGTCAGGTTGCCAGGTGTCCAGTTTTCAGCCAGAACACCCAGTCAAAAAGGGACCCTGATGGCTCCAGTCAGCACTGCTACCAGGCCATTAAAACTGCAGTCAATAGTAGCTGTGGAGGAGGATGCCAGTGGTGAGAATAATGCACAGAGCCCCCTGGCCATAACTAAATCTTGGAGTTGGGAGAACATGCCAGCTGCTTCTGTGAGCAACCAGAGGTAAGTGCCAATGGAGCCTGCACCCCAGCCCCAAGACCCCTTGTGCACCCCAACTCTCTCCCGGACCCCCACTTCTAGCCTTGAGGACCCTCCTGCACCCCAAACCCTTAATCTCAACCCCACCTGAGAGCCTGCACTTTAGTCAGAGCACTCACCCACCCCTCTGCATCCCAACCTCTTGCCTCAGTCTGGAGAAAATGAATGAGTGAGAGTGGGGGAGGGATTGGTATGGAATGATCAGGGACGGGGCCACAAGGAAAGGGCAGGTACAGGACAAGGGTGTTCAATTTTCTGCTGTTAGAAAGTTAGAAACCTTAATAGTAGGATATTCTGATTATCCATATAATTGCTGAATGCTTCTTTGAATCTTGCTAAATTCTCAGTTTCAACAACACCCTGTGGCAATTAGTTCCAGAGTCTGCCTTCATGTGGTATGAAATATTATTTCCTTTCTTCAGTTTCAAATTTGCCACCTATTATGGGAGATGCCACTAGGTGAGGCTTCCAATGTTATTGAAAATTTAAAAGTATAAGCTATCACTTTAAATTCTATAGAGTTTTCCTGGTCCTGCAGACTAAAAGATGTCTACACTGCAATGTAATATCAGACTCAGGCTTGAGCCAAAACCCCTTTTCCATCTACACACAAATCTCTCAGACCTGGACTCAGGCATAGGATCCTAGAACTTTGAAGGGGTGGAGTGTCCGAACCTGTGTTAAGCTTGTACCCAGGGTTTGAGTTCTGTTGCTTTGTAATATAGACACAGATCCTCTTAACTTGGGTCTTAGGTGTCTGCCAAAAGCACCCCATAGGCCAACTTCATTTGTCTTCTTTATCCCAAGAGTTACTAATAAACACAGCTGAAAATGGAAGCCATCCTCGTTGGCATTCAGCAGCAGCTCAGTGAATCAGTGTTAATCCTTCTGTTTTCCTTCTAAATGCTGTGCTGCAAACACTTGATCAGAGAGCCTTCTGTTTGCAATGGAGACTCAACAGAAGAAGACTTTTGCAAAGCAGGTGACTTCCTGGACATGGGAGCACAGCCAAATTTTGGTGAATCTCTGGTGTAAGGACAACAAAACTGGACTTTAGTAAAAGATTCTAGGAATGACCACACATACCAGCAGAAAGCTAAAAAGTTCACTACTTTGCAAATTTACCAGTGCAAAGAACAGGTTAAGTAGCAGAAGTGTGAGTGCTGGAAAATCGGGGATCAGAATACTGGGTAACTCACCAACCCCATGCCTGTTGTATGGGGGAGTTTGACTCTGCACTACCCAGAGCCAGCCATTGTGTCTGCTGGTTTGGTCAGCCAGGATGGTTCCCTGAAGGCCCCCAAAATTCCTTCTAGTGGTGGATGAGAGCCAACAGCAGGCATCAAGTGAGGACTATGAAGTAAATCTGCATCTGAAACCAGGCCCAGAGCAGGCTTTGGAACAGGAGGATCAGCAGCAAACTCTTGGGCTGTACTCAGAGGAGAAATTTGACCCCTCCCTGCCTTGTCCATTGCAGTGGAGCCTGCAGGAGACATGGATGGGACAGAAGCTGCCCCTGAACCTGGTAAGTTTCTGGTTCCATTTTAATGGTTATTAACACAGCAATGGCTGGAATTGCCATTCTATGAACCAATGCTAATTTTACCAGAAGCCCCAGCTAGCAGCGTGTTTTCACTAATGGCAGAGTTAACTGCAGCACCTTGTCCTTCCCCCCTCCCCTCATCATGTGGAGTTCAAAACAGTGAAAAACAGCTTTAAAAGTGCATTTTTACTGGAAAGACGCAGCTGTTTTGCTAGGGCCATTCTGATTTCTTAAAAATAACCTTATGCTGCTATGCCTTTAAGCTTACCGTTCTGTTACTACAGTTTATAGAGCTGCCTGAAAACAGTGAACTCTTTGTGCATGTGTGAGTGTGATCCATTTACAAATCTAGTCTATTTCAGTCAGAGGTAGCCCATGCACTCTACAGGTGACAAAATCATTTCTCCCATATGTGATTGGGGTGTGAATTTCTGTCCAAAAATGTGCCACGGGCTTGGAGTCAGGAGGCTTTGGACATCTGTGCGTTTGCATACAGCCAAAGCAGGCTAAGCCATGTGGAAGCTAATACAGCTTTCTTTTGATGCCCCCTTATGAATTCTGACCAAATCCCGAGTAGCAGGTACCTGATGCTGAATTGCAACCCTATCTACAAACTGTTCAGTGAGCCTTAGTCTTTCCTCCTGCCTCTCATCATGCCTTTCCTCGAGGAATAAGTCCCTCTGTTTCTGGTACTGGACCTGCTTGTTGGCCCTATCAAGTACTACAACCATTATTTCATCATGGAAATGCCTCCTCTTGGAACAGTCCGTGAAGGTACATTGAACCAGGCTTGTATATTGAAGGTGAACTGTAGAGGTGCTGTGGCCACTGGAGGTTGAGGGGCATAGGTTACTGTCTGAAATAGCTCAGTGGTGGAGCACAGAAATAATTATCATGGAATTTCAAGGAAATAAAATGTTACATTTAAAAAATGAATGTCAATATATTGTTCACAGATTCTCCCAGAACACAGCTTGGTTAATCACTGTGAAAGAAGTTCAAAGACAATGGTAAGTTAAAAATTCAATTTTTTAATTTATTTTATTAAAATTGCAGAAATCTTTGAGTTGGAGGAGGGCAGTCGGTGACTTTGTTACAAATGCTTTTTCTATCTTTTCACATTCTGGAGGACATAGAAGTTCTTTTGAGGCCTCTTAGCAAAGGGTGGGAAAATCTGCTGCTGAAGTATTCAAACATGTACGTCTACACAGCACCCTAAACTCGAAATAAGATACAAGTGTTTTGGAGGACAGGATTATAATTCAGAATAATCTGGACAAACTGGAGAAATAGTCTGAGGTAAATAGGATGAAACTAAACTAGGACAAATACAAAGTACTCCACTTAGGAAGGAACAGCCAGCTTCATACAAAATGGAAAGTGACTGCCTAGGACAGAGGAGGGCAAAAGCCTCTCAGCTGGCCGGATCTGGCCCACCTAGGGCTTTGATCCGGCCCGTGAGGCAGTTTCAGGCCCCGCCCCGCAGCACATTGCCTCAGAGTGGGAGAGGAGCGTGAGCCCTTCTAACTGCTTCTATTTAAAGGGCTCGCATCTTCCCCATGCCTTGCCTAGCAGCTGCTGGCTCCCATCTCTGGCTCCCTAGCAGTGCACTAGTGTACTAGTGTATTGCCAGAAATGCATGATTCCTTTCAGCTGTTTCTATTTAAAGGACTTTGGTGTTCCTCGCGGCTGCTAGGCAACGCTACCTGACAGATGCGGGGAATGCATTAGAGGCACAGGGAGCTGTGAGCCCTTTCAGCAGTTTCTATTTAAAGGGCTCTCGTGTTCCCTTCGGCTGCTAAGCAACGTGTTGCCTGACAGGCACAAGGAAGGCACCAGCCCTTTAAGTAGAAACACTTATCAGGGCTTGCAGCTCCCTGTGCCTCTAGTGTGTTTCTCGGGAGCCAGAGACGTGAGCCTTATCAACTGCTATTTAAAGGGCTCACCTGCTGGGTGGCTGCATTGCTTGTCAGCCACCCAGCAGGCACAAGCCCTTTAAACAGAAGCAATTGAAAAGAGCTCATGGCTTTGCCCCACTGGCCCATTGCCTGGGAGCTGCCTGGAGGCACAAGCCCTTTCAACTGCTTCTATTCAAAGGCTTATGCCTGCCAGGCAGCTGCCAGTCAACAGGTTAGCAGTGGGGGCCAGAAGCTGAGAGCCCTGTTATATGAAATCTAAGCCTCCACCCCAGACAACTCTGGGAGGAAGCTAGTCCCTGGTACCCTCCCTTCTGCTCCAGGTCCCTTCCATTGGACAGAAATCAGGGGGCAGAGATCCCAGGCTAAGCAAGGCTTATGGTAAGGTAGCTCTCAACCACACCCCTTCCGCCTGAGGCCCTGCCCTTTCTTTCTGAGGCCCCACCCCTTCCACCTGAGGCCAGTGGCCACTTCCGAAATTTGCGAAATGGCTCCCCTTCCAAAAATTATTGCTCACCCCTACTCTAGGAAGGAGTACTGCAGAAAAGAATCTAGGGGTCACAAAGCTAAAAAGTGGACCACAAGCTAAATATGAGTCAACAGTGTGACACTATTGCAAAAAAAATGCAAACATCATGTGAGGATGTATTAACAGGAGTGTTGTAAGCAAAATACAAGAAGTAATTTTTTCACTCTACTTTGAGATGATTAGTCCTCAGCTGGAGTACTGTGTCCAATTCTGGGTTCCACATTTCAGGAAAGATGTGGACAAATTGGAGAAGGTTCAGAGAAGAGCAACAAAAATGATTAAACATCTACAAAACATGAAAGTATTCAATTAGGTTTAGGTTGCACATTAGGAAAAATTTCCTGTCAGGTTAAGCACTGGAATAAATTGCCTAGGGAAGTTGTGGAATCTCCATCATAGAAGATTTTTAAGAGGAGATTAGACAAACACCTGTCAGAGATGGCCTAGATGGTGTTTGGTCTTGCCATGAGTGCAGGGGACTGGACTTGATGGTCTCTCAAGGTCCCTTCCAGTCCTAAAATTCTATGATTAACAATATCCTATTCTACTTGATGATTGTGAGGCTTGTGACAGATTAGGGAATACGTCTATGTGAATGTATTAATTTTGTTTGATTGTATGAGCACTGTTTATGGTTATGAACTTCATGTGGATTAAAACTTCCATTATGTGGTAAAAAGCAGATTATGTCTGGGAGACGGAAATAGGGCTACCAAGGAATTGCCTTGTAGTTTTTATTGTTTTCCATGGGTCTGTTAACTGTTTTGTATTGTCTGTGGGGAACTGTGTATGTTCAAGGAGTTCCCTTGAAAAGCTTGTGTTCCTTGCTTTTACTGTTGCATAGTCCCTGAAGAGTTAAACTGTCATCCAGAGGAACAGCATGCATTAGCTGCTGGGAAAGGTTGGGAAGTTCATTACTGGTCTTGGTGTGAAGGGCAGCTAGACTATGGGGTTCCATATCCCCAGGAGGGATACCCTTTGAGAAGCCTGTGCCCCAGGAGTGTGTCCTGTGAGGCCAAACCTGGAGATAGCAACTGGAGACTATCCATTTCCAGACACTGGGGACAATAAAACAGATTGGTGACTGTCACAAGAGACGCTCATGTAGGGAGGTGGCAAATCTTTCAAAGTTAGATCAACCATTAGTAAGTGAAAAACCCTATGTACATGCTAATTATTGTTTTTGACCATGATCCAGTTTAAAGCTGTTTTTCACTGGGAGAAATCCCAGGATAATTTGGTTGGGAAGGTTTTGACAGCTGATGGTTTGTTTATACCAGGGTACAACCTGCCAGAGGGGCTTAGGAAGGTGAGGGCTTTCATGTTCATTGTTCAAGGTGGAGGTGGAGCCCAGAAAGTGTGGGAGGTTGTAGCTGTGTGTTGGGGGGCAGATACTAATGGTTGTAGTCAATGATCAGTTTTCAAAGGCTTCCTAGAAATAGGTTGATTTTCTTAGGTACTGAACACTCACAACTTCCAATGGGAAACTAGGTGTTCAGCACCTCTGAAAAGGAAGAGTACTCCAGCAACTTTCATAATCAGTAAATTAACTGAAAATAATTAATTTTATTTGCCACTTGTTTTGTAATCTCTTATCAATTTTCCTCTACCAAATAACAGCAATAGCAACCGTTAGTTATAAAATTAATGCTGTGCTTCCTATCTGGCTTCAACTCCTTAGGGAAATTAATATATTGATTTGTTTTCTTTAGATGTCCTCTGTGAAATAATTTAAAAGCTAATGCCTCTACTATCCACAACAATAGTTTGATCCTGTTGATAGAGGACTTAATGCTGATGTTGTATTTGCAACTCTGAGCAAGGCATAACTCCTCTGGATTTGGCTTGCCAAGATTTCTTTTAACTCTTTACTTCTATCTGACACTATTAGTTGATAGAATTTATACAATTTAGAATGCTTAGTCCTCTGCTTGAAAAACCAGGATATGTTTTCTGCTTTCCTTTCTGAATCTCTTGCAAGAAGGAACATCAAATTATCATCATGATCAATAGTTATTTTTTCTCTTACAAGTAAGTATGAGAAAGAGTCTTTTATTTTTTATGACATTTACTGTAATGAAAGATGTAGCACTGGAAAGTGATATCTTCATTGTCATAGCAAGAAATTTGGAGATCCTCTGCAAGAGAAGCAGGAGGGGTGTTAAGCAGCCCAGGGAACAAGATGGAACCTTGTGGGACCCTGTAACACAATTGCTGTGGGGTCAAGCAGCAGCCCCCTAGCTCCACCTTCTGAAAGCATCTCGACAGATAAGACTGGTATCACCGCAAAACAGTATCTAAGATACCCAACTCCGCCTGGTGCACCAGAAGGATACCATGGTCAATTGTATCGAAAGCCACCGAGAGGTCCAAGAGAATCAACAGGGACACACTCCCCTTGTCTATCTCCCGGCGTAGGTTGTCTACTAGGGCAGGCCAGGCAGTTTCCGTTCCAAAACCAGGCCTGATGCCAGAGTGAAATGGTTCCAGATAATCCGTGACTTCCAAGAAAGCTTGGAGTTGCAATACCACCGCCCACTCGAGTACCTTGCTGAGAAAGGGAAAATTAGCGACTTGGCGATAGTCATTCAAATCACGTGGGTCCAGAAAAGACTTCTTAAGGAACGGTTTTATCATGGTCTCTTTAAAGGCAGCGGGAACCATCCCAGTTCTAAAAGAAGCATAAATAATCCCTGTGGACCCAACTAGTCATCCCTTCCCAGCTTGATTTAATAAGCCATGAAGGGCAGGAGTAGAGTGAGCACGTGGTTAGTTGCACTCCTCCAAGCACCTTGTCTTTATCCTCGGTCTGCAAAAGATAAAACTGATAAAAAAAACCGACTAGGAGATGCACTCGACACATACCGTAGCCCCAGGTAAATGATAGCCAGAGTCCAAATCAGACCAGATGCAAGCAATCTTATCTGCAAAATGCTTCACAATCAAGTCACAGTGAATTGCCAAGAACTCCTCCAATGGAATTAGTATGGGCAAATAATTGAAAAACCTCTCTTCTGCATGGCCAATGACTTGATCATTTTCATAACTGAACAATTTCTTCTTTCTGCAGACTCATGTTTCAGCTAGTTCCGCAAGTTTACATTTTTTCTGTTTGTTTAACAATTAACAGTGCTACTTAAATTCATTGTCATAGTAATTTTGTATGTTTGAGTAGATTCAATTAATTTGCTGACATCATCAAGACCAACCATGAAGTCTGCAATTTTTTTGCTTACAGTATTAATTTCAAGCAGTAAATCGTGCCAACCTACAAGAGAGATGGTGAACCAAAAGGAGGAGAGTTCATTCACCAATGATCCAGTTTCTGCATATATCCCAATATCTTTTGTAATTTCTCTTAATTTCTACAGTGCTGATTGCATATTCTGTCTCTGAAACCAAAGAGCTTTGATATTTCCAATTTTGCTTTCCTACCTTGTGTCAGAGATTTTCACATAGTATTTCAGAACTGTCCACATAACCATTGAAGTTGCAAACATTGTGACATTTATTGAAGAACTCAAATTTTTTTTGATCCATGTGAGGTATTTGCTGCATCATTCATCAGTAAATTTTGGGACTAGCATCTGCAAGAAAAAAAATGCCTTGTTTTGTTCCATGAAATAAATGAGTTTGCATATCTTGAAGCTGTCCTCTCCATTATCATGTCCCGCCATTATTATATCCCTGTACTTTGCAGTTATCAAATGTCATACCATGTCTGGATAACTCCTGAAATATCTTGGGACAGGATTCCCAGGGTGCAGCCTTGGACTATGAGACCATTGTGTCCCCTGAACTCTCTCCAGCCTGGGCTGTCTCTCTCAGTGCCTTGCTAGTGACCAACACCAAAGCCCCAAGTGCTGTGATCATTCAGCACAACAGCATGTGGACCTCCCACAGCCAGCCAGATGTATGCTCCCAGAGCGACTCACAAATCACACACACAGGCACCAATCAGCTCCCACTACTCCCAGAACTGTACCTGAGGAATATACCATCTATTGTATTAATTGGTTCAGCACTTCATCAATGGAACATGGATATACACCAACCTTTGCAAGCCAGAGCAAAGCACCATTATGAAACACTTCAGGCAAATTCACTGGTAAAGATAAACAGTAAAACAAGTTTATTGACTATAAAAGGTAGATTTTAAGTGGCCATAAGTAATAGGCAATAAATCAGAGTAGTTACCGAAATAAAGGAAAATATAAACACACATTTCCTCATTTGTTAAGTTTTACTACACATCCACAAAATGCTAGGTTCTATTCAACTAAGTGAAGAACAACAGCTACAATTTTTTCAAATACAGCTTACAAATGTTATTTTTGAATGTAGACCAATGACTATGAAGTCTGGTCAATTACAGATTCAGTTTTCAGTGCCCCATCCAGTTTTCTTCACTTACCATATTTTCAATGTAAACATGGCTTTTCTCTTAACTTTCAAGAGTTTTGTGGATATATTCTATTATTGAAAAACCCTTTAACACCAAATTGCAACAAAAACAAAACATTGCATCTACTTTACCAGAATATATGAGAATGTCATAATATTTTCTCCATTTTCCAGTGTTCTTACATAATTGTCATCTGTAAATCTTCTCTTATGCCTTGGAAACCTTTTACTTGCAGCATTGCATCTTTCATTGTTATTTCTTGTTTTGCCATCTATGAATTTAGGCCGTTTAAAAGGAATACTGGAATTTGTGGTATGTCTTTTGAGTTGCAGTTATTCTTTTCCATGTGCTATGATATAGCAACATAACTGTCAAGAAACATATCTTGTTCCTTATTTTCTTATGTATTTCTAAGCTTTTTTTTCTTGATCAGTTTCCTGAACTGATTCTGCATTTGAAGAATCAAAAGTGCCCAAAGTCAAAACCTCAAGAGCAATTTTATGTCTCTTAATCAGCTCCTTTCTTTTGCCTTGATTTTTGCAGCACCTGATGTATATTTTCTAAAACCCTTAGAGATATTGGGGTATGTCTACACTACCACCCTAGTTCGAACTAGGGTGGTTAATGTAGGCAACCGAAGTTGCAAATGAAGCCCGGGATTTAAATATCCCGGGCTTCATTTGCATCTTGCCGGGCGCCACCATTTTTAAAGCCCCGGTAGTTCGGACTCCGTGCCCGCGGCTACACGCGGCACGGAGTAGGTAGTTCGGATTAGGGTCTCTAATCCGAACTACCGTTACTCCTCATGGAACGAGGTGTACCGGTAGTTCGGATTAGAGAGCCTAATCCGAACTACCTACTCCGTGCCGCGTGTAGCCGCGGGCACGGAGTCCGAACTACCGGGGCTTTAAAAATGGCTGCGCCCGGCAAGATGCAAATGAAGCCCGGGATATTTAAATCCCGGGCTTCATTTGCAACTTTGGTTGCCTACATTAACCACCCTAGTTTGAACTAGGGTGGTAGTGTAGACATACCCTTGGAGAACAGAGCCTGGCTATGCAAATACCTGTATTTAGAGACAGTGGACAAAAAGGGGATTGAGATGATGCACTGAGGGTCACATTCAGCCCTCTCACATCCCTTTCACGCACTTTCTCATGCATGTGTGCGCACACATGTACATACTCACCTTCTTGTTTCCTCTTTCTCCTTGTAATACAAGAGGACATTCATTTAAATTGAAGGGCAATATATACACTGAATTCAAAGGCAACTTTTTAGACTTCCCCTATGCTAGGTTCTGTGAGGCTCTCACCCTCCCTGATATACTGTTCTGAAGCACTATAGGTTCCCATTATTAACAAAGATCCTTATTGAATAGTCTGTACAGTCAAAGAGCATTCATATGCCCTGTGCACCTAATTTTGAACAGTAACACCAGATGTAATAGGCACTTGCAACAGTAAAGCAGAGAGACAAAGCTCACCCACCAAAATGGAATATGCCATCTCTGAAGAGCAGAGATGAGGAAAAGGAGGGTCACAGCTAGGGAATGCATCATCCCTGTCAGGAACATGGTGTGAGTGTCTAAGGAGTTCAACCATGACATATCCTGTCTTATTCCGTTTCCATTACCTTCGAAGAAGCACTTTGAGTGTGCAAAGGGCTACATGAATACCAACTATCCCCTATTTTGCTATGTTTAGTCTGCTCTGCAGTCAATTAAAATACTCTTGAAATGAAGGACTGGAGCTGAGGCCTGCCTTCAGATCTGAGGCTGCTGCAGCTGCCAGGTTTGCAGGGTAGGTTGCTACTATATTACTTCTGTCCAGGGGAAATGTGTACACAGCAGCAGCAGCAACAGCACAAGCTTCACCTACGCCACACTACCAGTGTGCCTCAACTTTCTTCTAAGTGAATCATCTATAAAGAAGGAGGGTAGGTCATTCACTATCATCAATCTTGGCCTATCTGTGGACTTGTTACAAATAGTACTAGCTGTGATTATGTTTTTATGATGTGGACAGATTTCCACTAGCAACTGGACTGAAGCCACCAACTTGTTTCAGAAAGGCCCTGGACTCATGACCAAATAGTACCTGGGATAAACTGGTGACAAAGGAAAATGTCTATATCCCACCCACAGCTCCTTAGGGTCTCCAGGTCTCCTCCTCCCTTTACAGATGACAGGAACTAAATATAAACTAAGGGTACATCTATACTTGCTCCCTAGTTCGAGCTAGGGATGCAAATGTAGGCAATCGAAATTGCTAATTAAGCGGGGATCGATCTCGCCAGTGCGTTACTCCGCTCAACAGCTAATTCGAACCAGGAAGTGCACGCTGGGACGCTTTAGTTCAAACCAAACCCCTTGGTTCGAACTAACGTTACTCCTCATTTTGGTTTGAACTAATGCGACCCGGCGCGCACTTCCTGTTTCGAATCAGCTGTTGAGCAGAGTAACGTGCCAGCGAGATCATGCTAATGAAGCGCGGCATATTTAAATCCCCACTTCATTAGCAATTTCGGTCGCCTACATTTGCATCCCTAGCTTGAACTAGGGAGCAAGTATAGACGTACCCTAACATTTTGATCCTCACATGTTCCTACTAAATGTGAAGTAAGAGGTCTGAACATTGGGTAGCTGGGATTGGGAGGGGGTGGAGTGCTGGCTAAAGATTTAACCTTACACTGTCATGAAATTTGTCCCCTAATCCTCCTCCCTACCCACAGAGGATTGTTCCTGATTGACTGGTAACAATAACAGACATTTGGAAAGCGTCTTTCTTTTACCCTTGGGTTTAGGAAACCTTGCAGCAGCAATCTGCCTGGCTTAAGATCTGGAATCTAGCTGTTTTAAAAGTGCTGCCTTGCTGTTTGAGTCTCTTTGCATCTTCCACTGTAATAAATGAAGATGATTTGAAAATTGAATAAAAAATAACATCCTTCTAATGTATTATAATGATGTTCATAGTATTTCCAGCTCCCACTGACCCAGGATACTTTGCCATCCTTATTAAATTTGTGCTTCATTACAACTAGAAAATATCACTTGCACATATTCATTTTTGCTGAAGAATTAACCTTGGTAAATATCCATACAAATCAGAGAGAGACTTAGATCACAACCATGGATCAAACCCTCTTCTGAACTTTGGGGGTATAAGGAAAAAAGGGTGATATCAGAACCAAATCCAGCTTCACAGCTGAATTCCACAGTCAATCCATGTTTTTCTAATGGACCAAACCAACACTGCAGCTCCAAATACCTTCAGTTTTAAGAGTGTTCAAACTCCAGCTCAGAATGATGTAACTTGGGCCCAAGTCTAACCTACATAAATGTATTTGTGACAGCAAAGCAGCTGAAAGGTAAAAATCAAGATGGAAACTTAGGCAGCCAAATATAGAAGGATTTTGAACATTTAGAATAAGGATTTGTTATTTTTAAAAGTATGTTGCTAACAACATTTAATATAGAAATCAAGAAAAATTATAAGTAAAGATGTGAAAGAACATATTGTTGGGTCAGTGGTCTTTGTCTTCCTGTACATCTAGGTTTATATGTCATGTCCATCATGCTGTATCAGGGGTGTGGAACCTAAAGCCCGGGAGCTGGATAGGGCCCTCGGCTTCCCTGGATCCGGCCCCCGAGTCTCGGGGCTTCCCCTATAGCATTGGAGAGGCAGTTCTGGCGCTCCAGCCACACACCTCCCCCACTGCTATTCCTCCCATGGGACTGGAGCCTACAAAATCTACTAGGCGCTGATGTGTGAGGGGTTGTGGGGAGTGTTTTTGTCCTTTTCAGTCAGAGGCCACATCTGTGAGGGTTTGGGGGTTTTTTTGTTTGGTTGGTTTTTTGCTTCTCACTTGTGTGCATCCCCCAATCCAAAAATGGTTCCTCTCCCCTCCCTTACAGAAGCTGGCCAACCCCCAGCCTAAGATCAAAGGACAAGGGAAGGGGAGGGAGATAAAACCTGGCTGTTAAAAGGAATCAGGGCTCTCACCAACTGGAATCTGACCAGTAAGGTTAGATGGAGAGAGAGAGAGAGAGAGAGCTTGAAATATGAGGTTGACTATAGTTTCTGTGTGCTCTGGGCTAAACAGAATACACTATGCCTTCACCGTTGGTGGAATAAATCTTGCAGCTCTTATTGATCAGAAACTGGCCAATGGGAGATACCTGCAGGACAGGCAGCATGTGTAGTACCTGTTCCCCTACCCTGTCCTCACAGCGTTCAGAGCAGCACACATGGTCCCTGCATCTGGCTGCTCTGAGCATGTGGTGGGGGGTGACGGGGTAGACCCCGGTCCCGAAGCAGATTCACCTTAGCTCTGAGAACACACAATCTCTTTGGCCTGGTCCCAAAGTTCAATGTCCCTCACTCAGGGTAAATATGGCCCTCCAGTCTAGTCTATAAAGTTCAGTGCCCCTCACGCAGGGGAAATACGGCCCTCCAGTCTAGTCTCTAAAGTCAAGCCTTTTTTCCAGTCCTGGAGGCTAGATTATGGGGTGTTGGGGAGGGAGGGGGAACCCGGGCCCTCCCACTCCACCGGGTCCCAACCGTGAAAGTATCCACTGCCTGGTGGTGGGGCTGTCTGCTGGGACACGCCGACCTCCCGGACGTCCTTCCTCTGCTCTGGGCTGCTTCCTACCGCTCCCCCGACTGAGGTGACGTCCCAGGGCCGGTGGTTAGAGTTGTGGCTCCTAGGCGGCTGTGTCAGCAGGCCTAGCTCCTGAGGTGGCGGGGCTGGCAGGCCTGGCTTTGGGGATGGCTGGGACAGCCCAGGATCTCTTCCCTGCGCTCCTGCCCCTTCGGCTACCTCCCCTGCCTGCCCCTGGCTTTTATCTCCGGCCTCACTCTTGAGCGTGCCCAGCAGGGCTGTTGGGGTGGGGTCCGCTCTGCCCCCGGGGCCAGGTGAACTCCTTTAGCTTCAGTGCGGGGCATGGAAGGCAGGGAGCTTGGAGCTGCTAGCCAGAAGCCACCCAGGTAAGCACCACCTTCCTGCCAGAGCCTGCCTCTGCCATCCCAGACCTTCCTTCCCTCAACCCCCACACCTGTACTTCATGTAACCTAAACCCTCTGTACTCCTGCCCCTTCCTAGATCCTGCATCCCCCCCCCACCCCTCCTCCAGGTCATAACCCCCTCCCATGCCTTGCACCCTAATCCCTTTCCCCAATCACAACCTGTGACGTAGTGGGGGTACTTGCTGGGCTGTGGTGACCCCTGCTGTCTGGAGCAAGACCCAGCAGGGAAAACCTCGCTAGGCAGAGGTAAGGCCAAACTGGTTGAACCAGTGGCCAGACACCCCCCATGGAGAGGAACAAAGGAAGGTGAATGCGGCCCTGACTGGGGGGGCAGGGCTGCAAGGGATTTTAGTTGGTTGGTGGCTGTCTGGGAGGATGGATGAGACAGCCTAGGGAGAGGAGCTGGAGTTTTAGGGGCCCAGTCTCCCCCATCTCAAGGGGGCCTGAGGCATCCTAGCCCAGTTCCTGTAACCAGATTACATCTGTGCTGCGCTGTGCTGGAGGAGCAATAAACCACCCTCAATTCCACTGGCTGGTACAGTCTGTTTGTGCCATTTCGGGGTGCAGGAGACGGGGAACCCCCAACGCGCCGTCACACTGGTGTCAGGGGTGGGATGCACTGCACCCCGTGGATGAAGCTCCCAGTGGCAAGCGACAAGGCGCAGTAGAAGCAAGAGCCCTGGAGTCAGGCGTGCTGGAGACAGAGCGAAGCGGTTCCTGGGAATCGTGGGGCGCTGCAGCACTAGACTGGTGAGTCTGCACCAAGGGGACCAGCGGGCAGATGGCCTACGCCCGACTCTTGAAGGCAGAGCTGGTGGGGCTGTGCAGAGAGAGGGGCTTGCCTGTGCATAAAGCAACCAAGGCCCAGCTGATTACCCAGCTGGAAGAGAATGACCAGCCACAGGGCCAGGATCTTGTCCCCAGGGGAAGCAGCCAGACCCCCCCTGAGAGTGTGTCAGGCTCAGAGAGGGGGAGGAGCGCTGGAACCCACCGGAGAGATGAGACAGCGTCTCCCGGGAGGCCTGCAAGCCGTAGCCCATCTAGGGCAGGGGCCAGCCCAGCGGAGCTGCGGCGGCTGGAGATCCAGCTGCGGATCAGGGAATTGGAAGTAGAGGACCGAGAGAAGGAGCGCCAGGACCGAGAGAGGCAGCGGCAGCATGAGCTGGCCATGGCAGAGCGGAGAACCGGCGGGGCACCGGCTGCGCCAAGTGCGGATGGGCCCCAGGGTCCCAGGACTGCCAGGCGCTTGGAGAGGCTCATGGTGGCCCAATTGAAGGACATGGGCGACATAGACGGGTTCCTCAGCTCCTTTGAGAGGGCCTGTGGACTGCAACGGGTTTCCCCAGCTGACTGGCTGCAGGAGCTCATCCCCGCACTGAGCCAGGAGGCGGCCGGAGTGCTCAGTCAGCTGGAGGACCTACAGCCAGGGGATTACAACCGAGTCAAGGAGGCCCTGCTGCACAAGTTCGGGCTGACCCCCGAGATGTACAGGAAGAAGTTCCGGGGGGTACAGAAAGGGCCACGGGAGACCTATGTGGACCTGGCCTCCCGCCTGGCGCAATACTGCCGCAAGTGGGTGTCTGGAGTCGGAGCCCAGACCGCAGAGGAGCTGCTCAAGCTGGTCATGATGGAGCAGTTCTATGAAGCGTGCCCACCCAAACTGAGGCTGTGGCTCAAGGACCGGAGACCAGAGAACCCCCAGGAGGCCGGGAGACTGGCGGATGAGTTCACGGAGAGCCGGTCCGGGTGTGAACGGGAGTCCCGGAGAGAAAGGGAACCGCGCAGAGACCGGATCTCGGCTGAGCGACGGAGGGAGTCAACTACGGGGCGAGACCAAGGAACAGGTCGTCTGCGCCCCAGAGAACCAGCCAGGGCCTGGACAGAGACAGCCCAAAGCCTAACTTGCCAGCGCTGTGGGCAAAAAGGCCACAAGAGGGCTCAGTGCACCAGGTCCCGGGACCGGGGACTTTCCAGGGTTAACTGGCTGGGGCGGGAGGAAGGGCAGGCTGCCCCAGAGGCAGGGGCTGGCCGGCAAACCTCAGCTCAGAGAGAGGGGAAGGATGCTCAGTGC
The DNA here is from genome assembly GCF_049634645.1 of Pelodiscus sinensis. NCBI lineage: Eukaryota > Metazoa > Chordata > Testudines > Trionychidae > Pelodiscus > Pelodiscus sinensis. The sequence continues at coordinate 91,297,830 of NC_134715.1, read as the reverse complement.
ACCTCCCCTGGGAGGTCTGATTCTCAGGAGGCGGATTTCTCCGTGTACCTGGTGGGGGCAGGACGGTCCCTGCGGAGCGAGTGCCTCATACCCCTGGAGGTGGATGGTAGGAAGGTGACGGGCTTCTGGGACACGGGGGCGGAGGTGACTCTGGCCCGATCCGACATAGTGGCCCAGGAGCGGATACTACCCCACGCGCAGCTGACCCTGAAGGGCATAGACGGGTCCCCGTTTAAGGTGCCTGTAGCCAGGGTGCATCTGAAATGGGGGGCCAAGGAGGGCCTCAAGGAAGTGGGGGTGCCCCCGCACTTGCCCACCGAGGTGCTGATGGGGAATGACCTAGAGGAGTGGCCCCATGAATCCCAGCGGGCTCTAGTCCCTACCCGGAGCCAGAGCCAGCGGGGGGCTGACAACGTGGGTCCAGGGAAGGACTCCTGGCAGCGTCCTCAGGGTCCCATCCCAGTGGACACGGGGTCCAGCCAGGCTGGGACTCCGGACCTAGACAAAGGTGGGGAACAGGTCCCGATCCCTGCCTCAGCAGCTGAATTCCAGGCTGAGGTGCAGGCAGACCCCTCCTTGCAGAGGCTGAGGGACCAGGCTGGCCTCCGTGCAGCTCAGCCCCGGGGGAGAGGTGGCCAGGAGAGATTCCTGCGGGAGCGTGGGCTCCTGTTCCGTGAGTGGCTTCCCCCCAGGAAGGCGAGGGCATGGGGGGTCCAGCGGCAGCTGGTCGTCCCCCGAAAGTATCGCCTCAAGCTGCTGTATTTGGCCCACGATGTCCCCGTTGGGGGCCACCGGGGGATCCGGAGCACCCGGCTGAAGCTGCTCCAGCACTTCTATTGGCCGGGAATCTTTACAGCCGTGCAGCGGTACTGCCGGTCCTGTGACTCCTGCCAGAGGGGCGGGAAGGCCCAAGACAGGAGGAAAGCGGCTTGGGGGTCTCTACCCCAGATAGACCCTCTGGGCTTGCTGAGAGAGTTATGGGAGGGGAAGACCTCCCTGGATGGAGCTTCGGGGGTGGAAGCCGCCCTGGCTGTCCAGAGAAGGCTCGCTGGGCTCATGGCCCCGGCCCGAGAGACCCTGGCCAGAGATCAAGGCCAGCGGAAGGGTGGGTGTGACCCCCGAGGACAGGCCTGCACCAGTCGCCCTGGAGCGGGGCGGCGAGTGGATAGAGGGAAGCCAGCTCATGTGGGGCCTTGCCACGGCCGGCCTGAGTCAAGGGGAGCACCCATGTCCCCAGGGCGGGTTCCCACGCAGAGGACCCGAACTTCCCTAGGTCACGAGCGGAGTGACCCTGCTCAGTTCGCTCTCGGAGGGGGGAGAACTGTGACGTAGTGGGGGTACTTGCTGGGCTGTGGTGACCCCTGCTGTCTGGAGCAAGACCCAGCAGGGAAAACCTCGCTAGGCAGAGGTAAGGCCAAACTGGTTGAACCAGTGGCCAGACACCCCCCATGGAGAGGAACAAAGGAAGGTGAATGCGGCCCTGACTGGGGGGGCAGGGCTGCAAGGGATTTTAGTTGGTTGGTGGCTGTCTGGGAGGATGGATGAGACAGCCTAGGGAGAGGAGCTGGAGTTTTAGGGGCCCAGTCTCCCCCATCTCAAGGGGGCCTGAGGCATCCTAGCCCAGTTCCTGTAACCAGATTACATCTGTGCTGCGCTGTGCTGGAGGAGCAATAAACCACCCTCAATTCCACTGGCTGGTACAGTCTGTTTGTGCCATTTCGGGGTGCAGGAGACGGGGAACCCCCAACGCGCCGTCACACAACCCAAATCCCTTATTTTTCCCTTTCTTATGTCCCAAGCTGTACCAAATTCCATTATATCTCTCAGTTTTTTACCAGACACACACCTTAATCCACCTAGAATTCCTTTGGAATTATTTTAAGATTTTCAATAGGTAATTGTCATGGACCCACAGGAGTTGGTGCTATGGCCCCTGCTTTGCATCAGTCTGTAGGATGAATTCCGTCAGTGTGCCAGACCTCCCCTAGGAGTACCACTCTTCCTTCAGAGTAAGACATATGGCTTCACCGTCTCCTTACACTGGACTTCTGGAGGCCTTCAGCGCTTCTGTTTCCCATGGTAAGTAAGCTCTGCTCAGTGAGTTCATCCATGACCAAACTGCTGATGGAGAGCTGTACACTTTTTAATTAAGATTTGGACACTCTTTAACGTTAATGCACCTCATCAAGCCCTTCCAATGAAACTCAAACAACATAGAACAGTAGGGTTTATTCATTAACTGGGAGACAGCAAAGGAAGTCCTTTGGTTAGTACAGAGGACTGAAGTTAAAGCATAGTCTATTCTCTTTAGCCCAGAGCACACCCAAACTGTAGTCAACCCCTTGGTTCAAGCTCTCTCTGTATCCTTCTATCTAACCTCTTGGTAAGAATCCAATTGGTGAGATCCCTGATTCCTTCCAACAGCCAGGTCTTATCTTCCCCTTCTCTGGTCCTTTGATTTTGAGTGGAGAGGTGAGAGGGAGTACATTGTTGCAGTGGAAGGCAACCTTTTTTGGGTCAGCAGCTGCTGACCCACAGAAAAATCAGTTGGGCTGCATTCAAGTGGAAGCAAACCTCCTCCCCCCAAAACAAACAAACAAAAAACCCAACCCTCATTGACATAGTCCCAGACTGAGAAGAAGAAAAACACTACCTGCATTCTCCTCGCACACCAGAGCCTAAGGTGGCCCAGGCTATGAGATTTTGTGTGCTCCAGCCCCATGGGGAATAGTGGTGGGTTTGGAGCACCAATGCAGGTTCTCCAATACTGGTGGGGGGAGCACCGAGCCTCAGGGGCCAGATCAAGGCAAGCACGGGTCCTCATCTGGGATTTGCCACCCCTGCTATAAGGAGAGGAAAGGAAATCCATACCCCTCTAGGACAGGATCTCTTCCCTGCACTCTAGGACAGGGGTGGGCAATAATTTTTAATGGAGGGCTACTCCGAGATTTTGGCAAGTGGTCAAGGGCCACATTTCTACCAAAAGGGTTTGGGATCTGAGACAGAGGTTGGGTGCAGAAGGGAGCTTGGGGTAGGAGAGTGGGTACAGGAGGGAATGTGGAGTCTGAGGGTATGTCTACACGTCAAAGTTAATTCGAAATAACAGCCATTATTTTGAATTAACTTTAATAGCGTCTATACAGACAAACCATTATTTCAAAATAAAATCAAAATAGCGGGGGGCTTAATTCAAATTAGTTAAACATCATTCTGTGAGGAATAACACCAAATTCAAAATAGCTAATTCGAAATAAGAGCTGTGTAGACGCTTATTTTGAAATAGGGGACCTCCAGTCCCTCCCAGTTTCCCCTGGTGACCACTCTGGGCCAAACCAGGAAAACTCCTCTCTTCTCCCCCAGCTCCAGCGCCCTTAAAGGGGCAGACTCTGGCCACAGTGCACGTGCCAGAGCCAGGCCTCCCAGCAGTCGCTGCCCCTGACCCAGTGGCCGCACAATGAGCCAGGTAGCCAGAGCCAGCCAGCGGTCCCCCGCCCAGTCCCCCAGCTCCCAGGAGCCAGCCAGGAGCCGGAGACGGCAGGCACCCTCCTGGACTAATGTGGAGATCATGGACCTCATTGAGGTTTGGGGGGAGGCCTCCAATATCCATGATCTCCGCACTAGACAGAAAAACACCACCGTGTATGGCCGCATAGCTGCCACCATGGCCACCAAAGGCCACATGCACACCCGAGAGCAGGTGCCCATGAAAATTAAAGAGCTGCAGCAGGCGTATACCTGGGCCACTCAAGGAAGCTCGTCAACAGGGGCAGACACCTGCCCCTATTTTGATGCCTTGGACCACATCATGGGGGGCGGGATGGTCTGTGCCACCCCGGGGGGCAGCGAGCTGGGAGCAGAGGGCCCTGACCAGGGTGTGGAGGAGGAGCCGCCACAGAGGGTGCCATGTTGCCAGGACCCCCGAGCTGTCCTAGCAGCAGAGTCACCAGGATCATCTGGGGAGGCCACACCAGGTTAGTGCCATCACTGTCCCCTTCCGGACAGAAAACCTGTCACAAAATACATAGATGAGCAAATATTCTGACATAGTTTCATGTGTTATATAGGTGCTTTCCAGTTCATGTCATATTGTTGTCTCTTTCATTAGCATGACTAAAATAATACCATGCAGTCTCTGTTACATATGCCTCTTCCACCGCATCCCGTTCACTTGTAGGTTGTGGTCCATGCTCCTAGTGATATGTCTTGTGAGCTCTAACACCTTTTCCAACTTCTGTCACCTTTTTCAGTAGTTCTGATATATGAATTGTTTTGGCCTGGTTAGACTTTCACCTCTTTCTGAAAAATCATGTTTCACTTCCTCTTATATCCTGTAGACATCTTGCTATATTTCATATCAATGCTTTCACCCTAATTTTGCATGTACATTGCCTCCATGACAGACTTTATAGAGCTGCATGTGGATAACTGTTATCGGGTATGGATGATGGTGATAATCAAGTATATGAAAGAAGAAAAAAAGTGGATGTATAACAATTTCAAAATGAACAGGCTGATTTACATGAGAATATTTATTGCTTGAAGATGGTAAAACATCTAATGCACCTTCCTATTGCAGCTCTTCAGATTTACTCTTTTGGAGGTGGTCTTCTATCTCTTTTAGAGTTTTGGTTCTAACATCCTCTTCTCAAATATCTTGGCACGGCTATAGGAGAGTATGCACATATGGCCTGATCCAGCCCCCATCAAAGTCAATGGAGGTCTTTATGTTGATTTTAGTGGTGTTGGGGCAAGTCTACAATAACCTTTATGTCTAATTGCCCTGAAAGTATATTTGATAGGCTATCCTATTCAGTTAAGTGAAATTCCTTATCAAGAATTTCACAAGCTTGAGGGGAGCCCAGGAAATCTTGTCCTAGTCAGTTTACTGTTTCATCTGGTGACATTTCTGTTCATTCTATTTCTGGCTTTCCACCACATTGAAGATTCAGTTAACTAGTGCTTTTTTGCCACCAGCTGACAGTGCCTTTGTAGTGCAACATTTATCATTAAGGCTACAAACAAATGACTTCTTAACAAACCAAAATATGAATTATTTTATTGGGTCCATACCCAAAATTGAGGGGGTTTTACTCTTTTCCCTCCTCTCTCTTCAGGTAGATTAAAGGGGAAGTACTAACATTCAAGTTAAGTTACTCTGCAGGTATTAGCTAAAATAACTTTCAAATTGGCTTTAAACTTTAAGCACAACAGTGTTTTACAGTGACAAATAAAAGAGACCTAAACAAACCTGGCTATGTAAGAACAAAGGAGCCTGTCAGCCCCAACTCATACATAGGCTGTATTCTCAATACACTGACTGAAATTCCTTGTTCAATGATCATGTGCTATGCAGTAGATATGATTTTGGTATTCTCATCAGCAAAGAGTGCCTCATTCCTCACCCCATGAGTGCTTTAGCCTAAGGGACACTTTCAGGTAGCTGTCACCTGGATATGGAATTCTTTCAATATGAAGTTCTGTCAATTTTCCACATGTACCACCCTCTTAAAGCTGCATTTAAACAGGAATTGAGTGTCGACAGTCCTGGCATTTCAATCCAACATGATTATCCTATTCATTCTTGGACGGGATTACTGAGGCACTTCAATCCTCATTTGTATAGTTGCCCTAAAGGAAAAACCTCTCCAAGGGAAACCATGCTACACTCTGTGAGGAATGAGCCTGTCCTGGAACATGTAAGTAGGTGGACGCTGGTTTGACTCTGAATTGTTGAGTAAAGACTATCACTATAAGGAGGGGAAGGGATGCTGTATGATTAAAAGTATAAATATTTAATCCAAAATACAGCCTTTTCAAACTCCTGAGAGAGCAGAGCTGGGATGGTTCAGCGCACTTTAGAGTCAGATGTTTAATGCTTGTCTCTGTGGTTAGAAAAGCAGAAGCTCAGCAAGCCCTAGTTGCTGAAACTGGGTGAATAAAAGAGAATGCCCTGTTCCTTCCTGCATGTTTAATGGAAGCCAGTTTCTTGATAAATGCAAATGTAGATCTGGCCATTAGTGAGTCCAGCCCTACTGCTTCTACACACACCAGGGTCTCATTGATTTCAGGACAGCTTTACTGGTGAGTAAGTGGGACAGGATTAGACCCTTTTACTATAGGTGATGCGGAGGCATTAAGAGCCCTTTAACCAAACTGTAAATGCTCTATATAATGGAAGTCAAGCCAGCTATACTCAGCATCCATAATTCCAGCACCTATGATGTGACATTCTGGGGTGACGACTTCTAGCGTTTATAGAATTGTTGCCTACTCTCACAGGTAAGAATATTCTTTTCTGGTCTGAAAAGTCAACAAGTTAGTGACTCGATGACTTACTTCCTTGATGACCTTCCTCCTGTCTCCCCTTCCCCTATATACAGCCGATTGTGAAGATTATAGACTAACAGGTCATTTCAGAAATGCAACCGACATTTTAAAGCATGTTTTTCATGGGTTGAGGAGCCAAATGTTTGAGTGTATTAAGCATACAGAAAGTTGGTAAATTGCTTATGCCCTATCCTCTTGAAGGCAAGTACTGAATGGCAGTTTTTCCCAACCAGCTACTACATTTGAGACCTCTTACAGGTCAGGGAGGAAGTTTTCTGTAGTGCAAGGACCTGAGCCCTCTACTAGCTACAGTGTTTCAATTATTTAACAATTATAAGTTATCCAGTAGGGATGGTTTTCCCCTGTTTTATCAATGTTTAATATTAAGATAACAAATATCACTGCTCACATCCCATGTTCTTACATATTGCAACAGTTTGATCACTCAAACTAGCCTCCTCTGTGATTCACTTCCTCATTCTCTTGTTTTATATCTTGTTAGACTCTGAGAAATAAATTAAGCTGAAAGAATTGCAGTGCTATATTTGTTTTTTGTTTTTATTATCAACAATCAGTTAATGGTACACTTTTGGAAAACTATATGCACATGTAGAAATATTTCCCCTTTTAAATAGCATTCATTTGAACCACATATAAATAAATTTGAAAACCCTGAACATAATTTATGACTATTATGCTCACCAACATATTCCAACAGGAAGGGAAAAATAAAAGACGACATGCAACTGATAATAAAAATATATACCATCATCTGACTCTGGTTTCTGGAAATGCAAAGGAACTGAACCCGTGAGAACCATCTTTCTCCATAAAGACACGCCATAGAGACTACAAGGAGGGAAAACATTATTTATACGGTCAGCTAGAGTAGACAAGTTGGTACGGATATTACCACTATACAAGTGAGTCACAGAACACAGCTGTAGAAAGACACAGGAAAGGTTAAAGCATACCTGTCAACATTCAACTAAGAGCTATACTTTTGTGCCTTTAAAAGAAATTAAAATAAAAAAATCCTAAACGGAGATGCCTAAAAACTGCGTGAACCATGGACCCATAATACTTAATAAATACAATCCGGCCCCCGGCAAGGAGGCGAGTCCTAGGGGCCACTCAGCCCGGGACCTGCTGCCTGCCCAGGCCTGGGAGCTGCGCTGGGCTCCCGGGGGTTCCGGCCAAGCGGGGCGAGTGGAGGCGCCGGTCCGCGGGCCGAGCGCGGGGCAGGGAACCCGCCGGGCCGGTGCGCGGCGGGGCGCGCCCTAGCAAGCGGGCGCTCGCAGTCCCTGCACAGTGAGGCGCCGGGCCCTGGCACCGCTGCAGCTCGGCCGCGCCCGAGCCTCCCCTTGGCAGCGCTGCCGGCCGAGCCCGGGCCCGGGGAAGGGCTCACGCCAGCGGGAGGCGCGGGGCTGGCGGATCCGGCTCAGTCCTGGCGGGAGCCCCGGGCCGGGCGCTGGCTCAGAACATGCCGCTCTTTACTAGGCT